>NW_022196896.1:7188200-7215168 GCF_008632895.1 Mastomys coucha
AAAAAAAAAAAAAAGAAAGAAAGAAATCCATCTGCCTCTGCCTCCCAGGTGCTGGGAGTAAAGGCATGCATGCACCACCACCACCAGGCAATAGTTACTTTTTAAAAAAGGTTTTTCATGTGTATAACTGTGCCCTATTAGCTGAGGAGTTTTTAAAAGAGTTAGATTCATGGTCTATAAATATGTGTTTGTATGGGGGGGTAGAGTAGGTCAAATGTTTGGGCAGAGTATTAACTGTGAGTTTTTAAGCAAAATACAGCCTGATCACATTTTAAGTCTGAGTTCAGGTTGCTATCCAGAAATTTGGGCTATTGTACCAGCTCTGCAATAACTGTGCAAATGATATACACTCTAATATCTTTCTTTTAAAGCATAAAGGATTTTAAATTAATTTTATCTGAGAAAACACACATCTCTTCTAATGATACCTATACAGACAAAAGCACACACATAACAGAAAACAAGTGTTGGCAAGAATTTAGAGATAGAAAACAAAACCCTGATTCTTGGAGGAAGGATGTAACTGTGGTGTTAAAGTGAAAAACAAGAGAGTGTTTTCTTAGTTTGGTTTTTGTTTTTGTTGGCTTTGCATTTGTTTTGTTTCGTAGAGTTATATGCTACAGACATTCCCTTAAAAAAAAATCCCTAAAGAAATAAATGTGTGTCTCCAGGTGATATTTGAGGCTTCTTTGCTCACCAAACGTAGAAGAAAAACCAGTGTCTAGCATCAGCTAATCTAAACTCTCATATATTTATTATGTACCTCAACAAGAAAGGGGACCGTGACTCAAGCAACACTGCAAAAGAATATTCAGTTCATCTTACCAAGTGAGATAAGGCAACTAAACAAGAAGAAACCAAAGATTTCTCTGATATGACGTACTTAGGTAGTATAATTCATAGTCAGAGAAGAGAGTGGTGGCTGCCCAGCCCTGGACAAAGGAGAGAGATGTGATTCTTTTACATAGATACATAGTAATTCAGAACTCTATACTTAGCAATGGGTAATTCCATATGTGTTAGATTATATGTAATTTACTGAAAGCAAAAACAGTTTGGAAATGTGTGTTGAAGATTTTATTCTTCTAGAATATTTTTACAAGTCTAAAAGCCGCTAGTTTTTTTCAGGGTCTTTCTCTGAGTAATCTTCCCCCTGGGGGACAGTTTAGCTCTTGGCAGTTTCTCAGCCTTCATTATCCATGTCCTCTACTTCCTAGTTCCAATGGACACAATTGTCCTCTAAGTTTTTGCACCATGATTAAAATTGTTCGTGAATGATCAGTTATGAATACTTCCAAATGTTTACTTCTACTTCTGAAACTGAGTCTTGGTTTTCTTTTTCCACTTTGACCAGACACCTTTCCTGCCCCTCAGCCAGGTTACCAACCATGGCTACTGTCATGGATGTTATTCTAGTACCTTAAAGCATGAGACTACCATGTTCTTTTGTTCCTCTTGCACATTCTGTTCCCCTGAGCTGTGTTTAGCTGTCAGCCTCAGCAGAGAGCAGCCGCTATTCCCCATGTTATTCCGGAGCCCCTGGAGCATCTGCTGAGCACTCACATTGACAGTTGAACTCACAGGAGCAGCTGGCTCAGTGGGGGAATGAGGCTTCAGGGAGAGCAGTTCACTGCAGTGTGTTTATAACTTGGCCCCTGAAAGCAGGGGTGGCAGAATTCAAATATGAGAGGGTGAAAAGATGCTTTATCCTAATTAAAAAGGTAATTAAGCAGCACACCAAAGAATTTAAATCAGTGCTCTTAGCTTTTATGACAGGTATGATGATTTAACTACCCAGAAACCTTTTTGGAACAACAAATACTGCTTCTTCAGCTCTGCAAATGGCCAAGTATTAACAGTTGGCAGAGGGCTCTTTAACAAGAGTGCCTGCTGTAGGTAAAGAACTCATTCAAAGGAAAAATAACCATAAGCATACAGTCTTGACCATCCAGGTTCACACTGTTGTCAGCCCATTGGTACCACTCATCCTCATGTGGAGTTTTGCTACAGAATAACCATCCTGACCTGAGCCTCACCGTTTACAGCCCTTTAGCTTATTGACTCCATTTTTCTTCTGCCAATTTTAACTTCTAATCTGTCTTGGTTTTCAGTAGTCATTTTTCTCCAAATTTATTTTAATTTTATTAAAATTTATGTATGTAATTATTGTTTTTCCACAGGTGAATATAAAAATATAGAGGTGACATGTATGTAAACTTTTAGCTTATGGACCTAATGTGTTAAGAACAGATCTCACCCCAGAAAAATAAGGCCAAACTTGCCCTGAAGAGATCACAGAAATTTGTAAACAAATGTCCCTTTTCATGTCTGCAACTCTGAATGAGCAACTTTCATACCTATCAGGCATTGGCTTTGACCAATGATCAAGCTTTTTATCACTTCTGGGAATCAGAATAAAGCCAATCCAACTCTGTTGCTCTCTGTGTATCTTGCTGAATCTTTCTCTTCCTCTCCTTCTTCCTACTTCCCCACCTCTCTCTCCTCTCTCTCTCTCTCTCTCTCTCTCTCTCTCTCTCTCTCTCTTTCTCTCCCTCTCTCTCTCTCTTTCTCTCCCACTCTCTCTCTCTCTTTCTTTCTCTCTGTCTCTCTCTTTCTCTCCCTCTCTCTCTCTTTCTACACACACACACACACACACACACACACACACAGCTCAAGGCCCTCCCTGTCAGGCTGCCTCTGGTATGATTATTGTAGATCACTTCTAATATAAAGCAATGATAATCTTTATCAATTTAGTGATAGTTATATTGCAGTCTACATACACGGTCTTAGGAATTCTCAAATAATCAGAGATGTTTGATTTCTTCAATTTCTGTTATGAGAAATGTGTCATATCATATTACATAAAAACCTTATATGAAAAAATACCAAATTGGTATGTTATCAAAGAAAAGAATATTATACCAGCTCTTCCAACTATGTACAGGTGTATATATCACATACATATATATGCATGCATACATATGCAAATGCAGAGTTGATTCTTTTTCTTCTTCATGGTATTTAGGTTTTGTCCACTCTGCAAATAACCTATTAGTACATATTGATCCTGTGGTACATATCAACTAATCGATGAACAGTCTTGTTTTATGTTCCTTTTTGTATTTTTATTTATTTTTTGAGGATTTCATTCACTATATTTTGATCCTAATCTGATCCTTACCCTAACTCCTTTTAGATCTTCTTCTCCCTACCAACCCAATACTTTTTCTCTCTAAGAAATAAATAAAACCCCAAACAAGATAAAACAAACAAACAAACAAACAAAGAAGACAGAGAATCAGAATCCAATTTGTCTTGGTCATCTGTCAATGTCCTCTTCATTCCCCCAGATGAAAGGGTAGAATGAGAGCTGTATCCAAGCTTTGGCATATGGTTTGGGCTGAGCCAAGAGCATTGCTTTCTTTCTTCTAACTATGAGGCCTAGGACTAGAATCTTCTATCTGCCATACAATCTAATCTTCCAACCTGACTGATTATATCTGGATTTTCTCAGCTTCTGCCTCAATTACTTTGCTTGGCCTCATACAAAATTTGCTAACATATCCTAATCTTCTGGCTCATTCTCATTCTCTGGCTCCTTCTTCCTTGGCTGTGTCTAGCTTGTTCTTTCTGTCACCTGTCTCTGTAAACTTCTATTGGTCATGCACATACCACATACCACATACCACCATTCTACCACTGCTCTTAAGCAGCCTCTCTCCAGTGCTGCTCTTGAGGGAGTTGAGTGTACCCTTTCTCTGTCTCATTCCTTCAAGTGTTTCTCTGATTCATCACTGTCTGCACCTCAATTAGATTTTACTTTCAAACATCACTGTTTCCTTCTAAAACCTAAACTTGCCTTCATTGTAGGGATTAAATGTACATACTAAGAGTGTGTCTGTATTCTCTCCAGATAATACTGTAATCTAGAGCATGCCTACATTTTAGCCAGATCACATAGACCTAGAAGGTCCTTGGATGTTTCCTGTTGCTGGAGCATCCACTTTGCTGGATTAAAATTACTTTACAGGCATTTGCTCCTAGGCAGAGAAGAAGATTTCCTCTGGAGTGTGGCTGATATACCTACTGTCATTCCGTTGGAGGAAACTGAGTTTCTCTCTTCTAGCATGTATCAATTGCAAAAAACTTCTTGGTTAATATGATTTTGAGCTGACTCTCCCATGCTATAATTTTTTCCTGCTTGAACTCTTGTAGCTTTTGTAAATTCCATCAAATTTTTGTGAATTCATAAGGGCATCAGTTCTCCTCTATTTGCAAAACTGTTTCCTTGGAGTCACTTATCACTTCTGGCTCTTACATTCTTTCTTAGTCTACTTCTTCATAGATGCCTGAGCCTTAGGGGAAAGTATGATAAAACAAAATAATAATAATAAAAATAAACGAGTATCATCATCATCATCAAAAAAAAAAAAAAAAGTAAAACAGCCAACCAAACATCCTATTTATGGATGAGTATTTCAAGACTTCTCACTATCTGCATTCTGTCCAGTTGTGGGTCTCTATGGTGATTACTATCTACTACAAAATTGATCTTCTTTGATATGGGTTGAACAATGTTCTGTTTTATATATATAATATTATTTTCTTAGGTTACACCCATAAAATTTATGCCACTATTGCATCAGTGGGTATATCTTGCAAGGAAGAATCTTGCCATGTTCATAGTTGGGTGAGACTTTTGACTTCTTTTTCTCTTTCAGTGATGTGTAGAGTAATTCCTAGTCCCAAGAACACTGCAATATGAACTAATCAGTATAGCAGAAGGTTCTAGGTGAGTACCAACCCAAGCTTTCTTTGTTGTGTGCCATTAGCACATAGAATTAACCTATAGAATCTTACCATGAAGCTCAAGAAAGTTACTAATGGTATCAGAAATAACTTGTGACATTTTGGGGAATAGTGTATAGGATCCCTTTGATGAATAGTGAAAAAATTAATCTATTCCTAGTATGAAGGAGTTTTATTTGGTAGTTTATGATATCCAGTTAGGGCACTGTTTCCCCCATTAAATAATAACTCTATTTAATCTTATTCTGTATGTATATATATATTTTGGAAGCCTCTATTACCAAGTGTTCATAAGGATTTTCTGATGGCCTTTGATTTGAGTTAGTACTAACTATCCTCTCCAAAATTCTTCCTCTCCCTACTTTTTATATTTTACTATACATTTCATTTTCCTATTATAATTTTCAATTACTTAATATAGATCCTTTTTATTAATATTACTTTTACAACAAAAAGCACAAAATCTGACCCCTGAACTAATTTATCTAATTAGACAAACCCACATTTTCTTTGTACCTAAGGACACTAGATGACTTTAGCACCATTTAAAAAGCTGTTTGGAGCTGGAGACTCACTACAAATAAAAATTTGCATAAAATATCATACTAAATGAATAAATAAGAGGATAAAAGTTGTTAGGACTTTTAATTTCCAACTTGACACAATGTAGAATTACCTGGAATAAAATCTCAATGAAAGATTGTCTAAATGGACTAAACCAATGAACATGAAAGTGAGCACAAAATTAATGTTTTTCCTTTATAAGGGTTGCCATGGTCATGACGTCTTTTCATAACAATAGAAAACCTAAATAAGACAGAAGTTGATAGTAGCCACTGGGGTCTTTCTGTGATAGGCTTGTCCATACCTTTGTTTAGATGGATGTTTAATTTTTTACTTTGGATTAGAAAATCAGTTAAACACTTTAAGTGGGGTTTAATAGGCCATTCTGTGGCTTTGTTAGGATAATTATGTCACTAGGGCTTGGGCTTTGAGGTCTTAGAAGTACAGCCTGACCAGTAACTCTCAGCTACCTCTTCAACAATATGTGTGCCTGTTTGATGCCATGCTTTCCCACCATGATGATAATGGAGCAAACCTCAGAAACTCTAATCCAGTCCCAGTTGAATGTTCTCCTTTATTCTTATTGCTGTGGTTATGGTGTCTTTTCACAGCAATAGAAACCCCAACTAAGATAGGCTCTAAGAGACAGAGTGTCAATATCCATGCTGCTGCTTCAAGAAAGTAATTTTTCATATATGACAAAGAAACTGACCCCAGGAAATCTCATGAATTCTTAAACAATACATGAAAAATGACAACATGAGATGACATGCTCATGTGAGTGGAGGAAATCTCACAAGCACCACCTGCAGGTAAGGAGTTACAGACAATTAATGGTGGAGACTTAGCTTTTTCCATATAACGAACACCCCAATAGGTTATCCAATCCCAGGTCACTTCTCAAAACATACATAGATGAAAAACACCAAATGGACACAGAAGGTTGGTTTTCATAAATTTATGTAGTATGTGTACGTGTGTGTGTGTGTATGTGTGTGTGTAAAACAATAATAATTGAAAAGTAAAAGGCCATGTATTTCAAAGCCAGTGAGGGGGAACTAGAGGATTCGTAGGGAGGATAGGTACAGGGGAAATGGTTTAAACACTGTACTCATATATAAAGTTTTAAAAATTTAAGTAAAATAAAAATAGGTCATGTTCAGTTAGCTTTTTTCATTTGAAAATTATTGTTTAAATTTTCTTGAAACTTAATTCATAAACAACACTAATAGTTTAACAGAAACAGAATATTTGAATATTTTTCTCTTTTGCATTCCAGATTTCATAACAAAAAGCAGAAGGGAGGAGACACACACACACACACACACAGAGAGAGAGAGAGAGAGAGAGAGAGAGAGAGAGAGAGAGAGAGAGAGAGAGAGAGGAAGGCTTGAGATTTTTTATTTCTTTCTTAAATCAATTTAAGTTTTATTACATTATGATGAGAAGAGATACATGATATAAATTTATCTGAATTTGTTAACATTTAAAAACATATTCTATGTAAATAGAATTAAATCATATTCTTGTTTCCCTTTTGTACCCCAGTTCCTCCCAGAGATCCTCCTTTAATACCTACAATACCTTTTTTGTCATATTGTTTAAAATGTATAAAATATTTCAACAAAAATGAGTATTATAAAAGTTGTTTGATATAAAACAACAATCAATTTAACCGTCTTATGAAGATGCTTGCCTACAACAATACTGAAAATACATGTTTTTCTCAGTATAAATTTTAAAGAACTCCAAATATATTAACTGTATATTTTAAAATAATACATCACTACTAGTAGTTTTTAAAATGAACATAAATATATAAAGTATTTTGTTTGTTTGTTTTGTATTTAGTAGAGCTTAAAATCTTGGCTCTCACTGCAGTACAAGCCCAAAATAAGAACAATTTTTAGACATTGGACTTCATTGCAATAAGGCTGTACTTCAATGACCCTCACATCACCAAAGGATTTTACCTCCATAGTAGCTAAGCTTAGAGTTGACAGTTCTGCTGTGCCAAGGAATGAATTGTAGGCACAAATTTTGGATACAGACTTCCTGCTATGGTCAAAGTTGTTTGACTTGAGTGAGTGACTTTATTCTCAGCCCACAGAGAACAGGTTACATTCATTTAAGAAATGGTGTGTGTATTAAGATGGTCTATCCATAAAGTCATTCACCAACTGTTTCAGTGAACAATGGTTCTGCTTGGAGGATGGCACAGACATTAGGTGAGGGTAAGAATCTGGTTCTTTGGCTGTGATAATTTGGAAAAGCATTCATCTCAGAGGAAGAGTAGCTTAGAAAGTCCTCTTCTTCAAATTTGATGCAAGAGTTATAAACGTCAAGCAAAGCATTTGGTCTTACTCTTTGTTGTTCTTTTGCAAGCCACCTCTCAAGTTAATTGTCTAAGTTTCTTTTGGCTGTAAAAATACTTTTGAAAAATGTAAGCTGTTCTAAAAACCATAGTATAGTATAAAAACATGAAATAAATAATATTACTAATAGAGAGACTGAGATAGGAGAAGCATGATTTCAAGACCATTATGTGGTACACAGCAAGACACTGTCATGTACAAGCAAGCAGAAAGTGTATATGGATTGTACAATATTGGACTTATTTCTCCAATTACCAAATTAGAGAGACCATTGGATGACAGCCAACAAATTTCTAATTTCTCATATTTTTGGATTTCAATCGTTTAGGATATGTTGGTAATACTAACTACCATATTAAGATATTAACAAAAAGTAATTGTTACTTCCTTCCAGTTATTTTTGTTGTAAGAGGTGGAATTAGGTTTGTGTGGGTTTGTTGAAAGTTTACTTTCTTGCTTCTTTTTCTTTCTTTTCTTTCTTTTTGTCTTTTCAATGCTTCTCAGGCACAATAAGAGTGAAGAATCCTGAGTTCTAGAGTTCCTCTAATTGTGCGGGTTTAGGGTGAGATGATGAGCTGTTTTCAGATGCTCAGGTTTCTGTGCATTTGTCAGATGGAAAATGTTCATTAATAAAGACCCTGAAAATCATGAAGCAGAGCAATCAAACAAATATGATGCTTCAATGACTTGCATAACAAGAATGCCAGAGACTTCCAACTGCTAACACATACAAGTTTTCAAATGCAACATTAGTGAATGCTTAAATACAGCAAAATGTCAAGCTGGTATATGAACGTATCCTTGTCTTCCTACTGTGGATTTTGGAAAGGAGTAAATGATGAGCAAGGCTGCACCACATGCAGCATTGCACAGTAAGAAAACACATAGCCCCAGTGTTACCAGAGACTTAATAGGGAGGAACGGGAAGAAAGAACAAATTTAGACACAGATGTGCAGAAGGACTCAAGCAGAAATTGTGAAGAGGGGTAAAAAAATGTTTCACGCCATACTCTTCCATAGGAAAGAAAATGAATTCCTCAACAGTCTCAAAAGAATCACCCCAGGACAGTAATCGGAATGCCATCGTCCAATCCAGCTTGCAGCTGACCTCCTTACAGCAAAGTACTGTCCTGGGACTGCCTGTTGGCCAAGTGATGCAGTTTCTTTATCCTAACTCCTAGGGACTTCAGGTCTGTCTGTTCCCACCTCATGAAGAAAAAGGGAGTGAATTCAAGTTTTCCAAGAATCTCTGTGGAATTCATAGGCAGCTTTCATATTCTGGAGTCAATGTTTCTATAGACCAGTTGGATATGGTTGTTTCTTTCTTTATTCAGAAATCAATATGATATTTACTAGAATTTGCATCTATTCCTATTTTTGCTTCATGCTGCGCTTTTAGCATAAAAATACTGAAAACTTATAAATGCTATTTGTGCTTTCCTTTGATACACTATTTTGTGAAATATTGTCTGAACTGTGAGATAGACAGAATGATTAATAAAGCCTCTGGCAAGTTTTATAATATTATACTGCTCTATTATCCTCTTTGAAGAAAAACCTATGTTTACCTGTTATTCATCATTGGATAAATATTTACCAAGTGCCTATTTGACATAAGATGATATAACTGTGATTTGTAAATTATTCATAGTAAACATTTTTTATAGGCTATAAAAAGCCATAAAATAAGCACTGTTCACACAAACGTTTATCTTCTTTTGGAAAATCAAATTACTACCCAGCGAAGTCAGGGAGACTTTTGCATGTAATTGCTTGTGTGTAACGTTTTCTAAACTGTGACAGTATGTTTTCTAGAAACACGGTCTTTCTCTTTCCCTTTTCCTTGTTCCCTTTCCTTTGTGATCTGTAGTTATCTTTCTTTCATGTTAATATAGATAAGTATTTATAACACATTTCTCTGTTTTCTTGAGGTTATAAGAATTTGCTTTATGTATTTTGATGGTTTCATTTTTATTTTTACCTTTATCAATATTTATATTTCAATGTACTCATTATTCAAATTCAATTAATTGAACATTAAAAAGCCAATCCCTTCAAAGTCTGCCATCAACTTACCAGACTTTGCAAATTTAGAACAGTGCATCTTATCATACCGTGCATAGTCACTGAAAACACTAAATAGCCATTTTATATTTACAAAGAAAAATTAATCGGCTAAATAACATATACATTGTTCCATACACTTTAATCTTAAAGGCAGCTTAAAATTACTAACAGCTAAACTAAATCAATGGTTTGATTATGTGTTTGGTAAATAAAAATAAGTTCATATTTTGTTCATCATCATTTTTGCAATATACAATTACAAGCAAAAACATTTTTTACTTAGTGAAGTATACCAACTTAGATTATAATTTGGGAGACTTCAGGATGAATTGTCATGGATTACATTTTTCTTTTCCTTGTTAACTTATCTCTAACTGTAATCTAATCTGATTAAAATAAAATAAATAAAATATCCAATAAATAAAATAAAGTTAAATAAATAAATAAGATTTTACTTCCAGAATTCTTAGAAAGAGCTAAACCTCCAATGACCCCCCAAAAAATCATAGGTTATTTGTAGTACTATTTATTGCCCTTCTCAAGCTTATAGAAAAGTCAAGTAGCTGAATACATTACTTTCCTTTTTCACTGAACATGGATAATTTAAGTTGGTGCCCAATTAGAATTGATTACCATTTATTAGCATTGATGGTGCTATAGGAGAAACATAATTATCAATATCAGCAAGCTATGAACCTTGTGATATATAACTTAGACCTGCCCACAAAGTTATTGCTGTGTTTGTGGCACAGATAATATGGTAGTTGCCAAGGACTTTTATATGGATTTAAGAACTACTACATGAAATGGAACCCATGGTGACACTGCTCAAGAATCTGAGATTAGAAAACAAACACACTAATATTATCTTGCTGAGCAAACATAACAATAAAACAATTCCTAATGACATATTGCTATACCCATAGATCAGTGCATCACAGAATCGTTAAAAGAGAAGCTTTTTCTTGGAGTAGATGGTAAAGACAGAGACACACAGCTGAATAATGTTTAGAGTGAAGGATTTCAGACAATTCAGCCCTAACTGGAATGTCTTTATCATGCACATTTCCTCAAGGGTCAGGGATCTACTCAGAACAGGAATGGGGAACAACTTAAGAGACAGAGGTATGGATAATTTCATGGAAGCAATGTCTTCCATACAGGTCAGGGCTGATGCACACAGTTATACACAGAGTCTATTGTAGCCTTCATAAGATCTAAATAGGTTCAAACCACACAAAACCCCAGCATGGGAAATTAGAAGCAAAAGAACAAAACAAAAACAAACAAACAAACAAACAAACAAACAAACAAGCAATACCTCTAACAAAGGAACTACTTTCAATTCACACCTGCTGGAAAATTAAACAGCATTTTTTCCCCAGTGATAGTGGACATACTGATCATATTTCAGGATTGGCTCATGCTCAGGAGTAGTTGGCCAACACAAAATGAACTTCATGGTTTTTGTTGTGCTCTTTCTCTCTCTCTCTCTTCCTTCCTTTCTTTCTTTCTCTTTCTCTCTCTCTTTCTTTCTTTCTTTCTTTCTTTCTTTGTATCCTTTGTTTATTTTCATGTGTGTGTGTGTGTGAGAGAGAGGGGGGGATGAAATGGTTTGAATAGAATAGGCAGGTTGGTAGGATCTTTGACATTTTGGGGGAAAGGAAAAATATGATCAAAACAAATTCTATGCAAAAATTAAACCCATAATGCAAAAAACAGTATCAAAAGCATGGCATATTACAATAAACTGAAACTTGGTTTTGTGGTCTTTTTTGACATAGTTCTCTAATGCTCAAAAGAAGTATGAAATGAGTCATATGCTTCATTGTGATTGCTATTAACTTTTATTTGTTTACATTTGTTAATTATATGGGCATTTATTCTTCATATCTATCTCCTGTGGGCTACATTCTTTTTTGTCCCCAAAGTCCAAAGCAGTGTTAATTCTTTTCTTTCTTTCACTGTCCTCCTTATTTAGTGGTAATCATTATGATCTCATGTTTTATAACTTAGGGGACAAAAGTAACTAAGACAGAAGTTAGTACTATGAATGGTTTATTGCAGCATCAGACCTGGCCATGCTGTTTTTCAAGGAATGTGAAAGAGGGACTTTAGAGTAGAAAAGTAGTTGAATTCTGTAAGCAAGGCTTAGCAGAACATCTGAATTGAAGCTTAGAAAATAATTATTCTAAGAGCAGCATGTACTCTAGAGAGCCCAGCTCAAGATGTTTCAGATGGAAACAGTATTAATAATAGGACTAGAAACAATTCTTGGAATATTTTGACAAAGAATGTGGCTGCTTTGAAACAAGATTGAAACATTGAAGTGTAAGGAATTAATTTCATTGGCAGAGGAGATTTCAAGACACCCTAATATTGAATCTGTCAATAGTCATTAGTTAACAGTTTAGACCTGTATAAGTTACCTCTTATACAGGTCTAAAATGTAAAAGGACAGTAGGGCCAATAGAAATACAAAATCTACCATTTGAAGTGAAAATTATTACCAGGAAATTTAATATTTGAGCCAAGGCTTGTGCTGAAAGACATGAGATTTTTAAAAAGATCTGTTCTGAAATGAAAGGAAGAAATGCTTTCAATGCAAGAACCCACCCTGCTGAGCTTTCCACTTATAAAAATGAAAGGCCTTAGAGATTTTCTGCTTCTAAAAGGCAACAAAGGAAAATATATGCAAATATTATTTAATGGAGCCAGTATATTGCACTAATCATAGCTGGGAGGGTGAGGCCAACTAAGCCTTCTGACATTGGATGAAGATAGAATTTGGAGTTTGTCCTACTGGCCCCCAGTATTGCTTTAGTCCAGCATTTTTTCAGTATGTATCCATTTGTCACTTTTGTGATGGTAACATATATTCTGCAGAAATGTAGGTTGGAAGTATGCATTCAATTTTCAGGAGTTACAATTAAAAGATGACCTCAGGTCTCAGATGAAAATTTGGACTTATAAACTGTGAAATATTATGAGAACTTTTACTTTTTCTTTTTTCCCCTGAGTTTATAATTTAGTTAAAACTTTTCTCCATTCCCTTTCCTTCTTCCAACACTCCCATATATGCATCCCTAATATACTCCACATGTATGTATTCATATACATATATTTCCTAAATACAATTTATTCCATTTTCTATGATTCGGATGTATGTATGTCTTCAGGGCTGATAATTTAGCACCAGACAAGCTATTAAACTACTACTGTGCTCTTCACTTGGAATGGCTACTTCTCCCATTATCAGCTTTTCTAAGCCTATAGTTATAGAATTTTATGTATGTTTAAGGCCAATTGGGTTTTTCTGGGTCCAGTTTATCATATTCACTTGTATCATCTTTGTTTAGTTCATTTAAGCAATCATATTGGTAAGATTCTATCGGTGAAGTTCTGATATTCTTAGAAGACACAATGTCATAGCAAACTTTCTGATCCTCTTGCTCTTATGATTTTTCCATCCTCTTATACAAATTTTCCTTAATCTTATGTGCACCAGTGTTTTGTAGATATAAACATTTGTATTATCCATCACAATTCTGCATTTAAGGAATAATACTATTTACTAATATGAATATATATATATATATAATAGTTTTTCTTATCTGGGTTGATGGTGCTCTCCCCAATAGCCAAAGGCTATGTAAAAAAATCCCAATACCAGATAAAAGAAACCTTCTTTTTAGTTTTTGCCCAGGATTGTCCAAGATATTCTTAGAACATGCAGCTTTTTGATGTTACTCTTGGTTACCCCAGAGGTAGAGGGTCTGTCTCTGCTGCTAAAGACATAATATACTTCAAAAACAGGGCCCAGAGTCCTCTGAGCTGGGATTAAATGTCTCCTCCAAGAAAATTGTATCAGAATGTACCATGCAAGCTTCCAAATGATGTGTGTAATTGAAAGTCCTTATAAGCTATGAAGCCTTTGAACCACATTGTTAACAAGCATGTCATGAATACTCTAAGGGTACATTATTGGCACAAATACCTTAGTAATGGTCAACAATTTTCTAATCAGACTTAAGGCCAGTTCAAACAAAGGGATCCCATGTCTGGTACTAGAAAAATATCAAACTATTCAGTGCCAATGAAATCAGTTACTAAAAGAGAACCTATAACTATTAATTACTAAACCAGAATTATCTTTAACAACAATACAGAAACATTTGTTCTTATACCTACAGATAAGTGTAGTCTTAATCATTTATCAAGCAAACTTCTTACAAAACACTAGGCACATTTTAAGTTGGGCTAAATATAGTTTGAATTATGATAAGACTACAAGTCAATAAAAGCCATGGCGTGGAATGTGATGATTTGAATGAGAATTGGCCCATAGTCTTATATGTTTGAGTGGTTGGTTCCTGTTGGTGGAATTATTTGAGAACTACTAGGAACTACTTGTTGAAGGAGGTATGTCCCCTAGGGTGTTTTAAAAGACCAACACAATTCTCTCTCTCTTTCTCTCTTTCTCTCCCTCCCTCCCCCCTCTCTCTCTCCCTCTCCCCCCCTCTCTGATGGTTGTATCTAAAGATATTAAATCTCAGCTACTCTCTAGAACCTTGCCTGCCACCTGCCCCACATTAACCCATTCCTTCAAAAAGTCACCTTGATAATGGAATCTTATCAATGAAATATAAAAGAAACTATGATTTAGAGGTATCTCATACCAATATTTAAAATATAATAGGCTTCCCCATGTTTTTTCCATGCATCATTAGAATTATTCTTCCACAGCCTTTTCTATCTTACTTTCCTAAACGTCCATTTGAGCCTCCATCCCAAATGTTTTTCTTTTCTCTCTCTTGAAAATTTTCCACCTCCCAACAATGACCTCTTTATAATTTCCTGAATTATACAGATATACTAAATATACTAGACAATTTTAGTAGTTGAAAAATCCACATACAAGTAAGAAATGCTACATTTGTGTTTCTGAATCTGTGCCACTGCCTACTTTCCTGCTATATCTATTTCCTTGAAAATTAGGCTTTTATTTGCAACTAAACAAAATTCCACTGTAAAAGGTATGACATTTTCATTGTTAATTCAGAACTATAGAAATATATGAAAATATAGGTTCTTTCCATGTTCTAGCTAGTGTGAGTAAGGAACTGTGAACACAGATGAACACTGTAGTAAGTTAAAGGTTGTTTCTTAAGGAATATGTCCAAGAGCAGTATGGTTGGGAAATATGGTAGAATTATTTCTAGTATTTTGAGAAACCACCATACTGAATTCTAAAGTGATTGAATCAGTTTGCACACCTATCAACAGTGCTTGATGTTTCCCATACCCAATCCTCACACAGGCTTTTGTTTTTGTTTAAATTATGATAAGACTACCCTTAGAGTATTACCCTTTCTCATCAGAACTCAACAGAGAGTTCTCAGAAGAAATGCAAATGACTATGAAATAGTTTTTAAAATTGTTCACTATGCTTAGCCAATATGGGAATGCAAATTGAAATTATTTTGAAAATTTTTTCTACCTTCTTTTCAAATTCATTAGAGAAAATGAGTTTAAGATTTCTATGGGACAGGGGTTTAGCTATGTATAGTATCAGTCTAGTTAGAAATCGTGAAAACACAGAGCATGAGATTTTACTTCTGGAGCAAGGCATTTATGTCTGGTTTGCAAATTAGGTCTTGATTTGCATTGTCCTTTATTTATTTATTTATTTATTTTTATTTTATTTCTGCTGAATCAATTTACTTGGGCTATATATCATCAAGAATTTGGATTATGAGAGGGTTGAGAAGAAAGTAGCCAATATAAAGTAGTAATTTCAGATGAGACAAATATGATGCATGTGGAAACATGGGTTGAGTACCACCTAGGGATGAGTAGCTGTCTGTGAAGCCTCACATCTAACATTTGTAAGCACATAGCAGGTAGATACATCCTTTGTGTTGTTCATAGCCTGTTAATTAACACAGTATCAAAAATAGGATGCTTTTCATAAATTCTACTAAAATGGTGTGGATTCTTTAATGAAATAAAGGGTTTCTTTTGTCTAATTTGGGGTACAGTCTCCTTAGTATCTGAACCATTTTTTACCTTTCAAGCAAAATATTACATAGCTACACTAGAAAGAGGGCCAAGGCTTCTAGTAACAAAATCATTCTGGAAAACCTGAGATTTAACTGCATATTAACTCAATACTAAATATCACTGATGGAGTTTCTTAGAGAAATGAATTCATACTATATGAGACCTTATAAATGACACCTCAAAGGGCGCTGGGCAATGGGAGGTAGGTAAAAAAGGAGCTTAGCAAAGTTTATGCTCTTAAAGCAATGCCACTGTTCAGCCCTGCACTTCAGATGTGATTACATGTAGTGGTGCAGAGGCAAGTTCCATCAATGCAGGTTTGCAGAGTTCCTTTCTGCTTTACCTGTATTGATAGAAAATCAAGCCACTGTCAACTTCTCCTTGAATGCTGTTGATCACAGTAGCATAGACTGTCAAAGTGAGAGTTAAAAGGAGGCAGACAAAGGCATGTCTTATAGGCAGGACAAATTTAAGTTTGAAGGATTTCTGGGTGGGTTTAAGTACCCCCTCCCTCCATTGGTTACAGGAGTTGGCACTTCAGCGTAAATCCCCAGCTGGTAGGAGTCTCAGCCGGGGTCACCTCCACAGACTCCCCATGTCTCCAGCTACTCCCAGAGATGCCCCCAGCAATTTCCATTCTCACCTCAACCCTCTTCTACACCTGTTTTGTATCCCATTTCCCCTCCTCACTTCTTCTTCCACTCAGTTCCCTCCATCCATCCACTTCCAATGACTGCTTTCCTTCTACTTCTGAGTGAGATTTACACATCCTCCCTTGGGCCCTCATTATTTAGTTTCTTTGGGTCTATTGCTTTGTAACATGGTTATCCTGTATGTTATGGCTAACGATTGGGCAGAGATTGAGGGAACTACCAACCAATGACTGATCCAACTTGAGACTCATCCCATGTAAGAGAGCTAATTCCTGACATTATTAATGAGACTCTGCTTGCAGACAGGAGTCTAGCATAACTGTCTCCTGACAAGCTGCATCCAGCAGCAGGTCGAAACAGAAGCAGATACCCACAGCTGAACATCAGGCAGTGTTCAAGTTGTCATGGGGAGTTGAGTGATCTGGAGGGGTCAAGGACACCACAAGACCTACAACTAACTCGGGCCCATGATGGCTCACGGAGACTGAACCACCAACCAAAGAACATGTAGGGTCTGGACCTATACCTCCATACACATTTGTAGTAAATGTGAAGCTTGGTCTTCATGTGGGTGCCCTAAAAATTGGAGCAGAACCTTTTTCTAACGTTGCTGCCTACCTTGGATCCCCTTTCTCTAAGTGGACTGCCTAGTTGGGCCTTAGTGGAAAACAATGTCCTTAGTCCTACTACAGCTGGATGTCCCAGGGTGTGTGGTTACACTAGGAGGCTTCCCGTTCTTTGGGGAGAAGGGGAGAAGGTAATGGGGGGGAATTCTAAGGGTGGGACTGGGAAGGGTCTGTGATTGAGATGTAGAGAGAATAAATTAATAAGAATAAGAATAAGAATAAGAATAAGAATAAGAATAAGAATGAGAATGAGAAGGAGAAGGAGAAGGAGAAGGAGAAGAAGGAGGAGAAGGAGGAGGAGAAGGAGGAGGAGAAGGAGGAGGAGAAGGAGGAGGAGAAGAAGAAGAAAGAAGGCAATGACTTGGGTCCTATCCCAGCTGGGCTTTGATTAATTCTTATTAGTATATTAGAATAGTTGAATCTTCCATGTTATTTTCTTTTCTCTTTTAAGAAATTATTCCATTGATTATTTGTTCTAAAAACCAATGATACTGATGCAATTATATTTAGGGTGCCAGCTGTTTATAGGATGATAATGAAGGAGTTAGGCTGCCATATTACCAATGCAGGTTCACTTAAAGAAAGTTTCCTGCCATGTACTTCATGTGAAGCCAGTGCACAGCCTTGTGTTCTTTGTGTTGCCTAATGTCCCATCTGTGCTCAGGAAGTGTGGCTTGATAAGGATATATCAGGTGATGTGTCTGAGTTAATGGTATTCCCTCAGAACCGGAGCAATAAACATTAAGGGGCTTTAATTGTATTTTTTGCAATGGGAGCAATAAACATTAGGGGTCCTATTGTATCCTTTCCCAAAATGTCCCACATGCCCGATTTGGGGAGTGTCTTGATGGCCAGCTCTAATTTCAAATCCTTCCTCCCATTCTATGGGTTTTGAAATTGAGAGTCTGGACAAAAGCAACAGAACAGAATCACTAACATCTAATTCCTGTTTCAATGCAACCTGTTTCTAGAAAGCTACAGTGACTCCTGGCGTCTGCCTGACTATCAGAACCCCAACAGAACAAAATAGAGCATGCCAAGAAATCGGAAGCATGTTGCTATGGCGAAAACTGCATGAACTGTGGCTACTAGTTGTACATGCTCAGGGCTAAATCGTTTACCTGTCAAATGTAGACAGTCTATGGGATGAGGTAAGTTGTTTTGAATGTTTAAAAGACAGTGGGATTTAGATTGAGGGATTAAAAAATAGATCAAACATGTGGTGGTAACTAGTGTTCATGCAGATGCTGCTGCATTTACATAGATCTATATTACTAATTTTATGAAACTATATGCTACAATAACAAATTTTACAACAAATACATTAATCTTATTTTATCTCTATATCAGATGATGAAAGTGTTTTCAAGAAAAAAATGATAATTTTGAAATTATAACTGAATCAGCGGGAAACTTTTACTTTGATTTTCTAATTTTGCTCTCATTCTTTGTTTCTTTTCTTTTTTCTTTTTCTTTTAACCTCAGATTTAGACCTATAGACTTATTCCATATATTGAAGGACATAATACTAATCTTTATTTTAATATATGTATATATATATATACACACACACACACACATATATATATCTTATGTAATCTTTTTTTTTTCACTCCAGATTTATTGCCCTTCTGGTCCACCCTCTGACTGTTCCACATCCCATACCTCCTCCCTACCCATGTTTTTTCAGAATTAACATTAGCTAAGGGGAATTACACATGGAAATGTTAGAGAGTCATCAGCATCCTGGCCAAATATTAGGCAGTGTGGGAAAGCTTTCTAGATTTTAATTCAAAGTAAGCAAGATAAAATGAACATGAATAAGACTGGATCATACATTATGAGGATCTTAATAGTGTGGTGTTTAAATTCTATCTTTTAATCCCAGTTGGAAAATTCTGGCTTGCTTTTGTGTTAACAGATTTTTAATTCCCTACCAAAGCAAAGAATAAATATGAGAACAGATTGGAAAAAAAACAAAGTCTAAATAAATTCCTGTTGATTATTTTATTTAACACTGTGGTTTCTCACACAAAGACATTTAATTTCAAAGTACTTTGACTTGGCCACAGCCATGACTGTGTATAATATCCATTATCTTCTAATTGGAATTATCTTTTATCTTTTGCTACATTTATCTGAGGATCCCTTCAGAAACCTCACCAGAAACTCAAACTCCAATTTGTTTTCTCAGCTTGACTAATGATGAAAAGTATCTAAAACAGTTATTATGTGTTTATCCATCCCTTCTTTCATCTTGACGTGGCAGTGGGATTTCTGCAGCTCAGTCAGTCCTCTGTGGAATGTAAATGCAAACAACAACAAGTTCAGCATAAGTGATAACTCCAAATGAAAAGGAACAAAGAGTCTTTAAGGAGATGTCAGGAAATCTATGTTTGAAAAGAGAAGAGCGCAAAATATTGATAAAACACTTTTACACAGATGAAAAAGAAAGCAGGGGTCAGAAATAGGTTTAATTTCTTCAACAGATATGGATGGCACCTAAATAATAACAACAACAACAACAATAATAATAATAATAATAATAATAATAATAATAATAACTTAGAATCTAAGGTGTGGAAGCAAATATATCTTTGCATTTTGCATTTTCTTTGACTGTTGTGTCAATGTTTTCTATGGTATCTTCTGCACCTGAGATTCTCTCTTCTTTCTCTTGTATTCTGTTGGTGATGCTTGCATCTATGATTTCTGATCCCTTTCCTAGGTTTTCTATATCTCCAGGGCATTCTCTCTTTGTGATTCTTTATTTTTTAAACTTCCATTTTTAGATCCTGGATGGTTTTGTTCAATTCCTTTGCCTTTTAGGTTATGTTTTCTTATAATTATTTAAGGAATTTTTGTGTTTTACTTGTGTTCTCTTATATTTCTTTAAGAGAGTTATTTATGTTCTTCTTAAAGTCATCATCATGAGAAGTTATTTTAAATCCGAATCTTGATTTTCTGGTGTGATGGGTTATCCAGGACTTGCTGTGGTGGGAGAACTGGGTTCTAATGATGCCAAGTAACCTTGGTTTCTGTTGCTTATATTCTTTTGCTTGCCTCTTGCCATCTGATTATCTCTAGTGCCATCTGCACTCACTCTCTCTGACTGGAGCCTGTTCCTCCTGTTATTAATATTTGTGTCAGAACTCCTCAGAGTCCAGCTTTCTCTGTGATCCTATGATCCTGAGATCTGGGTGTAAGAGCTCCTAGGACTCAAGCTGTCTCTATGATCCTAAAATCCTGGTGTGACCAAGCTCCAGAGATCCTATGATCCTATGATTCTGGACATGTGAGAGCACCTGGGAGTTGAGCTTCCTCTGGGTGTTGTGGGACTTGGTGTGGACCTAGTGCCCAAGGTCTGCTCAGGGCACTGGCTCAGACAGAAGGAATCTGTGCCACTGGTTGGGTGGAGATCCCTGTGTCTCTGGATTCCCGGTGGTACCAGTTAATCCAAATGTTAGGGAGGATGTTGTGGCCTCCTCATGTATGATACTTGGTGTGTTAGAGCTCCTGGGAGTCCAGCTTTCTATTGGTGTTGTGCGATTGGGTGCAGAGCTAATGTCCAAGGTCTGCTCAGGGCACTGGCTCAGACTGGAAGGATTCAAATATATCTTAATTGCGCCACTTTCATTTACCAGTCTCAGTTCCTTTTAAGTCACATTGAGTTAGTCTAACAAAACTTGTTTACATTCCCTGCTATCACATTAGCATGTATTTCATTTTATAAAGTAAGAAATATGGCCAGTTTAAATTGTTGAACATACTCAGAAAACATTGTCAGCTTGAGTACCACCAATACACTATACTACTCATTATGGAAATTACTCTTAGGACATGACAGGCTATCAAACAGATCATTTTCTGGGAAGCACAATGGGCTGTGGCAGCTCCAAGGACTCCTAGTATTTTTACCAGGATTGCCTCTACTGCCTTCTTCTTTCTCTGTCTTTCTGGCATAGATACTCATACCTTTGACTGACCTCAGAGGTTATATCAACCAGAAAATAGAAGATACACATACACACACACACACACACACACACACACACACACACACACACACACAGAGAGAGAGAAAGAGAGAGAGAGAGAGAGAGACAGAGACAGAGACAGAGACAGAGACAGAGAGAGAAAGAGAGAGTCAATGGCATGTCTACCAAAACTTGAAAAATTGAATATTAAATATTTATTTATGGCTATGGAGTTCTAGTATTATTTCCTGTATCTCTTTATTTCAACTAGACACAATGCCTTCTGCTGACAGTAACGAATATGGATGGAGTTATTCTCGGGTATAGGTGAACACATTAAGGATAAAGTAGACAAATGTTCATCATTTGAGCTCTTATTTCCCAAGTAAGGTTTTCATTGTGTAATCAAATGTTCTTCGATGACTTACAGGCCATAGAGAAAATATTGTTATTAGATAGATGTTGTTAGGCTCCTGGAGAAGTCATTCACTTTATAGCCAGGTCTTCCACTTAGAATGGACCCCAAGTCTACTTATTGTTACAAGGAGAACATTGTTTGCTGCTACAGAGATGGAATCAAGTCCAGGACTGGGTCATCACTTCTAATCTATCAACCTCAATGGGTTTGGTATTATCAAATAAGGACTCACTATCCATAATTTTAAATGGAATATCTTTCATTCCCAGCACAGCATGGTTTATTTCTGAATCATTTCCTAGGTAAATGATATCGCTTCAAATTTTGTCCACTTTTATTCCTATAATTTATTCAAATTATCTGTAATTTCTTGTCATGATGATATTTTTTTTTTTTTTTTTTTGGTTTTTCAAGACAGGGTTTCTCTATATAGCCCTAACTGTCCTGGAACTCACTCTATAGACCAGGCTGGCCTCGAACTCAAAAATCCACCTGCCTCTGCCTCCCAAGTGCTGGGATTAAAGGCGTGCGCCACTACTGCCTTGCATGATAATTTGTTTTATCACTGCAAAAACATTATATGAGGCAGACTAACTGTAAAGTAAGAGACATATTTTTTGTAATAAAACATATTTTGACATATTTTGTTTGTAATAAAAGTTCTAATGACAAGGCACAAGTCTTAGAAGGACACCCATGCTCTGCATCATAATACCATGGGTTGCTATTTCAGCATTACACAGAAAAGAGGCAGCCTAGAATCTTGAAAAGAAGAACAAAGAGAAATTGGAGGTCAGAATTGCTTCTTTTATAATTGCCCTCTCACAAATACTATGAAGGGATTACCTAAGAATCAATACAATCATCTCAAGGCACCAAGGAATTCCCACTAGTCTACCATTTTAAAAATTAGAAGACCCCAGTACAACCCCTCCACCAGGCAAATCCCATATGCGGAACTCCACACAAGGCACATTTTGAATTTGACATATTTTGTGAGTAACTTTTCACTCTATCCTATCTCGAACATGATTTGTTTTGTCCTTAAATCTTAACCTACTTTCCAATTTTACTAAGCACACAAGTTTTAATTCCTCCCCTGCAATTTCACTTGGCTAGTCTGTCTAATAGAAGTGTCACTTCTATTTCCTGAAAATAAGCAGGGGACTTTTGGTCAGATAATGAAGGTATTACTTATGAGTTCACGGTTCAGTTGATAGACAATTTCCTACTTCCTTCTAGATGTGTGATATTCACCATCATCCTATGTACTTTTTGTGTAATCCATTGTGTATCTGAGCCAAACCTAGTGGTAAACAAACTCAAGTTTGTCTGTTCTATGGATACAGTTCAGCCCCTACCTCCATGACATTTCTATTAGCTAGTTTTTCTGCTAATTTCTTTTTAAAACTAATACTTTTACTACCAGCTACTTCCATAGTCACGTTTTTTTGACAAAAGAGTATCCACCTACCTAATTATAAGATATACATTTTTGAGCTGCAATATATTTACTATATTCTTCATTTACAGTTGGATCTGATAGGGTGTTTTCTTAAGCAAGCAGCATATCTTTAATCAGCCAGGTAACATGTCAAAAATTCAGTTTACTAATCAGCAATCCTGAGAAAGAATAGACTTCTCCCTGTATCTTTTTTATATGCATTTCGGCCTTCATGAGCTGTTTCCTTATGTTTGTAAATTTGTTTCAATCTTCAGGCATCACAAATATAAAGACTGCAATGTTGGCTCCATTGCATTTACATATATAAATTCTTGTTTGAGAGATTTCTACATTTATCTAGTATAATGTGTTTTCATAAAACTTGCCCTGTAATTTCCTCTCCAATTACTATCTTTTCCTCAGTACTGTTATTCACTCCAGAGTTTGAGGTTTTATTTTTGGGGGTTTTGTTTGTTTGTTTAATTTCCTGAGTTTATTTCATGTTGTTCTTAAGTGTGTATAAGAAGTTCTCTGGGAAGCCTTTCAATCACTGCATCACCAAAGACAAAGGACTTTCTCTCTTCTACTACATAGCATTCACCGCAAGCTTCCCAGACAGTAGTGGCACTTTGTGATCATAACCAATCTTCATGCTGGGCCTTTGTCTAACTTAATCTTGTGCTGGCAGTCACAGCTACTGTGAGTTTATATGTGACACTTCCCTGTTGTGTTTGGAAAGCACTCTTTCACTGTAGTGATCTACAGACCCTGGCTCTTACAATCTTTCTTCCCTCACTTCTTCCACAATTATCCTTGAACATTTAAAAAGAGAACATGACACTCAATTTGGGGTTATACTTTTCAGTCCTCTGCACATGGTCTGTCTACTTGTGGATCTATTAATCATATCTATTACATAAAAAAGCTTCTTTGCTGAAATTTGAGAGTCATAGTACTGTGTTTATGTGGATATGTCATAGGAGATGGTTTAATATTGTCAGTTCAAGAGAACAATAATAGTAGATTCTCCTCTAGGGATTATGAGTACCACGAACAGGAGTTTTTGGCCCCATGAACACTGCCAGCTACAGGTTTTGCCATGTGTACAGAATTTTATATCCAATCTATTCCATTTGTACCACTGTTATACCTATGTACATATTTTTTCCAGGCCTGTTCTTACTGTAATTGAGCAGGGTTTACAACTGACTAAGTTTGATACTTATTTTCTTTTGGTAGTGAACATTTTTTCTTCCAGCAAGATGATAGCTAGCCAGTTCAGATTAATCTTTTAGGTCAGCACTGTTTTGATTATTTTTCATGTTCTATAACTCAAGTACTTGCATTTTTAAGCAAAAATATTCTGAAATCAAGTTCTAAATGTAACCAGAAACAATGGCAATAACATGAAATGTTTGGGAGTTTACAGAGAAAATTTAGTCCATCAGCATGGCTACTCTGGTCACATCCAAAGACCTTCTAGATCTGTGTTATCTGTCAGAAATGCAGACATGCCCTTAGTATACAAGTGTAATCCCTCTAGATGGAACACACCTTTAATCATAAACAATGATATCTAATTGAGGAGCAGACAAAGTAAAGAATCAGAGAAAGATTTGATAGAATGAGTCTGAGATAGGATACACCCAACTCAGGAGAAAATCTGTTTAAGAGCATCAAAAGGAGAGAGAGCCAGGTTAGTCACTTCATTATTGAGTTTGGAGAAAGTCAGTTGGGGGTCAGTGCAGTGAGTGGAGAGCAATGGACTTCAGTGCAGGTTAGCAGAAGCAGTTTAAGTCATAGAATAAGAAGGAACCAGAAGATTAGAACACATTTCTAGAGTTAGTTGGAGGCCAAGCAGAACAATTCATTGAGAAGCTGAGAGAATCCATATTGAATCAGTATGCTTGGAAAGTTTGAGCAAGAACAGCAGAATTAAATGAGGCAGCCACAGTTCAGAAAGAACCAGAAAGGGTGAGCTAATTCAGCAGTAACTCTATGAGGCTGAAACATTCTAGACTTATGTGAGCATACAGAGGCTGGAAGCTAAAGCTTTCAATGTTTGTGTGTAAGAAAGATTAGATTGTTCAGAGGCTAGAAGCTTCTAGACCTAGTCATAAGGAAGGTAAGAACAGAGAAGAAAATACTCTGGGCTCAGCCAAGCCATGTATTTGTAAAGTTTAGATAATGCTCCCATCTCATCCCTTCCTATGAGGGGAAACAAAGTGATATTTATATTAATAGGACTCTGAGGGACCCCATTTGCCAACAACTCTAGGAGAGGGACCCCATACATGGCAGTAGGCATTTTATTTAGTAGGCTGTGATTTCTGACAAATTGTTATATTCCTGTTTTAGGACAATTCCATTACATATATTTTTAATCTATGAGGAAAACCTTTCTCAGAGAATACTCAAAAGACAATTGTTATTGAATTGATAATCGAGTTTAGCTCACCATGCCTATGCCTAAGTCAGTTGTTAATAAAGGAAATGGAATTGTAGTGGTTGTATTTGGTAAATCATATTCCAGTCAGTAAGTAGATCTGCAGAGGAAACTAGCCCTCTACAAGCACTGAATTTGAATAGTGAGCTAAATTTTTATTATCAACAAGGCAGAGAAGTCATGGTTGTTGAGTATGCTGTCAATCAGCCTTCCACATTTACTATGCATCTGAATGCTGTGGAGAAGCAAAATTCTTCTGATTCATGCTTGTTTTTAAAACAAACATTTGATTTGTGAGATGAAATCTCAGGAGCCAGATGCTGTGGTGAAAACTTGCTAGCTCAGAGAGGCAGAGAAAGCACCCAGCTGACTTTCCTACTCCACTGACATCCCAGAAGGAAAAAGCTCCATCTCCACACTGTCTTAAATACCCTTCAACTCAATGTTTCTCCTTTCTATTTCCTTATGTTCACTCATAACTGGTTGGTTGCTCTGCCTCTTGACTTATCACTGACTTTATTTAATCCTGTTTACAGAAAGCTTTTGGGTTAAAGGTGTGTGCTTGGGTTGAGCCACAGCACAGCAAGGTATTTTGAGTCCAGAATCTTGGGGTTCACAATGTGACCATGTATCCTGCCAACACATGCTCATAATGTACAGGCACAGTAACTCCATCTGAAGCTCACTTCCATGGATATCATTTGACATCACTCTGTGTCACAACAGTAGTTTATCATTCCTAGAACCTTTCAGCGAGAAGGCTACATTGGCTCCATGACAGGCTTCAAATTAGCATTTTATGAGACTTGGTCTAAGACTGGGCAATACAGGCAACACCAGGCAAGTCAGTTATGATAAACAAAACAAAACAAAACAAAAACAGGCTTCAGGCAGCTAGTCAGAAGTTGCCCTGCCCTCAGACTGCCTGACCACCTGACCTGAGGCAAGGACAATGAGTTAGCAACAGTTTCCAGACCTCAGTTTCCAGCTCCTACACCTTGGTAACAGAATGTCCCTTAGAGATGGAGCAAGATATAGGTCACCTACCCTGGAATCCCCTAATGTGCTTTAAATCAGGTCTGCAAGCTCATTTGGTTGTCTCTAGAGTCTTGCAATTGAAGACCCCAACATGCTGGACTTCAGCAGAATAAAACACTCTTTGCGTTTACATATTATTTGAGTCTGTGGTATCATTCATCAGTGAATCATGGATCTTTACATCAGAATTTGAGAAGTGAAACAGTTTCTTCTTTGGGGAACAGAAGGGGTTCTTGATATCTTAACTTGTTTAGCATTGACAGAAGCTGCTTTATTTCTAGAGGTATTTCTTTTCCATGATAGTAGTAAAGGAAGAAAAAGATTTAAAATTAGGTTAGAGAAGCATGTGAGTAAGATAACAGAATGGATCACCTGAGAAGGTAGAAAAGATGAAAAAAAAAAAGGCCAAAAGATTGTGGCTCTCTTCTTCTTCTTCTTCTTCTTCTTCTTCTTCTTCTTCTTCTTCTTCTTCTTCTTCTTCTTCT
>NW_022196896.1:7215328-7217690 GCF_008632895.1 Mastomys coucha
CTCTTCTTCTTTTTCTTCCCTTGTGGTATCCAGGCTCTGCAATACAATGAACAGTGAAGGATGTAGTGGAACTGAGTTCTAAGGACCCATCTTCCCTTTGTCTGTTTGGATAAAGTCTGGAACAGGTGGATTGGCAGGATTCCTGTTTGGCATTGAATGATTGGGAGTAAGAGGTATGTGGTGTGGTGGGAAAAGTAGGAATTGTGTTGTTATAGATGAATTTCAATGAATTATGAAGCAGCTCTCTCAGATGATGTTCAATAAAAGAGCTTGTGTCCATAAACCTACTCAGGGTGAACCAGGGGTGTATATATGGACCTTGGAGAGTGGGAAGGAGTTTTCAAGGTAAATAAGAATCATTGGCTAGAATATTAAAGTTCTGTGAATGCCTATTTTGCATGGAGGAATCCTTTGCATGCAGGAATCCCAGGTACTTGTTGGGCTGGTTCTTATTGGGAAAAGAGGAAGGCAAAAAGAGGTACTTGAACTTGTAATCTCAAGAACGCTATGTAACATTCCACAGGTAGAGGCTGGGGCATTTGGGCTTCTTTCCTTTCCTTATTTGTATCACTTTATTTCTTTTTCTCATATGATGACAGTGGTTAAAGCTTTGAGCTGCATGAAATAAGTGCAACTAAAGAATGTGCTTTTACCTCTTTCCTGCTTTTAGATAACTCCTTTTCTTTTTAAGCAGTCTAATATTGAAGTTCAATCCCCAATCCTATCGAAGGAGGAGAAGACAGACTCCTATAACAGCAACATTATGAAACTATATAAGTCATCAACATATGTGTCAGATTAAATGCTGTCACATCCAGAGAAAGGGAGAAGATGAAGGTACAAAATGAAAAATAATAGATGCTCCAACAACAACAAAAAACATCATATTCTTGAAGTTCTTCCCATACAGGTCTTTGAGTTAGAGTTACACCAAGATATTTTATATTATTTGTAGCTAATGTGAAGAGTATTGTCTTTCTAATGTCTTTCTTAGCCCATTTATTATTTTTATAAAAGAGGACTACTGATTTCTTTGAGTTACTTTTTTTGTCTAGTAAATTTGATGAAGATATTTATAAGTTGTAGGAATTCTCAGGACTCTAAAGAAAGAAATGGAGGGAGATGTCACAGAATGGAAAGATCTCTAATGCTCATGGACCAGTAGGATTAACATTGTGAAAATGACCATCTTTTGCCAAGAGAAACATACATATTCAAATAATCATTAAAATTTCAACAAAATTCTTTACAGATCTTGAAAGAACAATTCTAAACTTTATATGGAATAACAAACAAACAATCAAAAAAATCCCCAGGGCAGCTAAAAGAATCCTGAACAATAAAAAAACTCCTGCAGATATCACTTCAAGGAAGACTACAGACAATAGTAATAAAAACCACATGGCATTGGTAGAGAAACAAACAGGTTGATCAATGAAATTGAACTGAAGACACAGAAATAAATCCAGACAACTACAGATAGTTGATTTTTGACAAAGGAACCAAAATCATACAATGGAAAAGGGAGAGCATCTTCATCAAATGGTGCTGGTCTACCTAGATGTCTGTATGGAGAAGAGTGCAAACAGATTCATATTTATCACCCTTCAAAATATTGAAGTCTAAATGGATAAAAATATCTCAATATAAAACTGTACATTTAATCTAATAGAACAGAAAATGGGGAATAGCCTTCTCCTCATTGGTGCAGGAGACAAATTCCTGAACATAACACCAGTGGCTCAGTCAATAGGAACAACAATTAATAAATGGTACCTCATAAAACTGAAAAGCTTCTGTAAGTTAAAGCACACAATCAATGGGACAAAACAACAGCCTATAGATTGGGAAAAATCTTCACCAACCCTACATCTGACAGAGAAGTAATATCCAAAATATAAAAAAAGAGCTCAGGAAGTTAGACACCAACAAACAAAATAACCCAATTTAAAAATATGGGCTAAACAAAGCTAAACAGAGGAGTCTCAAGAGAGGAATTTTGAGTGCCAAGAAGCACTTAAAGAAATGTTCAACAGCCTTAGTCATTAGAGAAATGCATATCAAAACTATACTGAGATTCTACCTTACACCCATAAGAATAGCAAGTATCAAAAACTCAAGGGACAGCATTTGCTGCTGATGATGTGGAGGAAGGGGAACATTCTGCCATTGCTGGTGGAAGTGCAAAATTGTACAACCATTCTGGAAAACATTCTGGCAGTTTTTCAGAAATTTGGCAATAGTTTTACTTCTAGAGCTATGCCACTCCTGTGCATATACAAATTGGGAAAAGATTTTACCAGCCCTATATCTGATAGAGGGCTAATATCCAAGGTATACAAAGAACTCAAGAAGTTAGACT
>NW_022196896.1:7218801-7269936 GCF_008632895.1 Mastomys coucha
AGGGGAAACTGGGAATGGAGAAATTCGCATGTAAATAAAGAAAATATCTAAAATAATAAAAAAAAGAACAAAATAAAAAGAAAAAGAAAAAGAAAAAACAAATAAGTGAATCAGGACAACAGATTCTGAATTCAGCATCACTATGGGAACACAGTGGACAAGCGGCTGCCCCGCTATCACTGCTGTATGATACCCACAGACTCAGACCCATCTCTAACCTGTTTTGCTGCTTGCTTTGCCGCTCTTTAAAGCAGCAGGCGCTGTTGGGAGGATCTTTGCAGGTGTATATGTATTTAAGGAAATTTTTCTTCTCATCCCTGGACTGGAACGTGTGGCCATAGAGGCTGAAAAGAAACAAATAAAATTGAATAACTTCGCACCAAAAAAAAAAAGAAGACATTCCACAATCCCACAAAAACACTTGCTCAAATATGTTCATTGCAGATTTATTCATAATAGTCAGAAACTGGAAACAACCTAGATGTCTCTCAATTGAAGAATGGCAAAAGAAGATGTTGCTCATTTACATAATGAAATACTACTTGGCTATTAAAAACAAACACATCATAGATTTTACAGGCAAATGGATGGAACTAGAAAATTTCATTCTGAGTGAGGTAACCCAGGCCCCAAAGGGCAAGCACAGTATTTACTCACATATAGATGGATATTAGCCATAAAGTATAGGATAACCACACTATATACTATAAACAATAGACCCAAAGAAGCCAAATAACAAGATTCCAAAAGTATGGTTAAATCTTTCTCAAAAGGGGATGGAAGGTGGGAACTTGATAAGAGAGAGAATAAGAAGGGGAGCAGTGGTGGGGTGTGTCAATCAAATCTATAGAGGGCATGGGAGTGAGAATGGGAATCTGTGGTGGTGCAGCATTCTCTAGGATGTACCAGAGAACTGAGATGCGTTTGGGGAAGGGATCTCTGGGTGGGACTTTAGCTGAGACTCCTAAGAGTGGAAAGATAGAGCAGAGACTGAGGGAATGAACAACCAATGGCTAACCCAAATTGGGACCCATTCCATGGGCAAGAACTGACACTATTAATGATACTCTGCTATGCTTGCAGATAAGAGCCTAGCATAACTAGCCTTTGAGAGACTCCATTCAGCAGCCAATGGAAAGCGATGAAGAGACCCACAGCCAAATATTAGATGGAGCATGGGGAGTCTTATGGAAGAGTTAGGAAAAGGATTGAAGGACCCAAAAATACAGGAACACTATAGGAAGAGCAAGAGAGTAAACTAATCTGGACCCTTGTCAGCTCACAGAGACTGAACCACTAACCAAGGAATGAGCACATGTTGGACCTTGGTCCCCTGTACATATGTAACAAATGCGTATCTTGGTCTTCATGAGGGTCGTCCAACAACATGAGAAGAGGTTGACCCTGAATCTGTTGCCTGTCTGCATGTGAATCCCATTGCCCTAACTGGGCTGTCCTGTCTGGCCTCAGTGTGATAGGATGTACCTACTCTTGCAGAGACTTGATGTACTGGGCATGGGTGTGGGGCATGGGGGAAGGGCTAATGAGGGAGTGATACACAGAGAGGTGCTCCCCCTTCTCAAAGGAGAAGGTGAGGGAGAAATTGGGGGGATGATCTGTGTGAGGGCATTCTGGGAGCTGATATTGGGATGTGAAGTGAATAAATAAATAAATTTAATTAAAAATCATATTCTAATGTAAGTGAATGCATGGAGGGTAGTAAAATATAAAAAAAAATACAGCTAAAACAATAGTAAAAGGACAAATGGGATACATGAGCAGAGAGAGAGAAAGAGAGACAGAGACAGACAGAGACAGGGGAAAACAGCATTTATGCTGATGCTTACATTCCAAATGTTCTGAGATAGTGAGAAACAGCCACAGCACTGCAATCTGTTCCAGAGCCAGGCCTATCTCCTTCGCAATTTTGAAAGATCATTTGTATTAATCATCCTGCAGGAGGAATGAGCTTCTGGGGTCTTTATATTTCACTGTAGTGAAGATACCTGGCTCAGGACTCAGAGACTGATCTACCTGCAGACCCCAGACTCAGGGCCGTGAAGTTCTGTTATTCTCTGTTGATAGTTCCTGCTCCAAGTCATCAGCTATGGTGTTACTTAACTCTTTCTTTTTCTTTTACACCCTCAGCCAAGCCTGCTGCCACCTGCATAGTTCAACTTGCAATTGTCTAACCACACCGTTTTCGACAGTAGATTCACAGGATTTTCTTTCAGCCTGTCTTTCTCTCTGGACTTCTTGTGCTCACTCTTCAGCATGTGCATTAAGTTTTCATCAGTTGTATCTGTTTCTCCAAGTTTACATACTGTACTGATTCGGAACATAAAGTGAGAATATTAGTTGGAAATTTGTCTTCATACCTGTGTACAGAGTATTCAAAACTTAGGTTGTTTTTGTTTTTGTTGTGTTATTGTGGGTATTGGTAATATGTCTGTGTGTATCTTTGTGTGTGTGTGTGTGTGTGTATTTTATATAAGCCTTGTAAACGTGTAAATATGTTTCTTCAGTTGGAATAAGGAGCTCATGTTTGATACAGTTTATTGTTAGATATGATAGCTATTCTTGTATTTCTTGTGGTTGATATAAACTTTTGATTATAAACCCTCTTTAGAATAGTTCTTTTTTTTTCTTTTCAGCTTTTTTTATTAGATATTTTCTTTATTTACATGTAAATTTCTCCTTTCCCAGTTTCCCCTCCAAAAAACAAAGAAACAAACAAAAACAACAAAAACAAACCCCTGTTGCCTCCCCCCTCCCCATGCCTGCCACCCCATCCTCTCCCACTTTCTGGCCCTGGCATTCCCCTACACTGGGGCACAGAACCTTCACAGAGCCAAGGTCCTCTCCTCCTATTGATGATCGAATTTGCAATCCTCTACTACAAGGAATTTTCTGAAGCTTTGATCCAACTTTGTAATGGATTAGCTCTTAGCAGTGGGCTTTGTTAAATGAAACTTCACTTTTGAAAAGTAAAAAAAAAAAAAAGAAAATCTTTAATGTTGCTGATTATATTTGATATATATTTTCCTTTCCATTTAAGAAAAATGGAAATTGTATAAATTATTTAGCAAAAAATAAGTAATTAATTTGAAAAATGCTAATTCAATGCTGTCTAAGACAATTTGTAAATTCATTTTGTCAGCAGCTGGCCAAATATCATAAATAGGTTATCTACCAGATTGCTATTCATATTATCAGTAGTAGAGATGGCCCAGCAAAATTTTCAGCACTTGAAACATTTCTTTAAATTTCTTTGTTGGCACATTCTTCACTGTTTGTCTTACACTGAAGAATTGAGGTTATTGAATCTTAGAGGAAAGAACACATATTCATGTTGATATTTGCAACTGTTTAAAAACTTTAGAACAAACACTGAGTTCCGTAATTTATAAAAGCTTCAATATTTATAAATAACTTGAAAAATATTCCAATTGAGTATGGCTAGCTTAAATAAATATGCTAAAGAGATACAGATATATTGTTTTCATGGCACTTATCTTGATATTTATTATAAATAAAAAAACATTTATGGTACATAGAATGTGGGAAGTACTGTGGTGGTTTGATTAAGGTTAGATCCCATAGACTCATGTGTTTGAATACTTGACCAACAGAGAGTGACTGTTTAGGTCCTCTGTGTGTGCATTATGGCTTCCTGATTATTGTTTTTATAGAATGTCTGACAGTATGAATGAACTGTTCTCTAATTCTTGTTCCTTTTTCTGAGCAACTTTCCATTTTTTGGTTTGTGTTGTGCAAATTAACATGACTGTTTTTGTTTTATCTTATTATATTTAAAAAATGAATGAATAAATGAATGAGTGAATAAAAGCCTAACCACTGTGTTAAAGGTTAACAACTGAGCTGTCATTTATGTTTGCTGGGGGAGGGAAAATAAATTTTCTTCAATGGAATGAGATTTGCTATATTAATTATTCCAGGACAAGCTTCATGTTTGGGAGTAGTAAACTCTGGATTTTTTGTGTGTGCTTTTATCTGGATAATCTTTTTTTTTTCTTTTCTGCATGGTGTTTTATTTATTTTTTCTTGCTTTTGGGGCAGGTGTTGCTGTATTGGTTTTTAGCTGGTACTTTTTAGAAAGACTTAAAATATGATAGGGAGGGAGAGAGAACCTGGAAGAACTTGTGAGAGGGGAAGAATATGATCAAAATGTATTTATATTTAAAAAGTGTTTTGAACTATAACAAATATAAAAATATAAATAGCAAATCAAGAAGCCATGGATTGGATTAGGGTTGGATTAAAGTCAAGTTCCGTGATAGCAAATGGCATTTGGTTTCTATAAGATTAGTAATTTACTTCAAAGTTCATTTGTTTGTTCCTCCTTCCTATTTTTCCATCCTTTTTTTCTTTCCTTCCTTCTCCCTTCCTTGTCTTTTTCCTCATTTCCTTCATTTCTTATTTCTTTCCTGTCTCTCCTCTTTTAGCCGTCCTTATTACTCTTCTTTCCCTAATACCTTCCTTTTAAATGATTGTTTACTCATAGTGCAAAATTTAAATTATAGGATCAATGTATTGATGTATATGAGTGATAGTATTGCTGGAATTTTCATGATGATAAAACAAGTATCCACACATCCTATACATATACATAAACACCACACACACATACACAAACATATACACACACATATACATATCGATATATCTATATATCTATATATGTATATATCTACATGTCTATATATCTATATATTTAAATATCTATATGTCTTTACATCTCTATATCTATATGTCTATCTATCTACATAAATACATATATATGCATATATATGTATATATACATGAGAGAGAAAGAGAGGGAGAGAGAAAGACAGAGACAGACAGAGAGAGAGAGAGAGAGAGAGAGAGAGAGAGAGCCTTTACAGACCATTAGACAGAATTATAGGCACAGATCTTATTGAAAATCCTAATCTACACCCATCCCTATATCTGATATTCTTTAGTAGTCACCAAGACCACATGGTATCTAGAAATTATTTCACAATTCTTTATATCTTTCAAGTGGGAATATTAATAGCTTTATTGTCATATCTATAGACCTAGATATCAGTAATACTGCTCTGCTTATTTGTTGACCAATCAGAAGGGTGAGGTCACCACATGAGCACTACTTCAAGATGGTAATGGCCATGCAAACTCTGTTCTCTGTGCTAGGCCACAGCTACTACTGTAGATAAGTTTGTTGACCTTAAATTTGATAATCTTGTAATATGTTTTTATGAGAAGTTGTAGAATATATTTGTTACATTTCCAATGAAAAGTATGATCTAATAATGGTGTTGAAAACTGAATTTGCTGGTTTAGCAGTTTGAAATCACTGGATGAAGAGATATTGTAGCAAGAATAAAAAACTTTGATATAAATAATCTTTGAAATGTTGTCCATACCTTTGATTATTGTTGAACAACATGGTATATGTTATATAACTTAATGTGTTTGGTGTATTATGATTTAGCTATGGTAAAAAATATATAATACATTGGAAATTCTGTACTGTTATATGTGATGTTTCATAAAATGTTATCTTTACCTGAAGATTAATTTATCTCTGAAAGCAAAACAATTCATGTAGTAAGAATAATAAATATTTAAACTCTACCATAGCTTTCTAAACTAAAGTATATTATAAAAAGCTCCGTGATTTGTTGTATTTTATGTTATTGATGTATCAATAAGAGCATGTTGTATTAGATTATTTTATTATTAAACATTCCTTAGAGGTTCTCACTTAAAATTATTTATATTGAGTTAAAAGGAAACCATGAAATATTTTAAGATAAAACAAACTATTTAAGTATACAATAGTCAAAATGTAATATTCTAAAATAACTCATGTTTTCTCTTAATTGATAAACAAATAGGGCTGGAGAGATAGCTCAGTGGTTAAGAGTACTGATTTCTCTTCCCAAGGTCCTGAGTTCAGTTCTCAGCAACCACATGATGGCTTACAACCATCTGTAATGGGATGTGATGACCTCTTCTGGTGTGTCTGAAAACAGCTACACTGTACTCATGTGCATTAAATAAATAAATAAATAAATAAATAAATAATATTTAAAAATAAATAAAATAATCTCTGACTTGATTGATGATTAACATGAGGGAGTATATAGTCCATTGTGTGGGGCTTTATCCTTAGGAAAGTGGGCCTTGGGTTTATAAGAAAGATGGCTGAAGTGAGCCAGTGAACAAGTCAGTAAACTCTGCTCCTACACAGCTTTTGATTCAGTGTCTTCTCCAGTTTCTACTTTGACTTCACTCAGTGATGCACTTTGACTTGGAACTATAAGCCAAATAAACTGCCCCTCAAAGTTACTTTCATCAGGTGTGTCACTGTGAGTTTAATGCCAACTGTTTGTAAATAGAAAATTACAACACTTGTGTTTCTAGGATTTTGAGATTCACAGACATTTCATTGTTAAGGCAAGTAAAAATTTCTTCAAGTCACTTTTGATTTCATTTGATTATGTCTTTGGAGGGATGCTGAATGCCTGACAAGTTGAGGGTGTTAACTAGTAACCAAGCAGAATTGGAGGATTTCTTTAGTTTTCTCCAAAGAGTCACTTACCATAATTATAGAGTGATTTTCATAACTGCTAATGTTTAAAAACTAGCTAAACATCTATTTTCAAAACCAGTTTAAAACTCAATCTATTGAATTACTGTTTTTGTTTATAATACAGTATTTTTATGCTATGGTAATTTTATATGTAGATGCAGCATTATTTCTAGCATTCCCCTACCATTGTTTCTTTAAATTCCTCCCAAATCTATCCCTAATTCACTAATAATCACTTCCCCACTTCATGGCTTCTTCCCCTTACATAACTACTCAGTACAACTTGTGCTGGTCATGTAGGACTCAGTCATAAATGTGGTATCTGTAGCACAGCTCTTCATGACATGGCTAAAGAGACCCTCAAGGAAGAAGAGGAAGAAAGATTATAACCAGAAATTCGGGAGCACTGAGTGAAACTGTCATATGGACCCATGAACTCAAAGCAGTTGTGGTTACCTACATAAGACATGCACACACGCTCAATCTATTTAGCATTCTACCATGGAGTGGAAAGAAGCTCTAATACCCACCTGCAATGCAGGTAAGAAGTTCTTGAGAGATAATAACATCTGAGGCAGAAAGATTCAGTTGTCTTTAAGGGTATAGTACCTGGTAGGTCAACCATGCTCTGATAAATCAATGTTTTGAAAACACAAGTCTTTGCATTTATAAAGCACTGTTTCAAAAATATTACTCTGAATGTGTTTTATAATTTTAATTTGAAAATAACATTCAAAATTACAATATAAAAATACGTTCATTTGTTATATTTGTGTAAAATTGCCAAAAACTCTAAAGACAATGGAACTTGATTATCACTGTTTATAATATGAATATATTGAGATATAGATTAGCTCATATATATGTATATTATTGCATAACCTGTATTTTGTCATTATTTCAATAAAATAATCTTGCTATGACAGAGAATCTACAAAACTGCATTCCAGTTGTATTAATGATCTAAAATATTCTTAAGAACAGGTGTGTCTCTGTGAGTTTAATGCCAACTATTTGTAAAGAGCAAGTCTAAAACATCCAGAGCTATTTAATTGAGACTATATGTGTCAAAAAGGTAAACAAATCTCTATTTGAAATATGCATATTTAACTCATCATGTGCATAAAACATTATGATAATTTAAATATCTTTCCTTTTTGAGTTAAATTTAATTGTATCAGGTTTCTAAAGTAGCAAACTATAGACTTTATATGATAATTCATGTAAAATGCATATATTTTGAGTATACTACTCTTAAGTATGAAGCAGATGTAATAAATATATATTGTTTTCTTTCTTGTATTTTATTTATGAGAAGATAATTTATTTAGGTTGGCTTGTCCTTCCTTCAGTCTCTGCTCCATAGTTAATCTCTGCAACTCCTTCCATGGGTATTTGGTTCCCCCTTTTAAAGAGGAATGAAATGTCCACCTTTTGGTCTTCCTTCTTCTTGAAATTCTTGTGGTATGTGGGTTGTTCTTCCTGTATTCCAAACTTCTGGGCTAATAACCACTTATCAGAGAGTGCATACCATGTGTGTTCTTTTGTGATTGGGTTACCTCACTCAGGATGATATTTTCCAGATCCATCCATTTCCCTAAGAATTTCAAAAATTGATTGTTTTTAATAGTTGAGTAGTTCTCCTTTGTGTGGATGTACCACAATTTCTGTATCCACTCCTCTGTTGAGGGACATCAGGGTTGTTTCTAGGTTCTGGCTATTATAAATAAGGCTGCTATGAACATGATAGAGCATGTGTCCTCAGAGTTCCCAGGGTCTCAACCACCAACCAAGAACTGCACATGGTGGGTCTGATTGTTCTGGCAGCATGTGTATAGTAGAGGATTGCAAATTCAGTCATGAATAGGAGGAGAGGATCTTGGCCCTGTGAAGGTTCTGTGTCCCAGTGTAGGGGAATGCCAGGGCCAATAAGTTGGAGAGGGTTGGGTGGCAAGCATGGGGAAGGAGGAGGCAACAGGGGCTTGTTTTTGTTTGTTTGTTTGTTTTCTGGAGGGGAACCTGGAAAAGGAGAAATTTACATGTAAATAAAGAAAATATCTAAATAAAAAATAAAAGAGTAAAAAGAAGAAAATATAATTTTTTAGCATCAAATTTTGCAAGTGATGTTTCATTAAATTTTGTTTATAAAATAAAGCTACTTACAATTTTATATACCTATATGATTGGTTACATGGAATTGTTCTCAGTTGGCTCTAGAATTGTCTCAAAAATATTATAGCCTGTGGTGATAAACACCTTTAATCCCTGGGAGAAAGAGGCAGGCAGATGTCTCTGAGCTGTAGGCCAATCTAATCTACAAGGACAGTTCCAGGACAGCAAGGGTTCTGTGACATGAAGAAACCTGGTCTCAAAATATAGAAGGGATTATTGTTATGCTTTTGTGTTCTTTGTAGTTTGCTTTGAATTATATAAAGTGATCAATTTTAGATACAATTCTACAGGCTACTTGTGTTCTATATATGCTTGACTGAACATTTGGAAAAATCAGATGTATTTCAACTCTGTTAATTCATTTAAAAATTTTTACTTTGTGATACCTATCAAAGATAAGTGAGGTATTGAACTTTTGTGTCAGAACTTTAGAATTTATGACTGTTTTCATTGCCTTTTGCTGTTTCTTTTCTCAAATTGGGAGATCTAACATTTGGTACATAAATATTTATCACTGTATACTTCATGGTATATTTTCTCCTTTACTGGTATGTGGTGCTCTTAACTATTCTTACTAGGTGTTCTTTGACTTTTGCTTTGTCGTGTATCAGAATAGCTCCACCAGCCTGTGTGCGATTTCTATCCTCTGACTCTCAGTTTCTGGGTCACCTTTTCATTGAGATGTTTTTCTTCGAGACAGAAGGTAATCAGATGTTTTAAAATCCATTAGCTTTTCCACATGTTTTAATCAGGATGTTAAAATCAAATGGGGTTAAGGTTTGATTGAAAGAGGTTTGCTGTTTCTTGTAGTTTGTTTGTGGTTTTTACTTATTGAATGCATTGTTGACAGCTTGTTCTTTCCACCTGTGAGGATTGCAGACTTACTGTGTTGGACACAATAGATTCCTTTTCAGTTCTTATTTATTCATCAAGGTCTCTCATAAAATGTAATCTTTCCTGTCGAGTCTTGCTCTTCTCTTATTTCAATTATTCACTTAATTGCTTTCTGTAATACTGAGCTAGTTGTCATTGATTTCCTTTGTGATTATATAAAAATGTTATTTGTAAAATTTTTATTTTTTTATTTTTTAGATTCATATAGCACACATTTTCATATTCACTCTTCTCATAATATTCTCTTCTACTTTCCTATCTAACCAATTTTATATCTCTCTCTCTCCTTTTTTCTCTTTTCCTCCCTTTCCCCTCTCTCTAAAAAAAAATAACCACCACTGACAACAAAAAACCACCTAAATACAAAAGAAAACAAAATTCATAAACTCAATGCCCCCCACAAAACAGACAAAACAAATTAATAAAACCATAAATCCAACCCAACTCAATCCAACCAAACCAAACTAAACCAAACCAAACCAAACCAAACCAAACCAAACCAAACCAAACATACAGTGTTATGGGTTAGCCAAACACTTCTCTGAGCCTGAGGCTTGCCTTGTAGTGGGGTTGTTATACCAGGTACCTCTTCACTCAAAAAACCTGATTTCCCTTTTCCCAGCAGCTATCAATTGAAAATAGCTTCTTCGTATTAGGGGTAAAACTTAGTGCTCACTTTCACTTCTCCAAGCTGGCATATTTTCTGCTTAGAACCTGTGTAAGACTGTTTCCTTGGTGTTGTCCACACATAGAACATTTCTGGGTCATCGCCTGCATAGATCCCTTAGGCTTGAGGGAGGGATGATAAAGACAACCCATTAAGAGAAGAGTTCTCCAAGATCTCTCATTCTCTGGATGTTGTTGAGTTGTGGGACTATGTTAATTACCACCTATTAAAATAGGTTTCTCTTGCCCATTGAACAATGCAGTGATATGTCATGAAAATAGTTTTATTGCTATGTTCATTTATGAGAATCATAGTAGTAGTATTTCTCTAGGTGTCTATGGCCTCTGTAGATACAGGTTCTTAGATTCTTAGTCCCAATAAGAGTGTCAGATATGGGCTCCATCAAATAGAGTACATCTAAATTTTTTTATTAGACGTTTTCTTTATTTACAATATGTCTTTTCCCAGGTTCTCTTCCAAAAAGAAGGAAAAAAAGAAAAAAAAACAAAAAATAAAACAAACCCCTGTTCCCTTCCCCCTCCCCCTGCTTACCACCCCACCCCTTCCTGTTTACTGGTCCTGGCATTCCCCTACACTGGGGCATAGAACCTTCATAGGGCCAAGGTCCTCTCTTCCCATTGATGACCAACTTGGCCATCCTCTGCTATACATATGCTGCTGGAGCCATTAGTCCCATCATGTGTACTCTTTGGTTGGTGTTTTAGTCCCTGGGAGCTCTGAGGGTACTGGTTAGTTCATACTGTTATTCTTCCTAAGGGGCTGCAAACCCTTCAGCTCCTTGAGTCCTTTCTCTAGATCATTCATTGAGGACCCTGTGCTCAGTCCAATGGATGGCTGTGAGCCTCTACTTCTGTATTAGTCAGGAAATGTCAGAGCCTCTCAGGAGACAGCTATATCAGACTCCTCTCATCCAGTACTTGCTGGCATCCACAATAATGTCTAGATTTGATGATTGAACATAGGAAGGATTCCCAGGTAAGAACAGTCTCTGAATTGTCCTTCCTTTAGTCTCTGCTCCAAACTTAGTCTCTGCAACTCCTACCATGGGTATTTTGTTCCCCCTTTTAAGAAGGAATGAAGTATCCACATTTTTGTCTTTCTTCTTCTAGAGTTTCTTAAGGATTGTGGATTGTATTTTGGGTACTCCGATCTTCCGGGCTAATACTCATTTATCAGAGAATTCATACCGTGTGTGTTATTTTGTGATTGGGTTACCTCATTCAGGATGATATTCTCCAGGTCCATCCATTTCCCCAAGAAATTCATAACTTCATTGTTTTTAATACCTGAGTAGTACTCAATTGTGTAGATGTACCACATTTTCTGTGTCCATTTATAGAATTTACAGGTCCAGTATATGAAAAATGACTAATTGATTCTTAGAAACTACTACTATAGCTTTAAGGAGGAAAGCAGACTATGAGAACAGCAAGGAGTTATTAAAGAGAAGGTCAAGGGCATGGGAGGTGACTGCTATAAATGAGTTAATAAATTTAACCTGGAGTTAATATCTTTAATAGATCCCTAATCCACACTATAGTTTCTTCTTCTTTTTATTTTTTCTTTTTGTAAGTCTATTAAATCTGAGAGCTTTCCAAGATCTTCAGGGGAATGGCACTTTTGCCAATATTTGCATGTTCATGTAACATCACAAATAGAAGTAATAGTTAATATTATACTGGGAAGGCTAAGCATTCCAATAGGTGAGTAGGGATTAGCTGCCTTCTGATTATAAAGAGGTCTCTTAGAGTTTAATCCCCAGGAGCACTTTGCTCCCGTGTTTTTAATGACCCTTAATAGCTTAAGTCTGCGCAGAGCACACATGCATGTATTTATATTTGTATTGATATATATTTCATGTATCAATTTCTATTCCCTAGCTGAAATTTATGTTGTGAATTACTATGCAACCCTTTTGTCTAAAATGTAATTATCTAATTATGTGTTCAGGGATATGACATAGCTAGACTCATAGAGCACCAATTCACAGGCATTTAATTTTTGTTTTTAATAAGAGACGATGAGAAAAGGGATCTTTTCCCTCTGGCTGGGGATGCAGTACTCATGCTTAAGAGGTACTTTTAGAATTGGAATTTTCTTTGCTAGCTCCTTTGGGCATGTCATTAAGTGGTTGTAGCACTACAGGGCAGTTTTGTTCTCCAACATGACCCTTAAGGAAATCCTGTTAGTAAATCACAGGCTAAGAAGTCATGTAATATTTTCCTAAAGTAACTATGTAACATCGAATAGTGCCAATACATAAAGTCTCAGTTTTTAATAGGGATGATAAACCCTCTATGAGGTATACTTTTTCAGACTCACTGAATTAGAAATACCTCATGCTTGCTGTGGTTCATCCAAAGAATTCGGCTAAGGTGAAAATGTTTTGGAAGTGTTGAGTTTCTATCCTGTAATCACAAAAATGGGTCTTCATGGAAACCTGCTAGTTCCCTTGTCTTGTATGCATAAACTTTGTATATTTTTAAATGCAAAGTTGCTAATCCTAAGGACAGATGGGGCAGAGAATGTTGAATGGCTATCTGATAATGTTGGCCCTGTTAAAACTGCCTTGGACCTCTAGTAGATGAATGAAAATCTGGTTAAAATTCATATATTCAATACTATGTCTCATATATTAGTAGTTGTACACATTCATCACTTCATTTCCTGGTACAGTAAACAACTCCTAACTCACAGTTTAATATGATTGACAGATGCCTTGGGCATTTCTTAGCACTCAGCTAATATAGTGTACACAGTCAAACTTCCCTGGGTGTTTAATTGGTTTCAACAACAACAATAACAACAGCAACAATAACAATAGTAACAGAAATAATATTTCTAGAGTTAATTTAGAAGGAAGAGCCAAAAATGAGGATAATAAATTATGGGGATTTTTTTTCATGTGAGTTACAGGTTTAATACTTTTCTCAAGTACTGAGATCATTGAATTGAACATCTGCTTTCCAGCTGTGCATATTGATATATTACCAAGTTTTTATTCCATTCTATTCTAAATATATCCATAAGGTTGTAGGAGTTTAGGTACCTGGTTTTTTGACAATGCTTTTATTGTGAACAATATAAAAAATGTCAAAAAGTTCGTAGACCAAATTATGCACAGAATATTATATTTCCTTTGACTCCAAAAGGCATTTGCCTCTGGACAATTAAGTCACTCTCAACTCACACCTTGTTCCAGATGGGATCAGAGAATTCAAAGGAAATAAGTCCTCATAATTTACTTATTTCTGAAATTCTTATAGTTTTCCTGATTTTTAATTTGATTGTCATTAAATTATGCTATCGACTTTGTATTTGCTCAAACATCTTAAGTTGGCTCTTAGATATTTGGTTTATTTCTTCTTTTATAATAATTCATATACCTAATAATTGCTTTCAGAAAAATCCCATTTGGTGGAGACCTGGTAATTTTAAGATTGTTAAATCTGAAGTCAAGTTTTAGCGACTGTAGACTTAAGTAGCCTCCTCAACAATGTGTATAGGGAAAGTAAGTCATGCTTTGTCTAATAGTGCAATATGAAATGTATTTTACCATTTCAGCAACAACAACAAAAATCCCCAATAAGATGTTATATCTTTCCAATCTGCCCTTATTGTTACTGTCACCATAGCAACTAAATAGCTCAGAGTTGCAATCTAAACAAGGGACCAAATAAGATGAGCTTATGAGCTATTGCATTATCACTGTTCATAAGCTGGCAATTCAAAACCACTCAAGTCATACCCACAAAGGAAAATCTTTTATTCTCTCTTTCCCTGACCAAAATGATGATTAATAAAAGCATTCCACCATGTTCTAGGCTTTATGGATTAAAGTGCTTAAGAAGTGGGATGCTGTAACCTGAAGGGACCATATACTCAGCATTGTCCCAGGACTCACTTCATGTAGCAATCTGCTGGCTTGCAAGGTATTATACAACAGAAGATGAGATTTATTGATTGATTGGTTTAATTTCGTTAAATGACAGTAAAGAAATATGGCTTGCTTTTCCCCCTTAACAATGTATGTAATTAGGAGAATATCATATATGAGATTTTTAAGTAGGACAGATTAAGGCTGCTTAGGAAAATGAGATCTATAAATAATAAATGCTGAGCTCCTGCAGCTTTTCAGATTCTTTAAAGAATATTGCAATTCATGAGATATTTTCAAAATGCCCAAAAATATTATAATTCACAAAGCAGTTTGTTCTTGGTTATCAATGTACTTTAGAGAGTCAATGATAGGAATAAAACTAATAACAACTAACTATTGTTATGTACCTTGTAGAGTTCCATTTGTATTATATCTTTTAACTCACCATAGTTTTCCCTGTTGTACAGATTACCATGTCTGTTCATATATGAATACAAACAGGTTAGGAACAGAAAGAGCTGTGGTTTGAGGCCAAGCAATCTAAATCCATAGTCCAATATCAAGCATTAAATACTGTTTTAAACTTTTATCTTTTTGTTTTAGCCAGTAGGCTCAATGATATGGTAAAAAATACAGATGAAATCCCATTTATTGCCCATCATCCCTATGTATTAAATGCTCTCTTTGTTCTAATATACCTGGCTTCTTTATTTCAATACTACCTAACTGAATCTTTGTTTTTACACTGTATTAAAATTAATTTTGTTCACATCCCCTAAAGTGTATTTTTAATGACAGCCTTTAAATGCTTATAGCTTATATTGTCTTTACTGTATATTCAATGATTACATACACTATCGAATATCATTCTTTGTACTTCCAAGTCAGCTAAAGTTTCTGTCCATTCTGCAGGAGATTTCAGGCTAAAGTGAACCAATATGTCTTAATTAGAGGCTGTATCCAGGAAGACGCTTTCAATGACGAGCACATGCTTGGGAAAATGTCTACACAGGTGGCAGAGAAACATATAGACCAACATCAGCTTCATCTCTGTGTACAGTGGCAAGAAGATGGAGATTCATAGATAAACAGGCATTTTTATCCAGCAGATAACAGGTCCATCTTTGAGATTGGCTGGGGCTAAGCTCTGTCAGAAGTACTGCAGACTGCAAGAAAACAAAAGGGTCCCTGTGTAGAAAAAAAAAATCTTAGAAATAAAAATGAAGATACAGCCACCAGTTATAGGTTTGTTACCATGAAATTAAATTAAGCTAAATTATTTCTCGAAAAGTTATACTAAATTATAGACAACTCAGAGAGCTTAAATGCCAATTGTTTTGCTCTTGGGTGTCAACGAAGATGCTATTCATAAATAGTAAAGTAGATTATAAAATATGTGTGTTTTCGTCTGAAAGGGGTTAAATTTTTTCCTGATAACATTTTTGAAGATGGTGGGAGATGATAAGCTAGCAAATATAATTTTAAATTGGCAGAAGAGACAGCACCTTCCAAGGTCATCAGAGCCTGGCAAGTGTATATGATGGGCAATGAGAAGATACATGTCTATAAGCCTTTGAATTCTGCAAACAGTAAGCTAACTACAGATGGTTCACATAACATGAACATATAACTATGCCTTGCCTTTACTAATTACGGGCTAAAATGTTCAGAGTTTTCACAACTGCTCCTGGAGTCAGAATGAAGGAAGGAAGCAAAAATACCAAGGAAAATAATGACTCATTTGTATATGAAAATTTTGTTGCTTTTCATTGTTTTGGCAGGGTCTTATTTGGCATTGGCCTCAAATATACCACACTTTTGAGGATAAGCTGGGACTCCTGCTCTTTTTCCTTCACCTTTGGCTTGCCGTGCCATATTCAGATTATGCAGTGATGGGTAAAGGACTCAGCTCTTCATGCACACTTGGCAAGTGCTTAGGCAATTGAGTTACAGTCCTAGCTCTCATTTCAATCTTGAATAGTGAAAAAGAAATTATAGTACAAGGGCTGGGTAAGACGTTCTGCACTGAGTTGAGCATGGCACTATCAAGCACAGTCCTAGCAAAGCTTGGCTAGACATAGAAATTCATAAATTGAGGGGGGTAATGTGCTGAGTTTGGCAGACAACAGGTCGTGAGCAAACTTCGATATGCCCTGGTGTTTGAATTTTATCCTAAAGGCTATGGGGAGCAGACAAAAGAGTTGAAAGCAATAGAAAACGGCTCTTTAGTGCTTTTATAGAAGTTCACATATATTTTTAGCAATGAGAATACAGTAATTATCAGAGACTAAGACAACCTGGGGACCAGCAAGCCATTCACATTATTTTAGGTGAGAAATGGAGAGGCTGGTAACAGATATTAACCATCAACTAGAAAGAACACAGTTGAGAAGGTGGGCAAGGCTATGACATGTAAGGTTTCTCTAAGACTGAAACATGACATCCTGCAGGAAGTTCCTTAAGCTGGAAGGTAAAAGACTCAAAATAGCTTCAGAGATGTTCCTGAAATGGACAGGATTCACTGCACCCCAGCTCTCACCCCTAAGCCCTCATCCCTGCCACTGGAATAAGCAATAGAGGCTGGGAGTCTCTATCAAATGAAATAAAGCTGAACTGAATATAATGCTCCGAAAAGAGCAAAGTTGTAAAGATCCTGAAGTACTACAAAGTACTACTACTGAGATGAGATGCCTAGAAAAGGTTAATCAACTGAAGCCCCTGGAAAGAAGCCACTCCAAACCATTATACTTCCTGCAGGCTGTGTGTGTGTGCACTGGGCTTCCCGATTCACTGATTTTGTGAGTTGTCACCCATGCTAGGATGGGACTTTATTGATTCAGCTGCCTTTGAGTCATTTCTCCTCCTGTAAGTAACCTTTATCCATATTTCTGTACATAACCCCACTAAAACTCATGGATCATCAAGTTGACTTTGGTGTTACCTGTACTTTTGTGTGGAGAGCTGCGAAGCACCTCACCTCAAAGATGGCGCTGGCCGCCGCCCCCCCCCCCCTGCCAGTCTGATGGCGAGCACTCTTGAAGTAAACAGCTCCTTATTTGGTTATGGGCTGAGTCAGCTGACTTGCTTCCGCTATGTGGACCTGTTAGATAGCACCACGTGGCTTTACCTGGGTGGCTGACCATACAGTATTTAACCTGTGGGTTGGCTTTCCTCGGGGTCAGAAGACTGTTCAAAGGTTCCTGAATAAACTGCAGGAGAAGAGCCCGAGAGTGTGTTGCGTCATTCTTGCTGGTCGAGGGTGGTCGCGACACTTTTGTTTGTTGGGGGCTCCCTATCTGGGGTGAGAAGACTTGTGTGTTTTGTGTCCTCAGGAAACGTTTTGTCACACAACAGGTGGTCACCACCAGAGGAAAAGATAAACAGTTTTGGGAAAGCAACAACACATAACTTGTTTCATCATTGGATCTGAGGCTTTTCCAGATTCCTTAGTGCTCTCAAGAGAGCAGTACAGAAAACTCTGTGCACAAAATCAGTAACTGCATGTCCCGGTGTCTGGATGCAGTCTACAGAACATGGATGTGCATATCGAGGGGGTTTGCAGCTTCTTGTAATGACAATAACAGCAATTACAATGGTAGCTAGACACTATCATTTTTTTGGGAGTCTTTGAAACGTAAAGAAACAGAAAAGGCTGACCCAGTAGTTAGAGTTGAATGAGAATTTTATATCTTGACAAGAGTTCCAGGCTTATGATTCTCCAAAATCTTATAAAATATTCTATTTTGGATTTTATTTATTTATTACATTTCAAATGTTATTCTTTTTCCTGGTTTCCTCTCTGGAACTCCCCTATCCTATCCTCCCTCCTCCTGCTACTATGAGGGTGTGCCCTCACACACCCACTTCCACCTCACCGCCCTGGCGTTCCCATAAATTGGGGCATTGAGATTTCACAGGAGAAAGGGCCTTTCCTGCTGATGCCAGATAAGGCCATCCTCTGCCAAATATGCAACTGTAGCCATGTGTCCTCTTTGGTTGATGGTTTAGTCCCTGAGATCTCTGTGGGGTCTGGTTGGTTGACATTGTTGTTTTTCCTATGTGGTTGCAAACCCTTCAGCTCTTTCAGCCTTTTTCTAACTCCTCCATTGGGGTCCTCATGCTCAGTCCAATGCTTGACAGCAAGCATCCACATCTGTATTTGTCAGGCTCTGGAGAGCCTCTCAGGAGACAGCCATATCAGGCTCCTGTCAAGCAAATACTTATACTTTAAAATGCATTTAAAAATAAACATTTTATTGACTCATTGTGAGTGTCACATCATGTACTCCATTTCCACTCATTTCCTCATCTTCTCGTATCTGTACATTTGCAGCTCCCCCTCAAAATAAAGCACACATACACTCACACACACACACACACACACACACACACACACAGCATAGACAACATCTCACTAAGGAAGCTGTAGCACATCACAGTGTGTCTCACAGTGTATCCCTCTGCCCACACATCTTTACTTGCAAATGTTCATTAAAATGAACCATTGGTTTGGTTCAGGATCTCTGGCTTCTGTGATACCATCAGTATTGAATCCTCACCTGAACTTCTTTCTCTGGGTCATCCTGTTGTTGACCTGTGTCATGGAGACCTTGCAGCTTTGGATCACTATGCCTGAACTGGCTCTTTCAAGCATCCCCAAAGTATGCAAATGGTACAGACTTTAGGACAGTCTAACTCAGAGCCCTGGATATGGGCCTGGGTGACAGCCAAGATGGCCAGCATGCCAACTCTCCCTTATGCACAGCACAAGGATAAGCTCTACAGAACTACTCCAGCTAAGCGATCCAATGATACCATTGGCAGCAGGGCCCAGGTGAGATGCAGGGCCCACTCGGCCAGGGAGATCCAGGTCTAATTCATTCACTCTCATGAACCCGGGGCCAACTCTCCCTACTTCCACAGGTGCTGAGGGACAAGAGGGGAAGGGTATCATGGGCACACCCTGGCCACCTCATGGCAGATTCAGCAGCTGTTAGGCATATCCTGCTCTCACATACTCTCACCTATGCCCCCTTGCCTTAATGTGCTGCCTAGGTGAGGTGAGGTGTGGGGCCCTCTATCCCAAGTGCTGCAGCTATTGAGGGGCACAGACAGCTACCCTCTCTCATGAAAGGTTCAGCTTTCCCACCTGCCACAGGTGGAAGGGGTGAGGGGAATGAAGGCATTATCCATTCACCCACATCACTTCATGACAAACGAGTGGCAGGGCAAGCTCTCCCATGCTCTCCAAAACATACCGGCTCTCCTGTGCTCCCATTACAAAGATCCTGTCCAAATGAGATACAGGGCCAGCTCTCTCAAGTGCCATACTTGGTGAGGGGCAGTGATAGCTCTCCTGCCTTCAATACCCTGTAGACAGCTTTCTAGAGTGCCAGAGGAGTCAGGGCTGGAGGAATGGGAGGCATCTCCTCTGCTCCCAAGATATCTCATAGCAAAAGTGTGGCAGGGTCATCATTCCCACACTCATGCCCTCTGGGCTAACTCACCTGCACTAATGTCATCATGGCCAGCTCCATTGTGCTGCCTGAGTGAGGGGCAATATTTGCTCTCTTGAGTGCTGCTGTTATTGGGACATGGGGTCAGTTATCTAGAGCACCAAAGTCAGTGAGTGATGGGGCAGTTCTGCACAGCCTCTGGACACCCATGTGGTTTCCAGCAGCTACCCTGACCAGGTGTGTCCCCATGTTCTCTAGTGGTAATATTAGCCATGAATATTGACACTGACACCTAACACAGACATGACCCTCAGTGACAACTTGGGTTGGAATCTCACCATGTCTCCATGTCAAAGGGCTGGCTGCTCACAGTAGTCTACTCCTCTTTACCCTCATCTCCAGTTTTATCTCTCCTCAGGATAATCAAGGTGTACCACTTCTTTCTCCCTCATTTAACTATCACATTGTGGAGGCTCCCACTGCCGTCTGGCCACACAGCTGGTGGGTGCAGGTGTGACATCCTCTGCCTATGCTTTGTGGTGTGGTGTGGCAAGCAAGTGTTCATGACCTGCTTGTGTATTGTACTGGAAGTCAGGCCTGGTGTTGACATGGTGGTCTATCTTCCTCTTCCATCCTCTGGTAGGTGGGACTCTGTGTTTATGTCCCATATATGCCAGAGGGCAGAACTTTGGGTGGCATGATGATTCATGGATCTTTGTCTTCCTCCTCCCTCACTGTGCTGCCTGGATTTGATTTGATTTTTATGCATCTTAGGAATAAAACAGCTTGGGCAATCAAGTCATGCATCAAGTTATGGTGAACACTAAGGCCCCTGGCTGCTAGAAGGCCACCACCAACTTGCCTCTTTGCCCATTGTCAGGGCTGTTGTTGTTGTTTGTTTGTTTGTTTTGATTTTTAATATATTGTTATATTTACTAGTTTTTCCAGGGAAAGGGAAAATATGAATTTAAACAATCTTAGTGGCTTATGAACTCAACTAATGGAGTACTATAAACAGCCTTGCTCCCTTGTTTTTACCTGAAAAGTAGGTATTCGTGGCACATCCACAATATACTGCATTGTTAATGGAGCTAAGGACAGAACATTGGAATAAGTATTTGCTGTTATGGGTGTTTCATGTCAGAACAAGAACATCAAGTACATAAAAAAATCAAATTCAAAGTACTTTTTCTTGTGATATTTTTATTGATTATTTGAGAACTTCATATCAGAAACCCTGAGCCCACTGTTCCGTCCTCTTAGGTCTGTGCACCCCCTATGATCACCATCCCAGAAAAAAAGAAAGAAGAAAAATGCAAGTCTAATTAGTGTTGCCCATATACTCATTGGAGCATGGTCAAACTTCCTGTGGGTAAGTCCTTAGATAAAACTGAGTTTTCCCTCACCTATACTTTTGTCAGAAGTCATGAGTTAAGGACAGCTACATTTCAGCATCCTTATCACAATTTCTAAAATTTCACTTTGATGGCTTTCTGTCCCAGCTGTTACTTCTAGGGGGGTTAGGGGTAGGGTTGGTGGTTGTCACAAGGGTCTTCTATGTATCTTTTTCAACTGTGAGCTGCAGTCAATATCATGGCAAAAGTAGCTTCCTTACCCTTTACGGTCAGCAGAAGCATGGATCACAAACTGTATAGTTTCTGAATCAGTGAGTTTAAGAGAACACAGGGCAGAAGGAAAACAGAAATAGAGAGTAAAGGGAAAAAAATGAAAGCATGAGATGACCCAGAGCTTCTAAGATATGACATATAGACTTAAACCTGTATATGTAAAACCTGGATTTTATTCTGAATGGGGGGTATAATTGGTTGATCTTTAGCTAAAGAATGATATAATTTGAGTCATCTTTTAAAGTGATAATTCTAGATGTTGGATATAAAATAAACTGTAGGGTTTGAGAGTGAACCAAAGCAGGGATGAAAGTTCTATGAATATCCAGGCAAGATAAGGTAACATCCCTAAAACATAACCAAATGTTTAGAATGGAGGCAAAACATCAAATGTGTCATCTGAAGGACAGATAACCAACTCAACCAACAGCTTGGGATATCTTTTTGCTATGCATTTCTTTATCTTCTAAACTGAGCATGCTATTAGTCATTGTAGCAAGAAACAGAATATATGTATATATAAACAAAATACTCATATATGTATTTTAATTTTAATGATATATACATATATGTTTCTCTTCTTTAGGTGTTCAGCTCACTAGATTATATCAACTATGAGGTTGCGTTTCTTCCCTAAAATTCACTCAGTGGAAATCGAAATAATTGATTCAACTGTGCTAGCAGATAGTGCCTGATGGGTGATTACATTCTGTGTGTGGGCCAGAGCTAGGTGTTCCTACACTATTGAATAAACTGATGTTACCCTGATGGGAGCTGATGAGTTGCTGCAGAAGTGAGCTTGTTACACATGTAAGTTCATTCCCTTCAGGTTTAGTGATCATCTTAGCCTTTGTTTTGCAGGATGATACTGTAGGAGTACCATGCCAGACGACTGCTGGTCCTTAATATTGAGCTTCCCATTCCTGGCCCGAGAGAAATCATTTTCTCATAGATTTGTTTGTGATTTTGGGTTATAGGAAATTCAAACTAACTAAAAGAAAGCAGACTTACATTAGTGATCAAACTCATTCAGAAGCATGGTCACAGGCACTCTTAGATAAATGGTTGGTGAAATATCTGGGTAAATGTGACAGAGAAGAGTTATCCTCTGTCAGCTGATACACATATATCTTACTATACTGTACTCCAACCAGGACAACAAATAGTTGTTGCTCCTCAACCATTCTCTCACTTCCTCCCCTCTCATTGATGTCAGATAAGGCCATACTCTGCTACATATGTATCTGGAGTCATGTATCCCTCTGTGTATACTTTTTGGTTGGTGGTTTAGTCTCTGGAAGCTTTGGGTGGTAATGGTTAGATGATATTGTTCTTCTTATGGGGCTGAAATCTCCTTCAGCTCCTTCAGTCCTTCCCTTAGCTCCTCTATTGGGGTCCCTGGGATCAGTCCACTGGTTGGCTGTGAGTATCTGCATCTGTATTTGTCAGAAACTCTCGGGGAACAGCCATATCAGGATCCTGTCAGGGAGAGAGAAGGGGGAGAGGACAAAAGAGGGCCAGGATCAGGCATTGGGAGGGACAGAAGAGAATCACAAAGGATCAGGATATTGAATAGAAACATGTAGCAGAGGGAGATGGGGAACTAGGGCTAGCCACTAGAAAGTCCCTTGGAGGTCCTGTGAATCTGTGTCTTGCTTTAACAGGTTTGGACAGAACCGACCCAGGGTCTCCCACTTTGTCACCTCCGGAACCATCTCTTCACCTACTGCCTTCAGCTCCTAGGACCAGTCACCACTGTCTTCGAGATTACCTCAAATTCCAGATCAGCCATGATCTCTCAGATTCATCAGAATTATTCCACCAAAGTGGAAGCTGCTGTGAACTCCCTGGTCAACTTTCCTCTGCGGGCCTCCTTCTACCTCTCTCTGGGCTTCTGTTTTGATTGGGATGACGTGGCTTTGGAAGGGTCAGGCTACTTCTTCTGTGAATTGGCCAAGGAGAAGCTCAAGTGTGCAGAGGGTATCTCCTCAAGTTGCAGAAAAGTCACAGGGGACTTGCACTCTTCTAGGATATGCAGAAGCCATCTTAAGATGAATGGGGTTAAACCCCAGGAATCCATGGAAGCTGTTTTGGCCCTGGAGAAGACCGTCATCTCTGTGACTTCTTGGAAAGCCACTTCCTGGATAAGGAGGTGAAGTTCATCAAGAAAATGGGTAATCACCTGACCAACCTCCATAGGCTGGTAAGGCCACAACCAGTGCAGACTGGCATGTCCCAGGCATCTCTGGGCGAGTATCTCTCTGAGCACCTCATTCTCAAACACTACTAGGAGGCCTCTGTGGCTTACAAGGGGCTATGCACCAGCCAGCCTCAGGACCTCTACCTGAATGAACCTCTCAAGTCACTAGACAGCTTTGTAACCCCAGTGGAGCCTCTCCCAAGTCTTGGACCAAGTGAAAACAAAGCTTTTTGAAACAAAATAAAGAAGAATGAACAAAAGAAAGAAAGAAAGGAAGGAAGGAAGGAAGGAAGGAAGGAAGGAAGGAAGGAAGGAAGCGATCCCTAGACTCCAGGGAAGCAAGAGACTCCCATGAGCCAATGGAGATGACTTGAGCTGAAATACCCAACAAATGGGAATGGAGAGGGAGACCAATTCTTGTAGATAGGCACAGTCCCAAGTTGGGCGATGGGGCCACCCACACATCTCAAAATTTTAAACACAGAAATGTTCCTATCCAAAGGAAAGACAAAGACAAAAAAATGGAACAAAGACTGAAGGAAAGGAAAGGCCATCCAGAGACCACCCCACCTAGGGATCCATCCCATCTGCAGATACCAACACAATAGTGTTGATGCCAAGAAGGTCAATACCTTTATATGGTGCTTTCTTATATGATACATGGTATAATTAAAAATTAAGATATGAATATTACTTATAGATGAAGCTATAGGTTAATATTATTATATATTATATCACTTGATTAGAAATTCAGGAAAGAAGTAAACAAACTTGCTCAGTATATACTTCACAAAACATGTATAATAGGAAATATTCATTTTAGTTCTGTAGCTCTCCAGTCGATTAAAAGTGGTGTCTGTCTGTCTATGTTTGGCTTCTTGCTGGTGTGGCAGCACGTGTGTATATGTTAACTCATGAGTAACTGAGACAGAAACAATAGCACATGTTCTAGGTTATCCTGGTGTACATACTGAGTTCCAGAATAAGTAACAAGGGCTGGAAAATTAGACTCCTTTTTTGAGATAAAGGAGAGATAGCTAGATGATAGATAAATGATAGATAGATAGATAGATAGATAGATAGATAGATAGATAGATAGATGGATAGATGGATGGATATATGGATGGATGGATGGATGGATGGATGGATGGATGGATAGATAGATAGATAGATAGATAGATAGATAGATAGATAGATAGATAGATAGATTGATTGAAGAAAAGAGAACCTGACTCTCCAACCCACTAGGCCTTGCCTGAGTTCAAAGACAGTATTCTGCTGACCTTGCTCTTCAGATTCAGTATAGCAAATGAGTATTCCTAAGAGTTCTCTGAATTACCAGACATATGCTTTCTCCTTCTGTTGTGGATTAGCAGACTCATTCCCTTTGGTTGTTTAAGATCATTCATCCCAGCTAGCACATTAACATCCTTTTTTGCCGGTTCACATAGAGATCTCAAAAATCCTTACACCCAGACTAAAGAAATCTGAAATCTCTGTATTTCCTCCTGCTAGAGTTGTCCCTTTCTTTATAACTAAGACTTTCATGCCAATAGTACCATAAGGCTGATAAAACAGACAATAAACACTCTCCTACTCAGACACCAGTGATATTAGTGCATTTTACTATTCCTACTTCTATTCTATAATTGCTAGACTCATGAATTCTCTGACTCCTCTTTCTCTAATCTCTCTCTTCATTCTCTCCCTCTCTCTTTCTCTCTCTGACTCTCTTTTACTCTGTCTCTCAATCTCTCTCCTCTAACTATCCAAAATATGAGTGTGTTCATGTGTTTTTATATAATATACACATCTGTAGGTCAGAAACGACAGACTTGGCTGTCTTCCTTAATTATTCTGTTTAACTATTGAAACACACTACAAACTGATGATAGAGATTGGTCCTCCTGTCACTGTCTTCCCAGTAATTTTGTTATAGGTATGCTAGTATGCCAAGGCTTCTCTACATATGGTGGATTGAATTCAGGTTTTCATATTTATGCAGCAAGCATTTTACCATTTAATTCTTCTCCCTAGTTCAGGACCCATGAATCTGACTGGAGTAGAAACAGTATGATTACGTTCAGAGCATAGCCATCAGATGGAGAATTTTACTTATTCTTCTAGTGATACATATCCGTGAGCATGTCACATGTTCTTTAGAAGGCTATTCTACCATTCTATTGAAACAACTTTTGAAGAATGTTGAGTAAAAAGATAAAACTAGTATGTCCAATAAGCAAGAGTCTGTTGACTAGTTATAATACTACTTGGAAAGCATGAACTTAGAAAAAAAATTCATAAATCTATGCATACTAGGATAATCTATACTCAAATTAAGGGTTATTCTCAGTAATTATATAGTATTTATTTTTTTAACTTCCCTGAGAGATTAATGAGTCTTAACTGTGCATTTTGCTCTATAATTCCCTAGTTTTGTAATTATTCAAATCAATTCTTGTACTGTAAAATACAAACGTGCTGTTATAATGCAGGCTTTCTGCTCAGTCTATGAATTCTACCTCAAAGTCATATAGAAATAGCCACATTTTCATACCCAGAATACTTAGCTAACTCTTTGTGCCTATGTTTACCAGTCGAATTGATAATTTGATTCTCCTTTCTTCAAGTTTAATCTTAGAACTGGAAGGCCCCAAAATCTGTCCTGTTCTAACACCTTTAATACTTAGTAGAGATTGAGTTCATTGCAGAACTCTTTTCAGCTTTGAGCTAATCATTATGTTCAGCTCACAGTCGACATTTGGGAGAGGATCTCAACCTTTTAGAGCATCCTATTCTGTAAGCATAACTCTAAGGTAGGGAAGAGTGAAGGGATTAGATCAAGAAGATGATGTCAGCTTATTCCTGGGAGGAAAGACAATAAAGCTACCTATGAGCAGAGGCCACCTTTTCTATAATTTAATATTAATGTATTATGTAAACTACAGTTAAAAGCTTTATTTTATCCCAGAGATAAATATCCCAGGAAGAATATTTCAATATGAATCTACATAATGGTTCTTAAAAAACACAGTACCATAGCCTTTTTGGTGATGACTCTGCTGATGTAGTTATTGTCCTATTGGCATCAACTTCTACTTGATAATCTACTGACAGATAGAAGGGGGATCCTGGTATGTTGTCTATTCTCTTGCCTATACATGCATCATTTGACAGGATACTTTTGAGACAGCAGAATTTAGCTGGAATGTTTTGGTTCATTGTCTTTAGGAATGGTTTTAGCTTTATTTTGATTTTGTTGATTCAAACTGACATAGGACCCCAATCTTACTCAATCTGATTATTAGTAATGCTACAACAACTGTGTAGTTTCAAGGTCTTTTTTTTTCTTCTATAAACTTGATATACTGTTTCTAGTAAATAAAAATATGTTGAAGGTTAGGTTATTTTAAAATGGCTTTGAAGTTCAACTACCTTTTAAACTGAATTTATGTGACAGAATGGTATTTTAATATTGGAACTCTCTATTCACAAGCAATATGAGATTATCATTAGTGTATTATTATTTATTTATAGATGAATGGTAGCACACAGATTTTATCACATCTTGATGTAGCAAATTACACCCTTCATACTTGGAGTCAATCCATGGTTAGCATAAAAGAATGATGGAGAAATTCAAAGCCAAACCAAATTTGGGATTAATATACTATAATAGAATGTTTGGCAGAATTCTGTTGAGTTCATAATTTCATACATGAGTCTAGTATCTTTGCAAAGAAATATCATGAAGTAATTTGGCAGTACGAATCAAAGAGGCTGGAACTTAATATCATTTTTCTGGAAATTTTATTGCAATTTTACAATGATGATATAACAGAAATGTGGGCCAAAATTTGCATAGAAATCATCATCAAAAATTTACATATAAAGCCAAAAGGACATAATGGCATATTATAATGACAGATATAAAAAATTTACATAGTTTCTAACGCATTAATAAATGACTCTATGTGTATATGTTTAAGTCTGTGTGTGTGTGTGATGTCAACTATGTATGTGCATATGAGGAAATAAAACAAGGTATTTTGATGGCAAAATAGCATGCCTTTTTTCAATTCTTTGGATTTTTGATAGTTTTCTGTAGCATACAATAATGTTTTAAAATATCTATAATGTTCTGAGAAGTTGTAGCTTGGAGAATATTTCACATTGCCATTTTATATACTAATAGAATTCCAAACCTTTACATAGACTTATAGACCTTGAAAGATGTTGTGATTTTCATTTAATCAGAAATGCCTTACTATCTTATTCAAATCTTAAAGATATCTTAATGTGTAGTTACTGGGGATTTAAAAATTAAAGGAGTAAATATTTTTTCTTTTGAAGTTTTCATAAGAATTCAAAATACTTTTAGTTATTTAAGCAGTTGACTATCATAGTCACTTCTGAATTTGAATGGCATACACAGCTGAATGACAGGAAAGAAAACAAAGGTAACATTATGTGAATTAATAAAAGACCCAAAAAGGAAATCACTATGTTCCAAGAAGCATCAGCTATGATAACAAGGACAGAATAATGAAAGTTTACAACCATAAAATTTTAATAAATTGAAGAATGTTTGATGATTATTTCCCCCATTTTTTTGCCACACATTTTTATTTATTTTATGTGTACAAATGTGTGTGCTTATTTGGAGACATCATTGTCACATCTCATGTGACAATCTGCAAACAACTTATCATAGAAATCCTATTTAATTTTAAGGTTTATTTCATTCCATATAAAATGTTGGTATGTTCTTTAAAAGATTTATCAGTGTTACATACCCCTTTGATGAGTAGTTGTTTTTCTTCAGTGTTGTACTGTAGGGTGGTTCTGATGCTAAGGTTCTGTTCCCCAATTGATTCTTGATCTATCAGTAAAGATGTCATTGGCCAATTGCTAGATGGAAGGATAGGCAGGACTTCCAGTGCCCCAGAGGCAAGGGGCAGACATAGGAGAGAGAGAGAGAGAGAGAGAGAGAGAGAGAGAGAGGGGGGAAAAAGGAGGGAGGGAGAGGGAGAGAGGGAGGGAAGGAGAGGTAGGGAGGGAGGGAGGGAGAAGGAGGGAGGGAGGGAGGGAGGGAGGAGCGGGAGGAAGAAGGAAAGAGGGGGAGAGGGAGAGAGAAAGGAATGGAGAGTTTGACATGTTTCAGAGACAAAACAGGCAACCAGCCATGTGAGATCTCTGGTGGAGTGACCACTGGCCACTTCTACAGGTGGGAGTTTAGGGTTATTGAGCTGGGACTAAAGGTAGCTGAGCAACTGAAGTTGAGTGAAGATTTAGGGTGCTGATCTGGGAGTACTGGGAAGGACACATGAGCCAAGGCAGATTGGAGGTGCACTGCAATTGAGCCAATAAGGCAAGTTCAAATTGAAAGACTGTGTGTGTCTCTGTTTTTCATCTTCAGATCTAATACCCTCTGGAAGAGGCTGGTAGTATAGTCCTTCTGGGAGCTTAGGCAGGGTAGGAAAAGCTACATGCAACATTGAATGATACAGGAGAGCATGACATGGTTATTTCTTGATTCTTTTTTCCAAGATCTGCTGGATTCATGTGCAATGTTTACCTCAGTAACTCCTCAGAGAAGCCTGAAAGTATACAGAATAAATAAGGCTGTGGGACAAGAGAAGTGTGAACACTATTCCATATGAAATTTACAATTAAAATAACTGGGGAAAAATAAATCAAAGTTTTATGTTTTAGATTCTAAGTCAGTAGTTAGCTAGTGAATAAAATATTTATAATATATATTTACCCCACTTGGAAGTGTAACCAAATATAATTCTTCCTATAGAAGATAGTTTTGTTACCCAAAGCCATTTAAATGAACAATCTATTTAAAACCATAATGCTTCATAGTATTTTAACTTTGTTCTGGTTTGTTGATCAAAGAATTTTGATGTCAAGAAAAGTGATGATATTAGAAATACTTGTTAACAATAGAAAAATAAAGGTTTTCTTTTCATGAAATTTATTTTATGAAATATATATATACATATATGTATATATGTACATGTGCATGCGTGTGTGTTTGAAGTGATATTTTTTCAATTACACAATTATAGCAGTTTAATATATGAGACCATTTAATTTCATGAAGGCATTGGTAACTTAAAATACAAAATGAAAATATTTTATCGATTCATGAACATCAAACTTTGGCATAAGAGCTATCTGCTGAAGGACCTGGAGTTAGCCCAGTGATATTTGTTTTGAATGCCTAATTTAGGCTTTTAAATGCAACTGGATTCTACCATATTCTGTATTTATTAGATCTGGATACATAAACACCATGATGAATATTTTTCATGGGTGGTTTGGTTCCAAAATCACACGATAAGGCATTGGGCTCATATTTGAAACAAAATTTCTCTTGGTCCCTTCTACAGCTTTAACATTACCATGGCCACAAAGCATGTTTCCCGAGGACATGAGTTTGTTTGGTCCTTCACTAACTGATTGGTTCTCTGCTTGAAGTCTATGACTGGGCTAAGCATAAGTGGCAGCGTGTGCCAGCACAAAGTAAGATTCTCAATAGCACTATCAGGACATGGGTATGCTATGAAATCTTTGGTTCTATACAAGCAGAAAATATTAAGAGTGCCACTAGGGAGCAGTGATGAAAAATGGAATGTGCAAAATGCAAGAGATCCATTAAGAAGACCTGGTGAGAATAGTATGCTGTCCTGAAAGCAAAGGAGGACAGATGAGTCAGTGGCAGGGTCTTGGTGGTGTGTACTAACATGCTTCCCACTGGACACCAGAGACTGACTAAATACAAAGCTGAAAAATCTCAGGAAGTGTTAATTGCTATTAATGGGAATGTCGACTGTGGATTTAAAAGAAGAGATTCAAACTAGAGAAATTAGGTTAACATTATCATGCAGAGAGCCTGGAAATTTCCTTGCAAATGAGTGTTACAGTAACAAAGAAATAAGCTCTTAGTCCATAGCCCCATCATTTTTTAGAAAACTTATAATTATTGTAAATAAGACAAGAAAGCCATGTGAAAATCACAGTTATAAATCATGAATCATAATATTTTTGTTTAGTTGAGAATGTGAGCAGAGTAGTTGATTTTGAAGTTTCTATAAGATAGAGGGCTAATATCCAAAATATACCAAGACCTCAATAAGTTAGATTCCAGAGAATGAAATACCTGTTAAAAATGGGTTACAGAGCTTAACAAAGTATTCTCAACTAAGGAATCCACAATGTCTGAGAAGCACTTAAAGAAATGTTCATCATCCTTAGTCATCAGAGAAATGCAAATCAAAACTACCCTGAGATTCCACCTTACACCAGTCAAAATGGCTAAGATCAAAAACTCAGGTGACAGCAGATGCTGGCAAGGATGTGGAGAAAGAAGAACACTCCTCCATTGCTGGTGGGATTGCAAGCTGGTAAAGCCACTTTGGAAATCAATCTGGCAGTTCCTGAGAAAACTGGAAATAGTTCTACCTGAAGATCCAGCTGTACCACTCCTAGGCATACACCCAAAAGATGCTCCAACATGTAACAAGGTCACATTTTCCACTATGTTCATAGCAGTCTTATTCATAATGGCCAGGAGTTAGAAACAACCCTGATGTCCTTCAACAGAAGAATGGATACAGAAAATGTGGTACATTTACACAATAGAATATTACTCAGCTATTAAAAACAATGACTTCATGAAATTCACAGGCAAATGGATGGAACTAGAAAGTATTATCCTAAGTGAGGTAACCCAGTCACAAAAGAACACACATGGTATGTACTCACTGATAAGTGAATATTAGCCAAAAGCTCACAATGCCCAGGATACAATCCACAGACCACATGGAGCTTAGGAATAAGGAAAACCAGGGTGTGGATGCTTCAGTCCTGCTTAGAGGGGGAAACAGAATGATTGTGGAAGATAAAGAAGGGAGACCAGGGAGGAAGAGAGGGAGTGGAGGGAAAAGTAAAGGGTGGTAGTGCTTCTTAGAAGGGGGAACAAAATACTCACAGGAGGAAATATAGAGACAAAATGTGGAACAGAGCCTGAAGGAACAAAAGTCCATCCAGAGACTGCCCCACCTAGGGATCCATCCCATATACAGTCACCAAAACAGGATGCTATGCAGATACCATGAAGTGCTTGCTGACTGGAGCCTCATATAGCTGTCTCCTGAGAGGTTCTGCCAGAGCCTGACAAATACAGGGGTCAACCATTGGACTGAGTGTGGGGTCCCTGATGGAGGAGTTTGAAGGAACTGAGGGGGTTTTGCAGCCCTGTGGGAGGAGCAACAGTGTCAACAGGCTAGACCCCTGGATCTCCCAGGGCCTGGACCACCAACCAAAGAGTACACATGGAGGAATCCATGGCTCTGGCCTCATATGTGGCAGAGGATGGCCTTGTTGAACATCAGTGGGAGGAGAGGCCTTTGATGCTGGGGGATGAGGAACTGTGGCTTGCTACTGGAGGGTCTCAGATGCCAGGGAAGTGAGAGGCTTCAAGGACCCAAAGCAGATGGCTTCAGCTTAAATGTGCAACAAGGGGGAGATACAACCTGTAGCGGCCATCTCCAATGATAGGTATGGCCCTCATTCGAGTAATGGGCCACCCACATCTCAAAGTTTTAACCCAGAAACGTTCCTGTCTGAAGGAAAAATAAGGACAAAAAACAGAGCAGATATTGACAACAATATAAAATGGCTTTCAGTTTTGATTACAATATTAAACAATAAATGCCCAGCTCAGGTATTCAGGTATTGGCTTATTTTACACACATACACACATATACACGCAGATCCATCTTTAATTCTCCAGTTACTTCACTGCAGTTTCAAGCTCAAAAGTGTGACTGGGGAAGTTGTGTTTGGAGTGTAACTTCTGAGGATTTACAAAGAAGGACTGAATCTTAGAATCTTAAGTGATAGACCCTGACCAAAATGGGTAGTATGTTCTCATAGAAAGAATAAGTGATATGGTCTCTCTCTGTGTGTGTCTCTCTGTCTGTCTCTCTGTCTCTGTCTCTGTCTCTGTCTCTCTGTTCTCTGTGTCTCTGTGTCTCTGTGTCTCTGTCTCTCTCTCTCTCTGTCTCTCTGCCCCCCCCCTCTCTCTCCAGAAACCATAAGAAAATGACCATGCATAAGATATATTCCAGAAAAAAGACCCTTAAAACAAATAAAATAAGTCTAAATGTTCTAAAACTGATAAATGCTAATGAAAATGTAGTATGTGCACATTGTGCACAACTGTAAACTAAACAACTGTAAAGAAAAGTGAAATCATGAACTTTTTAGGTAAAGGGACACAGCTATATATTGAGTGAGGAAACCTGAGCCTAGAAAGGCAAAATCACATCTCTCTGATTGGAGGCTCCTACCTACCAATCTTTTCAAATGAGTGCATAGCCTGTAGTAACTACACAAGATAGGAAAGTGTAATGGGAACACTGTCAGGATTGGGAAATCAGGAACAATAGAGGGAGGAACAGCAGGGTACATATGATCTGAAGGGGATAATAGGAAACAGAGGCTCCTTACAGAGAGGGAGATAAGTAATGAAGAAGAGATGAAGGTAAAGGTGGTTAACAGAATACAGACAGATCTGATAGGGGAAATAGGAAAAGGCAGGCTCCTCAGGGGAGGGGAAGGGAGGTAAATACATGAGAAGGAGTTGGGATGCTGAGGAAAATAACAACATCAATGACTGAAAAAAACCCACAAGGAATCACACTATTCTCTACTTACCTAAAAAGATACGATATAATGCATGAAACTCCATGTATAAATATGCATAGATAATGTTAATGCACTTTTCCCTCTGTGTTAATGGTACTCCATCCTAGAGCCAAAGGCCATCTAACAAAACCCCAATATCAGATATGAGGAATGGTTTTTGAGGTGTTACCCAGCATTATTTAAGAAACTCCTGAAATAGACAGGGTATTGCTGCAAAGCAATTATACATAGCTATGAAGAAAAATAAAAACATTAATTTTCTAGTAAATGAATGGAACTGGAAAAATTATACACAGTAAAAGAACATAGTTCCATGGGTAAATGTTGCATGTTCTTTCTCATGTGGATCCTAGCTCCAAATCTTTATTTTTTGTGTGTAGATTTTGGAGCATCTACTGAGACTAGACAGGAGCTCTTCAGAGGAAGAGGTCATAAGCAGAACAACGTTGATATGAAAGTCAAAAGAAGAACAATGGTGGGGGGTGTAAATGAGAAGCAGATGGCTTAGGAGTAGGGCAGAGGGTTTGTGGTTGGTATAACTAATCTAAAGATTTTTGAAAAAGTAATGTAGAAATGAACTATTTTAAAAGTTCCTTAAATAATATCAATTAATTGATTTAATTGCTTTTGTCCTATGAGAGACAAATAATCTTCTTTTCAGGAACCATAGATTATTAAACAAGGTCCCCACAGTTAGGTGGGGACTCCCTCCCCCACGTTTGTCAGTAGAGGTTCAGAGAGCTCTACAACAATGCAGAATGTCTTCATTGCACTCTGTTATCCCTTGAATTTTGATAGTCACCTCTTATTCTGAAGTCACCACACTTAGGTCATAAGACATGGAGCTATGAAGGCTCTGCTTCATTCTATTCAGCTCATTTTCTTTTTAATTTATTTAACTGAAATAAAAATTACACCACTTCTCCCTCTTTCTTTTCTTCCCTCAACCCCTTCCACGTAGTAGCTCTTGGTCCCTTCCAATCCCCACTTCCCTCTTTGAAGAGCTGAAATAAAAACTTCCTTCCTTACAAGACAAAACAGAACTAAGTTTGAGTTCATTCTTGAGTCCATAAAATATTCCAGAGCAGCCTGTTCTACATGAGGCCAGGATCAACAATAAAATAATGAAATAAATAACTCTTTAAAAATCTATGTATTTGGTATATAGAATAAAATAGGTTATTCAAATGGGAAATGATTTTGTCTTCAAGTTAGAGGCTTGTGTGTACTTAATATGATAGTTTTATAGGCTCCCCATCAAAACCCTGGCTTGTTAGAAAATTCATTGTACCAGACTGATTCAATTGCTGTTCTTATTTTTGTTTGTTTGCTTATTATGATGATGATGACTTTCAATGTAGTGATTTAATTACCTTCTTTAAATTTGAAGTGATACATCTAGCCCACAAACTCTCATAGAGTGCAAATATAGATTAGTTAAATCTCATGTCCTAAAATCCTAAAAATTCATCATAATTTTTTATTTCACAAGTAATATGTTGCTGATTAGAAATAAGCACAGAGCTCTTAACATCCAAATTTATGAAATTCCTATTCTTACCAACAGAAACATCTTCATACACTCCAGCAGGTCTTGATGCAAACATGTCCTAAGGCATTTTCCTATGCTATGTATTCTTATAGGTTTAGGACCATGAGATTCCCAACCCACAACTGTCACCTTCTGTGAGACATTGTTCCAGGTAACACATATATGATAAAAGTACAAACATCTTGCAATTATAAATGAAATGCATCTGGTCAGGAATAAATCTCTTCAGGGAAAATTCCAGAAAGTGTGACATTGGCCTTATTTTCTCATGTTGAGTACTGAAACCATGATGCTTGTCAGGTAGAGTCAATTCTGATTATAGAGGTTAGAAGGTTTTTGTTTGTTTGTGTGAACATTTGTTGTTTACCTTAGGGCTTTGTAGAGATGACAAAATGATTTGTTGACAATGAACAAGCACACACTCTGCTGACACCTATTTTACAGCTCCTATATGTATATCCACAGAAAACAAGCAGTACAGGATGCAAGGTGGCTTCTGGGATCACTCTCTCACATCTCTCAATAAGGAAAACATAATTGCTCTTAAGCATAGCAGTGAAAGCAATGGAAATTACCCTTCAGCTCATCTCCTCTGACCTGTGGCCCTTAGCATTGACCTTGAACTTACAACAGTACCGAAACCGGACTTTGACGGCTCTCAGATGGAGGTTTGCTTTGAGGCCCCCCTCCTGCTGCTAGTCAAACACTACAGAAATCAAAATGTAAATGATACATATTCCTAAAAGAAGAGTTAGGAAACTCTGACATGATTTCCCACTTTTCATAATTACTATGACAGCTCTGCTGAAGTATAATTAACATATCATCAAATGCCCTGCTGAAAGCATATACTCAGGGATTTATTTATTCATTTATTTATTTATTTATTTATTTTTGCAAATTAGTGGAGTTCTACAAACTATGTCCATAATCCAGCTGTAGGCCATTCCACATCCTCCTGAACGTCTTTTGACTTTGGCAATCGACCCTTCTTGTCCTTCCTCCTTTCTAGTCCTCTCACTGATAATTTGCATTTTTATTGATTTTCTTGTTCCAGAATATGATACAGAGAGTGGCTTAAGATATGTAACCCTTTGTATCTGTGAAGGGAAATTTTTTTATATTTCAGATGACATAAATGAACAGAAAGTTGTAAAAAAATATTGTACAGCAAAGATTAAATCATCTTTTACTCTCTCTTCATTAACGCTGACACATCTATAGTTCCACAGCCAGATATTTGTGTTAGAATGATGTGTATATGCAGTTCTATGGTATTTTATGGTATACAGTAGAAAATATGGCTAATGTATCACATGTACAAATTTTGTTATCTTAAGAAAGTTACATGTTGGGCTGGAGAGATGGCTCAATAATTAAGAGTACTGACTGCTCTTCCAGAGGTCCTGAGTTCAAATCGCAGCAACCACATGGTGGCCCACAACCATCTGCAATGAGATCTGATGCCCTCTTCTGGTATATCTGAAGACAGCTACAGTATACTTACATATAATAAGTAAATAAATCTTTGGGTGGAGAGAGCAGGGTCAGAACAAGAAGGAAAAAAAAGAAGAAAGTTACATGTGGAATAGTACAGCAAGTTTTACTTAAAACTTATGTACAGTGTACTGCACATATCTATCTCAAACTGATGCCAAATGAGAACATAAAATGCATGTCCATTCAAATAAGAAACATCTAGCTACACCTTTAGGTTAGGAGTGAGTATTTCAATTTTAAATCATTTTGTCACAGCTCCTCTTGGAGTAAGTTTGGCATACTGTCTCAATGCAGTATATAACCAGACAGAGGAAAGAAAACCATAAAACCTGATAAATGCTGTGATAATAATCCTGCAAGCTGGCTTGCGCTTAGATGTTATACCTACTACAATGCAACATTCAGCTCCTCAAGGGAGGCACCTAGTCCACGGGCAATGCCAATCGACCACAGATAACAGCAAATAGGATTTTGTTGATACTTGCAAATGCAGAACTCATGGTGAGGTCACAAGAGTAAATCCTTTCATTCCACTTTCATGGAAAGGGAGACTTTATTATCTTTTCATAGAGAGAGCTCATAGATGTTTTGGTACTGAATTACATGCACAAAATGTTTCCTAGTTAACTAGAATCGCCATTTAACAGCTTAAATGAAATATAAAGACATTGTCCTCTGCTGTGCTTTAAATGTACCCTACAATACTCATGTAGAAATTTAATTTCAAATATAAAAGAATTTAGAGATGAGGCCTTAAAGGAGTGATTGTTATAGATTAAGGCTATGTTTCTAGGAGAATCTTGGTCTTAGCAGGAGCTCAGACTGGATCTTCTCTTAGTGTTGAATTTTTTAACATTTGACTATTTTATTATCCAATCTAATATATGAACAAAAACCTAGAGCAGTTATCACTAATTCCTTGTTTTCTGAGGTCTCTATGGAGTCTTCTTAGTTATACTTTGAAATAGAGAGAGGTAGACATAAAGATTTTTTACATATTAAAACTAAGCATTGCCTACACATGCACACACACACACACACACACACACACACACACACACACAAACATACATACAGTTTTAGTCTGTACTATATGGAATAGGAAGAAGTAATTCTCATCCCATCTGGTTTTTTCCATTGATTTTGTTCCAAGTACTAGTAATTTTTCTTTAGTAGCAGGATGCTATATAAGCATGGGATTGAAAACAAGGGATAACATGCTACCTTACATAGTTTATTAATGCAGCAGTGTCTTCCAAAATATAATTCAGGCATCATTTGTCAGTAACCAGAGTGCTACTCTTTAAGCTCACATGTACCTCTTCTTGTTTGTGTGAAGTTTGGCTTTCATCTGTGCTCATGCTGCACATCCAGCCTTAGACACTGAGGCCCAAGCTTCATTACTGCAGAAACCTCTATATTCTTGTCTATATTCTTAGAGTTTCTATGTGTTATTTTGTAATTCTACATTATAGCAATGTTTAATTAATGTTTTTGCTCTTTCTCTTTGAGGCCACTGGTATTTGGGATAATTCTTTGGACTCTCTTATCTCAACCTATATCTTCATGAAAAATATACTTTGTGCACTCCTTAAATCATGTCTAATGAGATTCATCACCTATATAGCATTGCCGTGCCATCATGACTAGTTTCTGCTGTTTTCCCAACATTCAGTAACTTCTCTGTCTGACATTTGCCAAGAACAATGTTGGTTCAGCTCTTATTTGGTGTTCAGAACATCCCTGCATTCAGCTTTCACACTACACATCCAGTTATCTTTTCTCTTCTACTTTCAATTGTCTGATTCACTTTCCCCGTTTCACCTTTTCCATTCATGTCAGAAGAAGGATGTTATTAACAAACATTTATCCTTGAAGAAATTTAGCATTCCTCAATGCAGAATTTTGTGCAAAATATCCATTGGAATACTTAAGCAGGACCAGCAATGACCTTCTTTTATTTCGATTAAACTTTTGAAATGGACTTTGCATATAGGTACTACTATTGTCATACTTTGTTAGATGTAATACTATTTGTATTATTATATCAAGGAGTTTCTCCTAGTACTTTTCCTTTTCAAATTAGTTTTGAAAGAGCTAGTTTCAAAACTTAATGGCTATTGATGTTAATTCTATAAAATAATCCTTTGAGGTTTGAAAATTTGACTTTAAGAGATTCCTATAGACTAATTAATTTTTAAGGTTCAGACAATCCAGTTAATAATAGTTGATTATTTGGTTATTAAATTCAAATGTTGAGGATAGCAAACTACAGCTTTTCTCAGAATACCAAAAGACAAATTAGGAATGAACAAGTACAGATACATATTATGGGAGAGTAGTTCACCATCCCAGTGGGAATTACTATTGTTCGACTTTCTTAACTGGAATAGTGCTAAGTTCATTGCAAAATTCTTAATGCTGTGATTTTTTTTTTTATTTCTTATGAATGTCATCATGCAATTAAACCATTTTACTGAATTTGTTAGCATAGATTATTAATAAGAATTGTCAAGTATGTATTTTGGATCTTATAAAACAGATTGCCTATTACTACATGTAATTGATTATACCAAAAATAAATTCTTGCCCTTACAAACAACTATTTGAACAAAATCCACTATGACTAGATTGGACATTATGTCACTATTTATTCTGTCATACAATGTGACTGTTAAAGAAAGCTTCTACTGTGTTTTAGTTCAAGATAACTGTCTAAAAGCCTATCACAAAATAAAGGCACTTTGGGTAACTTTGGCATTAGGTCTTGTTTTCCATTTATTCTTTGTATATGATGCCCATGGTCTTCAGTGATAGAATTGTGATTTTCTTATTTGACATGCACCATATCACATGCTGCTTCAAGTAATTACATACTACAACTCCTGAAGTCCCTTGACCCCCTTATTAGAATGTACATTCCCTTCTACCCATCCGTCACCAAGTGTTCACTACCTGTGGAGTCTTGATGAAACAGTTCAGGTCTGCATGTCAAATAGTCACTTCAGTCTAATTAAATTCTCATCGCATAACATTTTGGACTGTTGACAGAGGCAGGAAGAAATAGTATTTCCATTATGGAGCTTTGTAGCATAAAGTAAGTATAAGTATTCCAAGGTTGTGTTACATGGCTATTTTCTCTTTTAAAAAATAACCACCAGATAGTGCAATATTTTCCCATCTCAAAGGCTGTGATAAATAATAACTTGACCACAGTGCTTAATATAGTTACCAAGATACCATAGTTTTATTATTGACTTCTCACTGGGACTTAGCCTCACCAGGCTACTCCACTGATTAAACTCTTGATTAATAACCTGGTAACATGACAGATTTTGCTCGCTGTGCCAATGACACTATTCATGACGAACAGGTGAGAAATGGTAAAGAAAATACATTTGTAGTCAATCAGACTCATAGCTAGCTTTTGCATGTGAACCTCCATGACCTCAGTTCTCACCATATGCCCCAAACCACCTTTCAGTATTTTAACTCTTGGTTTTATATCTCCCTCATCAAACCCCATACACATTTATTTAAATAGACATTAATATTCAATAACAACATTTTCCAACATAATTTTTTATTGATTATTTTGGAATTTCTTACATTGCACCCAATCACATTCAACTCCCATTTCTTCCAGATTCACCCTCCCACTCTTGTAACCTCTTGCCTTGAACCCCGAGAATACACCAAGTACAATTTGTGATGCTCATACACTCATTGGTCTGTGGTCAAACTCTCAGTGAGCTACTCCTTAAAAAAAAAAAAAAAAAAAAAAAAAAAAAAAAAAAAAAAAAAGATAATTGAGCCCTTTTCCATTCCCTTTGCCAGAAGTCATCAACTATGTGAAGCTATATTTTAGTATCTTTATCCTAAGTTTTAAGAACTGTCTTCATTAGCTTCCTTCCTAGACTATTTTTTGTTTGTAGTAGAGTGTTGTTGAAGAAGCCTTCAATGTCTCTCATTCTTATGTCAATTATGAGTCTGGAGTCATCAATATCACTGCAACAGAAACTTCTTTGCTCATATCAGCTACAGGAAACACACATCATGTTCTTCTACACCATTTTCTGTGGCTGCATGGACCACATATATCATCCACACAGTGTCCAATGGCCTTGTACCATATTGCTGACCTCCAGCTGCAGCACAGACCACTGACATCATTATAGACCCAGCAGAGATCATGGACCTCAGCCTGGTCCCCTGTGGAAGTATGGACCACACAGACCTCATCAAGGACCATACTCCACAGTAAGGATCACAGACCTTAACATAGCCTCTGATGGCAGGATGGACCACAGACATCAACACAGCCTCTGGCAGCATGAGACCACACACACCAACATGGTCTCTCATGACAGCCCAGGTTATAGACATCCTCACAGCCTCTGGTGGGAATATGGACCAATAACATCAATATGGCCCTGGCTGGAGCATGGACTACAGACAAAAGGCATCAATATGTCCTCCAGTGGTAGCATTACCATGGAGTCCTTAAGCCTCCTTATTCAACCCTGTCCACAGCCTGCAGACCATGGATACTAACATGGGCCACAGGGGTAGCAAAGATCACATACAGCAACATGACCTCTAGCAGCAACAAGGGGTATAAAGATTTTTGAGGAGGCCCAATGGAGAAAATGAGCCACTCTGTTTGAAACATCCTGCCATTGCTCAGAGCCAGGATGATAGTGATGCTGGGCAGTGTATTTAGGGACAAAGCCTGCCCATCAGACTGTTCCTCATCATCTTGCTGGCCCTATTTGGCAATAATATACCGCCACTCCCACCCATTCACCTCAGCTTTGATTCCACACCCAGTGCTGCCCGTGTATCTTTACTTCTGTCTCTCTGGGCAGCACGCCATGCTTTTTTTCTACCTCCATTGCACCTTTATTCATAAAGGTGACATTGCAAACTCTCTCTCTCTCTCTCTCTCACTCTCTGTGACTGTGTGTGTATGTCTCTGTGTGCGTATGTCTGTGTGTGTCTGTGTGTGTGTCTAAGTGTGTCCAAGAACTTTACATGCAAGTAACTATTGCACAGTGTCATTGTTCTGGTTCAAGGTTTCTGGAAAAAATAGTTTGTGCTGGGCAGGTAAACAGAATGTCCTGGAGCAGGATTTGCAGGAGCTCCACGCAGTTGCACACCTCTTTGCTTTAGGTGAAGGCAGTCCCTGTCCTGCTTGCTCACTCCCATGGTATGACCACCGTTCCTATAGCCTGCAGGTTGCTCCAAGCCCCTGCCACTTTCCTCTCTCAGTAGGGCAAGCCCCAGGAGCTGCAGCAATGAAGGTAGAAATGTTGAGGGCCCAGTCCATTGGCCCAAGTGGGGTACTAAGGTCCCCTCTTAAGATAATGCTCTGTATTCCTGCCTATGCAATCAGCTGCCACCTCGAACATACAAATATTTATTAAAAAGTTCTGATTACAGAAATTATCAATGTGTAGTACAGAAGTCACATTTAATGGTGACACAGCGGTTCTGTCATATACCAAGCTCTTGAGTTTCTACCAGCAGGTTAGTGCTAGGGCTTGAGTTCCATTGGCTGCTGCAGAGGCATCTGTAGCCTCTCAATGGCACCTGCCAGGGGGATGGCGAGAGCAGGAGTGGGCACTGGCTCAGCCATGGCCCGGTTCAAGAAATCAGGATCCTAAGAGTGGGCAAGGGAGGGAGGGAGCTTTGACTCAATCTCTTCAAGTAATAATTTTTATACACTTGCATAATTATTAAACAACGATATCTACTCCCATTAAAGTGGCTTCAATTTATAACTATTTCTCTTTGTTAAACCATATTTTTTTGGGATGTCAACTCAATTTCTAGTAACATTGATCTTTTCTTAATCTGAGGTCACATTCTGTTCTTCTCCAAAGAAACTTTGTTTATAGTAACCACAAAAATCAAAATTAATCATTTTAAATATCAAGACTCTATCAGTTATGGTGCTGGGTTATAGCTCCCACTCTGATCATGCTGTCTTAGCATTATTCCAAGTGTGTTTTGCTAAGGTTTCCAGCTCTGATTTTGGCTTTTAATTTCTCAAGTGTATGAATTGTTTGCACAAAATTTCATTCTACATAACTTTGCAAATTTTCACGAAGAGCTGGTGAAGATAACAGTAGGATGAGAGATGCCTTAGTGTTTGTGTACATTCAATGAGCAATCAGGAGGTTCTAAATTCTTGAAGAAGCAGATACTAAGAACGTGTGTTAGATCATTGCAAGCCCAGGGATCAGAAGCTGTCTTTGGGCCCAAAATGGGCAAAGTAGTTGGTATTTTCTGCCTCTAAAATCATAATGTTATAACCATAATGTGGTTAGTTGATACCACATTCATCTGTGTTTTCCACACCCATTCCATCCCTTTAGATGGACTTCTAGCATCTTTTGATCACTAAAGCAATGTTTTGACTCAGCTTTTAGGCTTCACTTATCTGATAAATGAATCTTATAAATAGAAAGCCTATTAAACACTCACATACGTAAAAAATATTTTCCAGAATTTCATGGACATGGATTTTCACTATTATAGATTTTCCACCATATCAAGCAAATTAAAAAAACAAAAACAAAAACAATCAACTGACAAAATAAACTGAAAAAATCCTTAAATTCTGGTTAATTCTCTTACATCCAAGCAGTCATTATTCAATAGTTTCATTATAAATACTAAGCCACTCTGTTTCTCAGACCATTAATAGAATGATGTTCTGTTATTCCCACAAAGGAAGAAAGAAAGAACAAAGTCATATTAGCAAAAGACAGGTAACGGCATAAGAAAAAAAAAAAAGCTCTGTGTTTGCATGCTTTTGTGATGACCGAGTTTGCTATATTCTCTGCGTGATAAGCCAAGGAAGTTAGAATGAGACTGCAGTAGAAAAAGGGTCCTTCCAGTTGGGGTTCAGAGCAAGTAAGATCTGTCGGGAGTTAGACACTCTGCTGGGAGTTATTTGCAAAATATTGGTTTCTGATTATTGTTGGATATGATTCTAGTTAACAGTATTGTCTGTCTTGTGTTGCACATAACTAGTAGAAGTTTGTCATTAACAGCCAAAACATTAAACCAGAAATCAGTGATTGTTGCAGTTTATGCTAAAGTAACATTTATAAAGAGAGAAACAAAGATGATTTTTAAAGATACATTTGCCAATCAACTCAAAACAAAACAGAAAAAGATTTTAATAATTTATTTTGCTTAACCTGGAATCCTCTGGCTTGGTGAAGCAGTTTGCTTGCTGATTAAAAAGACAAGTTGAAATAAGAATTTTGGTCTACTTACAATGTAAAATAATCAACTTTCTTTTCTGATTGCCTTTTTAACCCATTCAGAATTGTTAGTTGGAACCAGACTTCAGCTTATAATCCGTATTAAACATGCTCTATAATTTTTTTGAATTACATAAAAGGGAAAGGAGAACTTTAGAGAAATGTCATGCACTAGCTATGTGTATGACAGTCTATCTACTTCTTCAAAAACTTAAAACTGTGACAATAGGGACAGTTTGCTCTGTACCCGCCTTGAAACTGCTGCAATCAGTCCTCTTGATGCAACCTAATATTAGAAGTTCATGTATGTTTTTATTATCTGTCTAAGTAACTAGTGTATGATATAAGACAAGTTAGTAGGGAAAAGTCATTGAGAAGTTCTAGTGCTAAGAACAATCTTCTCTGAAGCTTTTCTCAGACATAAAAATTTATAGTCAAGAGGATGGATTAGTAGATTCTACCATGAAATTTAGACAAAATGAGTTATTAATTAATATACAGTAGAACACTAAACTGATTGCAGGCTACTATTGATTGGGAGCTGGCACTCTGTACCTTACACTCAGGGATTGCTGTCTTTCATGTGCTGTCAGAAAGACAAGGTGCTTTCATCACCTTGGAAGGTCATTTGATGAACAGCATCATCATTGTAGTCAATCACTGGCTGTGTCTTCAGCATGGCCCTGTTTGTAAAGTGCATGCCACTTTTCTGAATCTTCAAAAATTACTTAGCAAAATGTGTACTTATGGACTGAGTTATAAAAGAGAAGTATAAGAGTTAGAAATAGGGTAAATTTTAGTTTTACCATGTGCAGGTCAAAACTTTTTTCAAAGAAGAGATGTCACAAAATTTTAGATCAGAAACCCATTAAAGATACATCATTTTTGAAACTGAACAAAATAAATGGAATTCAGATTGGTGGGTGGAATGGATGTTAGCAATATATTAAAGCAGTAATGTCATTACAGACAGTAGAGAGGAAACTATGTTCTTATGTTGATGGTATTAGTCATTTGATGTCTGTACTCCTAGGTTGTTCAAATGATTATTATGGAGATATTGAGTTTAAAGAGTTTTGTAACACCACTTTCAGTTGCAGAAAGCATTTGACATTAACTTACGAGTGAAATATTTTCAGCTTCCACACAAACACAATGTTTCCAGTATCTCTTGAAGTCCTGTTTATACACTGAACTAACATTGCCACCAAAGCATAGATACAAATAATATCATTAGAACTTTAGGCTGATTAAAAGTGATTAAGACGATTGCTAAAACTGAAAGGATGCCACTAAGAAATGTTTATATCTGACTTCTGTTAAGGTACATAGGCATATAGGCACAGTATAGCCCACAGTATGCTAGAATGACTTGAAGTAGGTAAAGCCTACTCATCAGAATGGAAACTGATGCTATTGTTCTGCAGCTCTGTTTTAATTTTAAGGAGTACAATAAAAACACTTTCCTGGTCTTTGTTGGGAGAAACAACCTCACTGTATCCTGATATGAGAAGTTGTCATTAATTGTATCCAGGTCAATTATATGCTTGTATCTCTGGGGTTCAGGAAATCCCCAATTTCACATACTTAAGTTAAGAGATATGGACATATAAAGCCTCCAGAGAGCATGTTGGCTCATGTCTGACCTTGTATTCTGGCCAGTTCACTGTTTCATGACTGATTTCAAAGAAGTCAACCCAAAGATGCTAGCTAGTATAATGACATTTCATTAAATATTGTCTTACTTGGTATTCTGCTGCTGTGCAGAGACACTATGACAAAGGTAACTCATAGAAAAGAAAACATTTGACTGGGGACATTGTTATGACTTCAGAGGGTAAGCATACTATCATCAAAGTGGAGAACATGGTAGCACACAGCAGACATGATGCTTGAGATGTAATAAAGAGGTTTACATTATAATCTGCCAAAAGAAGTCAGCAGTTAATGAAAGAGAGACACAGACTGGCAGGGGCCTTGGAAACCTTCAACCCTACCCCATATGACATGTCTTTGCAACAATGCCTCTCCTAATTGTTGTTTTATTTCTGTAAAGAGACACCATGACCAAGGCAACTTCTATAAAATAAAGCATTGAATTGAGGACTTGCTTACAGTTTCTATATCTTAATCCACTATCATCATCATGGTGAGGAGCATGATGGCAGGCAAGCATGGCGATGGAGAGAAGTACCTAAGAGTGACATCCTAATATAAGTAATGAGAGCAGGAGCCAGAGTTAAAGTAAGAGCAGGAGTGCAAGCACACACACAAGAGAATGAGAGAGAGAGGGAGGGAGTGAGGTAAGGAAGGAGGGAGGGAGGGAGGGAGGGAGAGAGGGAGAGAGGGAGGGAGGAAGGGAGAGAGGGAGGGAGGGAGGGAGGGAGGGAAGGAGAGAGAGAGAGGGAGAGAGAGAGTGAGAGAGAGAAAGAGAGAGAAGGAAAAAGAGAGAGAGGGATGGAGGGACAGGGAGAGAAAGAGTGGATGGAGAGAGAGAGTTTGGGCTGGCTATGAACTTTGAAAACCTTGAAGCCCAAACCTAGAACACACTTCCTTCAAAGGGCCGTGTTTCTTGTTCAGGGTCATGTTTCTGTATTCCTTTCAATCCCTTCAAACTGAGCCCCTCTGTGGTGCCTAAGCATTCAAATTTATGAGTCTATGGAGGACATCTTCATTCAAACCACCACAGAATGATTATTTTCTTTAGGTAAAAGCAGAGCACTTTGTGTTTCCATCTATAGTAGCATATATATATACATATATATATACATATATATGTATATATATATATATATACACACACACACATATATATTCTAACTTATACATATATATAAATATTCTAAGTTAGACAAAAGTTAATCTGATAAATAAAGGGACTCTTAGGGATAGCTGGATGACTCAGTGTACAAAGGCAGCTGTAACTAAACATGACAACTTGAGTTTGATCCCCAGTATTCACATGGTAGAAGAAAATCCATCCTTGTATGTCATTTTGTGACCTCTATACACACCCACACAAAAAGTAAATTGAATAAAAAAATAATGTAAAAACAGAAAACAATTAGCTTTTCCCTAAAACAAGGAAGCTGGATTTTGTTAATTCTTTAGTAGAAGTACCCCAACAAATCTAGTAGCTAAGGAAAACTCACAAAATAAACAAAAAGAAAATATGTTTCTTCATTAGCCTCAAACAGCATTATCACCCACAGCTGATCTGACTTGATATTTGTTTGTACTATATACATGTGTGTGTCTGTATGTGTGTGTGTGTGTGTGTGTGTACATCTATGAGTGCATGTGTACATGAATATATACTTGTATGCATGGTTATGCATGCCATATATTTCTTCTCTTAATTTCATAATTAAAGAGGAGGGAAAGTGGTTGCAGAGATTACTTAATGGTTAAGAATAGTTGTTTCTCTTACAGAGGAGCGAAGCTTGAGTCCCAACATCCACATAATGGCTTACAAGTGTGTGAAACTCTAGTCTCATTGCATCCACTCCCTTCATCTGGCCTGAATGGCCTCCAAACATGCGTGTGGTACACATATATAGAGGCAGGTAAAAATGTCCAAACATTGAGAACAAATTTTGAAAAAAAATATTAAAGTAGAAACTAACATTAGCTGCTATGCGGTGGTTTTGATTCGTTGCGTCTGTGAGATTATTTTAGAGCAATTTTGAGTATGTGAGATGGGAGAAAAGAGGCTGAAAAATATTTCCCGGGGTATACTCTCTGGCTTATGATAAAATAAAAAAGAGGAAGATGGAGAGTAGTGTTAAAAGACACACAGAAGCAGTGCGATACAATAGAGAGGGAGGTAAAGAGAAAGTGGGGCAGAGACAAAGCTCTGCCTGGGGAGGGCAGCAACCCACACAGAGAATGACTCCTGCTGTCACTCAGGGCTGCCCCTGTCAGGACTTCACTGCATTGATCCAGCCTAATCCTCTCTACAACCACTCCCTTTTATTTCTGTTGTCAAAGAGGGGAAAGGACAAAAGAAAATAGGGATTTTTTTCTCCAGTTTTTATTCTTAAATCCTTCAGTTGAATTGAAACAGAAAATTTAATGTTTCAGATAGCACATTCTAAATCCAGTTCAAATTTTGCAGTATGGATTTGCAGTTGAAATGCTTGATTCAATGTTCTTTGAGTTATTTTCTATTGGATTTAACAATGACACATGTACTGTTTCTAAAACTTTTTTTTAAACTACAGATAGCATTGACTCTGTTTATTTCCTAATATTCGGTTGCAGTTTTATACAATCTCTCCTTTATGGTGTGGATTTGTTTGTGACTAAATTCAACTCAAGTTGAACAAAGGTAGCAGCAGCCTTCCTGAGTCTTATGTGTCCCACCATGCAAAGAGAAAGCCTTCATTATCATCGTTATGATTTAAGAGGCTCTAGGATTCTATTATACTCTCAGGTCCATAGAAGAAAGAAATGTACAAAATTATATGGGAGGTAGTGGAAATGTTATGTAAAATGAACAAACAACTTTTTTGCCAGTAAGATTAGGCAAACTAAAATGATAATACAGTGATTTTAACTTTTGTATACACACACACACACACACACACACACACACATGCATGCACGCCCACACACACATATGGACATGAAAACACACACACATGCGTGCCAGTATGCTAACATTCATGCTTTTGGTCTCATTCAAATAATCTCTGGATATTGCTTCTATTTTCTACCACTAATTAACTCTCTTCTTTGCTAGCTAACCCTCCTCTTTGTGGGCAATTTTAAAAGAAGAAAAATGTACATTTAAGAGTAAGAGTTTCTACACTTAAATGTAAGCAAAGAACAAGAACTTTTATTCAGTTAATTAAATAAGATATTTCCTCCTCTCATCTTAGAGACCACAACACTTTTACTTCTTTTTAAATGTCAGCTAACAAATTATTGTTCCTGCAACTTTGTGCTGTCCTTTTACAAATAACCACACTGCACAAAATGCACTGAGAAATCTGGCAAGGTTTGGAGTCTCTTCTCTGAGGCTTAGCCTCGAGTGAGAGGGAAGGAGCTGGTCAAGATGAAGGTGGATTTGCGGAGTGGCTCAGACAGCTGCACACCTGCCTGCATTATACTCAGCTCTAGTGGAGAGTGTCATTAATCCTCCACTTTAATGAACACCAAGCTTTCACAGAAGATTTAAAATGAATCCCCTGCCAGGGACCCCTCTCCTTGCTACTGAAATTTTATATATTCCATTAGATCATGCAATGGGTGAAACAAATGAGTCTTTTAAAAGACACTGAAATACAATAATGCATGGATAGTTAGTTAATATGGACTCTCTCATAATTTTGGAAATAATTTGTTTGTATGCTTCATATTCTCATGAGCTTTGTGAATCTATATATATGAAGAATGTTATCTAGTGGCTTATTTTGTAAATGTGAAAATTGTTTTAATAGTCTTCTTTCTCATGTTCTAAATTAGATCCCCCAACTATTCTTCCTTCACAGCCTCTTCCAATTCTTTATAGAGCTGAAAAATATTCAATGGATAAATTGGTACATATGCAGGTTGTTATTGCAATACTTACTAAAGAAAAAAAAACAAAAGAATATTATAGATGAAAAATTAAGTATTTTACAAATATTGACAATTTATACAAAATAATAGCTCATGAAAATAGGAAAACAATCTCCAATTGTTGAAATCAAAATACATAAATAAATGAAAACACTGCAATGCAAATAATCAGGGAAGGAGGCTAGCTTCTGGGAAGCTAACTATGCTGCTTAACCCCAACTTCAGCTTCCTGGAAGATAACCGAACACACCTACAGGAAAGAGGAGTGAAGCTGCCCCAGGCACTGCCTTCTAAGAATCAGGAACTCAGAAATTGCACATGTTCTTGGTAGAGTGTCTTTGTTATATAAGAATGGAAGCAAAGTTCAAAGCAATAATAAAAATAATGTGAGAAAGGTTTGAAGCATTTTGCTTGTATAATCGGATCTGCCCACAGTATGACTGACTTTAAACATGCCTTATCTGCTATGTTTAGTTCATTTTTATATATTTATTCATTAATCCATTGTAATACTTGCTTCCTAGTAAGGATAGAGGAACAGAGGTGAAAGACAGTACCCTCTGTTTTTACACTTAATAAGAATTTAAACACCCTCTGAATAGTTTGCCCAAGAACTTTCTTTACAACTGAGTAGAATCAAACAATTATATACAAAATTGCAGATAATTAACCAAACAAATAATACAATCTATAGTTAAAACAATCACCAAAACCATTTTTTATTTTGATGAGATTAAAATATTATTAATTGTTTTTTGTAAGAATCATAAATATAAAATTGTACCTGTTAATAGGTTGTTTACCATTTCTATTAAAGAAAAACTCATAAAAACATTTAAAATATTTGAAGTTTATTTTCAATCTTTTCAAAACATGTTGCTCATTATTAACTATCGACACTCTCTTAGTTAGTATTGTCTACATGACACAATCTGGAATCACTTAGGAAGGGAGATTCAGTGAAGGATTGTCTACATTAGAGAGATCTTTGGGCCTTTCGGCAGGGGATTATTATGGTAAACTTAATTGAGATGCGAGACATGTTCACTGTGGGTAGCATCATTCCCTAGTCAGGAATCCTTGCCTGTTTAAGAGTGGAGAAGGTGGGTTGAGCACAAGCATGCATAGGATAATTTATTGCCTTCTGCTCTTAATTCTGGATGCCTGTGATTAACTACTTCAAGTTTCTTTCTCACTGGCTTCCCACAACAATGGGCCAATTCAGAGGTGTGGACTGAATAAAGTTTTTTCCTTACATTGCTTTTGTCAAGATATTTTATCACATAAAAGGAACTGAAACTAAGACAGTCATTGTAATTTACTAGAGTACACCAGGATTCTTACTCAACAGTAACCCATTGATCAGCCCCTCCTCATTCTTCCCTCTCTCTTACTACCCTCAGCTTTGGTAACCTCCACTGTATTCTCAACTTTATGAGATCTATCTCTTTGTGATTTGACGTGTATGTGTCATCATTCAGTACTTGCCTTTCATTGGTTAACTTATTCCATGTTGCAGCATGGTCCATTCCTCTTGGTACAAATCATGAGAGTTCATCTTTTGTGGCTAGTGTTCCATGATACATATGCTTTCATCCATTGATCCTCTGATGGATACTTAGCTTTGCGATTATTACTAGTGTTGCACGGATTATGAGGATATGCATATCTATTTGACACACTTATCTTCTTCAATATTTTCCAAGTTGTGGGATAAGAGTATTTCCATGTTTTATATGTACTAGTTTTAGATTGTCAGTAACAGTGTAAAAGGCTCCTTCATCCAACCCCAACACTTGTCAAATTAAATCTCTGGTAATAACAAGCCTAACTGATTTATATTTCTATGATTAAATCTAATGTGACTTTATTTTTAAAAATTACTTTTAACTCTTGTCATATGTCTTTGTTAAAGAAACTTTCTTTTGCCACTTTGGGGCCACCCACACATCTCCAAATTTTAAGCTCAGAAAATGTTCCTGTCCAAAGGAAAGACAGA
>NW_022196896.1:7269946-7302078 GCF_008632895.1 Mastomys coucha
GGAACAGAGACTGAAGATAGGCCATCCAGAGACTGCCTTACCACTCATCTGCCGACACCAAACCCCCACACTATTGTTGATGCTAAGAAGTACTTGCTGATAGGAGCCTGTTATGGGTGTTCCCTGAGAGTTTCTACCAGCACCTGACCAATACAGATACAGATACTCACAGCCAACCATTGGATTGAGCCCAGGGACCCCAATGTTAGAGCTAGGGAAAGAATTGAAGGAGTTGAAGGGAATTACAATCTCATAAGGAGAACAATATCAACTAACTACCCAGAGCACTCAGGGACGAAACCACCAACCAAAGAGTATATATACATAGAGTGAACCAAGACTCCAGATACTTTTGTAGAAGGGGATGGCTTATCTGACATCATTGGGAGGGGAGGGAGTCTTGATACCCAAGTGTAGGAGTGAGTGAGTGAATGGGGAGGAGTACCTCATAGAGACAAAGAGAAGGAGGATGAAGGGGGTGGGATGCGGCTATTTCTAAGTTTCATGAATATAAAGGATTAGGAGAGGTCAGTTCAGGCTGCTTTATTTGGTAGGAATAAAGATGAAGCAGTAGAAGCCCTCCAAACAAAGTATAGACCACAGTAATCCCAGTAAAATAGTGCTATCTACAAAATATATACATTGATGTAATTGTGACAGAAATATTATGGGGATAACCCACTGCTCACTTAAAAAACTGGATTTATGTCTCATTCAATGAGATAGAACCCACACATCACATTGTTTTTGAGGCCAAGATTCTAAAACTAGACTCTTCACAGGCTCTCAATGAAAATGTACTCTTCATAGGCTCTCAATGAAGACAGAGAATTTGGCTCAATGAAAATTTGGCTAAATGAAAATGACAATAAGATGACTTCTATAAGCATAGATCACTGTAATATCCAACACTTATCAAAGAAGCTTCATTTTTCAGTAGAAAGTAATTAACACAGAGATTCAAAATTCAATTGTTAACAGATTCTAGTGGCAACAGATACTAGTGAGGATGTGAAAAAAGGGGAAATGAACACACCTTTATTGCTTGTGGGAGAACAAACATGCACAGACATAATGGAAAATCAATGTGAGTTTTCTTCAAAATTTAAAAATAGATCTACCTCGTCACTCTTAAGCTTATACCCAAAGGAATCTACATCTAACTACAGACACACTTTCTCATCCATGTTCATTTCTTGCTTATCAATATTCACAACAAAAAGAGAGAAACAGACTATTAACTGATGAATGGATAGTGAAAATACAGTACACTATCACTGAAGAGACTGATAGATTTCGGAGTGTTTGATCCTAGATATGATGTCTTTATCACGCATACCATGTAAGACTCAGAGATCTATGCAGAAGGAGCAGTGGGATTACAAAATCCAGTGCTAGATAACAAAGAACAAGGAGTTTATAGGCACAACATCACAGATGAACATGTGAACTCATAGAGACAGTGACAATGTATACAAGACTTATACAAAGTCAAGCCAGACAAAAGACCAAGCAAGAAGGAGCAAAACTTGGCACAAGTGGTCACTACTATCCACAAATGATAGATTCTAGGAGAGGAAAAATCAGTTTTCTTTAATAGAGGGACATCAGGTATGCCAACCACACTCTATGCATATCCTTGCACAGCAGTAGATGGCCATCACAAATCAGACTCCATGTTCTCAAAGATCTTGAAGTTTTAATTTTATAAAAGAGACAAAGAACATGAACTTGGGCAAGAAAGGAGGGGTGTGGGGAGTTGGAAATGTAGAAAGGATTGGGAGATGGAAATCAATATACTTTAGGAAATTCTCAAGGAATGTAATTTTTTAAGAGAAACATGTATCAATTTCAATGACTAGAATTCCTAAAAAGAAACTTTGAGTACATAGATTCACTGACAGATCTCTATGTCAAATATGTCCAAGGTTTGTTTTAATTAAAATGTTATGGATTGACTTTTTTGTTAAACCCTTAGGCTTTAATGTATACCCTAAAATTGTCTCCTATTTTCATATCCCATAGAAAACATGTCTAGCATCAGGTTGAAGATATGTTTCCTTCAATGTCTTATACCTTTTTCTAATAAACAAGTACGTAGACATTTGTGATCAAGATGAATTCTTGGTAAAAACCATACATGATGTCTAGCTAAAAGATCCAGTGGGGATGAAGGATAAATATGTCAGCAGTGTAGAAAGAATCATAGGAGCAGGGGCTGTTTAACAGCAGCATCTGGTAGAGCTTTAATCTTGATGGAAATGTGTAGGACAAGATGGCTGCCTTTCTACATTTGTACATTCACAATTTTACTAACTGAAATTTTTCTGTGACTTTAAGTTTCAGACCTTATTCATCTGCTTAGTTTATCAAGGCTGCTCAGGGTAGTTTTCAAACAAAGATAAAACTGTGTTTACCATTCAGTTTTACTGTATGTCACATATGTTGAAGAAAAGAGGCAACAAAACTCATGATAATATAATTTGTCATGCTGAATGGTAGGTCATTATTTCAAAGAAAAGTAAAAATCAGTTCGGGAACCTTGATGTGTTTATTTAATTTTAAAGTATTTTATCATTTTAATTAGTTATTATATTAAATATTAAATATAACTATATTCAATTAAATAAATTTATTTCTCATCTAACATTAATAGCTGAATTCCATAATTCCAATTCAGGGGGAACATTAATACTGACTCCATCACAAACTTGCAGTGTTTGCTGTTTCACAAATGCCTATTTTGGTTTGTTAGTGTTTTTATCATTTAAATCACACAAGCAACACTGAAGCATTCATTTTTATTTACCATTTTGCTATTTACTGAATAGATATCTAAAAGGAGATACCATGAATATTAATGAAACAATGGGAAACAAACAAACAAACAAACAAATAAAACTAGTGCCTGGATTGAGATGCCTCCTAATAATCTATGAGGCCCAAGAGATAAGACAAGTTCATTGCTATTCCTCAGAGAACACTGTAAAAAGAGGGATTATAAGGAATGTAATCTTATCTATAAGATAAAGAGAAGGCCTGCAATTTGGACAAGACAAAGCCATTGCAATCATGAATTCATAGTAGCTATGGATAGATACCTGCTTTGATTCTGTACAAGAATGGACATATCAACAGTCAGGTATAAATAAAGGATAAACCCAAGGGCCTGACCCTTCATTGCTGAATTATTTGTTACTAGCAGATTTGAAAAAGTGTGGGATTGAGTATTTATTGGTGGCCCTATCAGGTTCCAATAGATACCTGTAATCCAATATCACACATGTAGCATTGTTTAAAATAGGTATGTTATAAAACAAAACCCAAAGCTATGGATATTTGAAAAGAGAAGGCAGCTAGATGAAGGAGTCGAACGATTTGGAAGGGAATAAGAAAAGGTGAGAAAAGAGTAACCAGAATACAATATGTATGTATGGTATTGTCAAAAACAAATTATTTTTAAGATGTAACTATTGAAAAAGAAATAAAGACACAGCTTATATAACTGAACAATGTTGCTGAAGTGTGACTTGCTAGGAATGCATATTTCTGCTATTATAACATGATTTTAATATATAAACTTTTACTTTTAAGTTCTGATAATTTAGTACCTTCTTGATTTATAAATTGAATTTAATGTACCTTTAGCAAGAATAGAATTAGAAGAATTCTACCTACAACTTCTCCCATGACATTCCCACTTTCAAGTTGATAGCCTTCTTTTCTTAATTATTGTTACTGTTACATATGTGTATGCACATAATATCTATCTATCTATCTATCTATCTATCTGAATGTCTTTTAGTTCATTTATGTTGTTTTGCTTGTATAAAATTTGTATTTTAAATATATTACAATGAAGCAAATGTAATAAAATGTGCAAGTAGAGGTTGAATAGAAAAGCTCTGTTAGAATGGTGAAGTTTACCTTCCACCAGATGTCCTGATGCATGACTCACTGGAAACATCTTACAGCAGAAATCTTCCAGTTACCACATAAATCACAGTCTGTGGACAATACTATGAATTTAAATTTTTACATTAGACACGTTTCAAGGATAATTTACATAATACAGGTTACAGTCAATGTGCAAATTGTAATGATAGCATGAAATTGGAAATATAATTACTCATTAGCCAACCCTACTTGCCAGAAAGAAGATGATCCCCTGAGATGTAGCTTTATTTGGATGAGAATTGGGACTGTTGCCAGGACTTTGGTACTGTCTATTTTTTCCTTGATTACTGGACTCTTTGCTGTACCCTCTCTCCATCTCATTCAGAGAGGCAAGATCTTTTGAACCATGATGTATATATGTGAGAAACAGAAGACCATGAATTCAGCTTTCCTCTTGACATAGACATCACCACTCAGCAACCGGAATCACAACAGTGTCTGCCTGACTGTCGAAATCCTGTGTCTCCAGAGCAGAACTTTCAGAAGTGTGTGTAAACTAATACTTGCATCCTGTAACTTGAGAAGAACACTAATAAAGGCTTACATTTGAAACTTAGTGGATACAAGAGTAGTGATTAAGCTACTGTTGATGACAATGTTGTATAGACAGAGAGTAGTCCTTGTGCATTGTAATGACATGAAGAACAAAAGCCACAGTGGGATGCAAACAACTATGATCTCTTACAAAGTAACAAAGCCAAAGAATGACATCTAGGCTCAAGGGAAAAGCAGACTACACAATCAGGCTGAATGTAGAGAGATTCTTTGTCCAGAACTTCTGGCAGTTATAAGACCACAATATCTCTTGATAAGACATAAATATAAGAGCTAGAATGTTTTCAGTAGAAAAGCTACCTATACACATTCCATATTGTCTTTCATAATACACAAATATGATGTATAAATAAGGGCTACATTTAGTATTGAGTTATGTATTGTGGATTTTCTTTCCACATTTCCTTTCATTTATTTACTTTTATAATATCTGAAGGTACAAATGTACAAAATTAAGAACCATATCTCAACTAATAAGTAGGCAATATGGAAGAATATAAAGATATCTGTAAAGATACGCAAGATAGTGTTATACAACATATTTTTTATGGTATGAGTATACCATAATAATATCACCTCAAATTCTGATCATTCACAAAGTGACTCTTTTGAAGGTAGAGTCTTTAAAGAGAAAATCATGGCTTTGGAGACTTTAAGCATGGGCTTGAGCTTAAGAATACTGGTGAATTTACAGTAGGTAGAATGGGATGTGTATGCATACAGAAAAGGCCATCAGACCATTAGTGATAGAACAACCATTGGCCAACCCTGGAGAGATGCTGCAAAAAAATGGACATACCTATAGCTTTCTTCTGGGCTTTCATCTTGTAAGAATAGTGGGGTAAGCCACTCAGTCTGTGATATGTTGCAATGGCAACCCTCAGAGTACTAATGCAATATTAGTACTTGAAAGCACAACAGATTTGGCTTTGTTCTATGAGCTCAAAGATATTAACTATATATTCAATTTTTATTTGTTAGCTTTTTAGGGCAAAGTGGCAATACCACATATAGAATTAGGTGTAGAGAACTTGAGTGAACAATAACTCCAGGAAGTTCTACATATAAATAAATTATGCCAAAGACAGATTAAATTAAATTAATTCTTGAGAGCATGTAATTAATTTTTGAAATACTGACTATGGGATCAGACAAAACGTAGAGTATTTTATCTGTGGTTAGAATGTAGTGGATCACAGGATGTTCTTTTGAGTTTCACAAGACATTCAATGACTAGAGAAGAGACACTATTCTTTCATATTTTCTCATGCGATATAGTTTGTTTTTATTCCTTGTCTTAGATATTCATGGGAATATAGTTAATGGTCTATAAAGTTGGTAGAGTATTGTTTCTATTCAGTAATTTATCTCATATATTTATATAATTATTGCTTTTAAAATAATACCATGTGAAACTTTCTTTTTCTCTTCAAGTCATATTTACAGAATTAGTTGGGGTGACTTTAAGCTAGAACTTCCAACTACTTACATTTTTACAGAAAATATCTTTACTTAAAAGTTGAATGTTGGTATTGTATGGCAATTTGGAAAATGTCTAGTCATTTTCAAATTTGAATAAAATGTATGTATTAGATAAAAAAATTGTATTAAAATATACATTAAATAATATAAAACACACTAGATTTCAGTATACATTAGATACTATATATAATTTGACAGTGTAAATCAGGCAATTCACTTAGGTAGATAATGTGTCAGAGCATGAAATTCACTGTAATCTTAATGAACAATTTCTGGGCAAGGAGAACAAGCCATGAAACTAATGCGTGACAGCCAAGATATATTTCAATACATGAATGTAAAAAATGGCTAGTTTTATTACTATTTTCTTTTCTTACTTCCATAAACTGTGCAGTCTGTTATTTTGCCAATTGATCAAGTCTAGTTTACAATTATAAATTGGAAACAAAAGTAAAAAGGCAAAATATGGAGGAAAGTGTGGATGGTGTAGCATTTTTTTAGTCATTACATCCGAGTTTGTAAAGAAAAGAGGATTTATGTATGCATCTACTAAAAGCACCTTCAGTTCAAATATAGCTCCTGGGGAAAAAAATCTGTAAAGGAATAATGATGCAGCCACATAAAAAGAAACAAAACCTCTACAAAATAGTTAATTGATCTGTGTTACATATTTGTACATGAAGGTTTAGTACAATGTTAAAGCTAAATCCCCTCCTGGGGCAATAACACCTACAAGTCAGTCCTGCTCACTTTCCTGCATATAGCCCATTAGATGCCCTTGTGAAATCTGCCATCTGTCATATTTTTATCCAATCCATTAACCACACTGGTAGATAACAATTACATGCCATCAAGCAACTTGTGAAACCTAGACGATGTGCTAAAGCTTGGCCCCATAGTCATACGTCACATACAAATGTATACCATGTAGCCTGTTTTTCAATACTGTTAGCTCTGTGGATAGATGACATATGAATCAGCCTCTCTTCAGCTGAAGAGAATGATGCATGAAATGAAATCTTTGGTTTGTATTTTTTTTCTTTAGAAGTGAAGTGGCTACCTTTCCATTATCTATTGATAAACCTTTGACAATTCTCTAGGGACATCAGATTTCTAAATTTCTAATGGGCTTCCAAATCAAATCTTAAATGATTCTAGAATCTATATTCGCTGCCTCATCTTCTACTACTGTGATGCTTACAATGGTTAAATTTATGTTGATTTTAGGAAGAATAGTTCTATCTAGTCTAGTTGTCCATCTTGTAAGCTTAGCCAACATTAGCTAATAAAGAGGGCTTTTCTTAGTGCATAATTGATAGTCTTTCCTTCTCACATATTTGTAATAGGTTTTGTCTTCATGGTACAATATATACAATGTGAGCTCACCTTGAATATTTTCCAAATTATTTGTTTATTCTTTCTTTCAAAAATTCTAAATGAAGATTATAGATTTATATACCTCATATAGATCTACAATATCATAAATCATGTCAGATACCATATGTATACTCAGTAACTATATAACAAACTAAGCAATTATAAGTAATTTGAGAACTCTCAATTTTTTTATCAATATAATACTTGGATGGCCATAAATTTCCTATTGCTGTAACAGATATCCTGAGATGGCTAACATATAATTAAATGTAGTTTTGTAAGTACAAGTGCATGTCAATGGATTAGCTGAGTTTTTATTAGAGCCTATTTGGCTAAGCCATGTTGTAGCTGATGGTAATGTCTAGAAAACATGGAAGAACAGGTGGTCACCTATCTGTAATGTAAGTTAGGTATCTGAGTCAGAGAATCAAACATTTTATAATTATAATGCTTCTACAAAAGCATCTAAAGAGTGAACCATGAAGTTTTTGGAAACCATACAAAATTTATTTCTAAGAACAGTACCACCAAAGATCTAGGGAATTCTATGTAGGTCCCAGCTTCTCAGTCTTCCATCAGTTTTCACATCACCACAATGAGAAGTCCATTACAAAACACAGCAGCTTAGAAAAGATCCTAAATGTTCATGTCTATTGTCTTGAACAAGCAATTATAATTATACAGCTTAGTGTTATAGAACTGATAGAATCTCTAAAGAGGTTTTGTTCTTACTTATTTTTGTCAAAGTAACATCAGGATGTCAAGTTTTATATGTATGTTCTGAGGTTCAATGATTAAACTTATAATCACTATTACTTGCTAAGAGTTCTTTTAAGCCCAAACACTCAACTTTTATTTTTGTTGTTAATTTCTATGTAACTCTGGTTCCTTTGCTTGTATCGAAAGCACTTCACACATTGAGCCTTGACAATGAACTATCCTATTGGTTTGCTTGCTTGCTTGCTTATTTATTGCATCTTTAAATTTTGGTATGTCTCTTTTAAATTATTATACTGTATTGTCTGTTTCTAGAATACTTATAGGTAAGCATCAAAAATCAGCCTTGTTATTAAAAGTAATTGAATTATGAATCCAAACTGATATGGGGAAAGAATGCAGTGGAAAATAGAGAAGTATTTTAGAATCAAACAAGAAAAACTGTTGAAGTCTTTATTTTGATGATTTTATTTTTGTTTCTATGCATGAATATTTTATTAAAAAGAAACACAAGAGTACAAAAAAAGAACTGATATTTCATCGTATTCTATATTGCATTGCAAAGACAAAAACAATTCTATCAGCAGAGGCTATAGATTTGTGTCCTGATGACATGGCAGAGTACATGTGGAATGTAGAAAAGTCAGTGGGATTAGGGTTTGTCCATTTGCTTATTTATTTGTCTTATTGAAGGATAGGCATTTTGTATATTATACTGGTAGGCCTTCAATTCACTGTGTAATCAAGGCTGAGTTTTAACTTGGAGTAAACCTCAGCCTTCAGCCTCCTGGGAGCTAAGATAATAGGTGTGCCCAGATAGAACTGTTTTAGAAGGAAATTATAAAGACATCTGTTACCAAAAGTGTTTCAGAATGGAGCAAAGGCACTCTACTTATTCTCCTGACCTATGTGGGCTAGAAGAGGCTCTTATGGAACATTTACTCCAAACAGCAAACTGTCTCTTTTCTATAGAGCCACTGAGCCACTGAACAGGAGAGAATCTGAAGACTTACCTCTCTGAGTCAGTTCTTCACTCTTTTTCTTCCCAGGTGCTTCTCATCTTCTTTGCCACTGGAAAGTTGAGGTTGATGTTTCCTCTGGATTCCTGAGTGAACGAACATTTGGTATGGGCCAGCCAATAAGCATAGGGCGTGTAGAGTAGAGTGAGGCTGGATTTTTAGGGCAAGCCCACTATTCCTACCCTAGATAAAGTGAAATTTTTGGACAATATAATGATATTAAAGAATTTTAATAAGTGATTCCTTACTCTAGAGACCTTGATAATTCTTATATATGCCCTAAGGAAAAGCATCCTTGAAAATTAGAATATTCTGCTCATTACTACTTTTAGGGATATGCACCTGCATGGCTGTTTCAGCTAGAAAGCTGTAATAAATATCAGTCTTGGGTCTCCTAAGCTTATGTCTTGACTTTTCAAATCCTCTTTCCACTCCATATAATATCACAGGTCATATTGGTACTTAAATTAGATTACATCATTCCTTTTTCTAAGAATAGATTGGCTTTCATTAGCCTTTAAGATAAAAATGTAAAAATGTTGTGTGACTAATTCTGTACTGCATACTCCACGTTTGCTGCACTTCCCTCTCCACCTTCAGATTTAGAATTCACCATTTGACACGTTATTATTTGGACATACAGAAGACATATTTTAATTTGGTTTAGTTTATCTTATTTTATTAAGTCTGTAGTCAAGTCTTACTTGTGAGCTGAGACTCAAGACAAGCCGGGGTTGAACAACAGAGCAAGAACTGGATTAGTTGGATGGTTTTGCACAAGTCTGGGGCTAGTTGTCTGCACACAAACTCAACCTGAATAGAATTTCTCCATATTTCTTTAACTTTTATTATGTAGGGGTCATCATTTTCTGCAGAAGTCAAAGATGTAGTTAAAGTTTATAATTTTCTGATCACTGTCAGATAGTAGACCTTCTTCCAGTTATTTGTAGAGATGGAGATGATCTTTTCTTATTACTTAAAAGTATCCCATTTTGTTTGCATTGTTTGGCAATCTAGAAAAGCAACAGATATAGCCAGATATCAGTAGTGAGAGATTCAGTGCAGGGACTGCCTTACACAGTGGAAGTGCTGCTTAGGATGAGACAGGGGAGGTTATTAGAAAGAAAGTACAGGTATGAGACTCTCAGACAGTAATGACAGCTGCTGTCACTGACGGGGATTATTACACAGTGGGGGTTCTCAGCTCTACTCCTATCTCATATGTAGTATAATCTTCTACTCAGTCAACTGTACATTTAAATTATATGTACAGATATTTTCACGGAGGCATCTAAAGTATGTTTGACTTGGATCAGACTCCAAATTGTGCCCGAGTAAGTGTTAAATCTGAAGTAATGGAAGTTTATGTCCTAGTCAAGTCAAAAGAAAATTAAGCAACATACACTATTGTCTAACTTTTAAACTTGGCTTGGCCATTTCCTCTCATTTGTTGAACCTAGCTCTAGGCTTTAGTCTGTGAATAATGAGAGTGTGGTCTAAATGTATTCATTTTATTCCTTTGAAGCATTTATACCATTATTTTCACTGTGGCTTTCAACAAATGAACTTGTCTTGTTTACATGATAGACATTTGCAAACTTCTTATAATGATTATGCTAAATACATAAGTCATTAAACCTAAATGTGTTAATCTATTTGGGTTGCAATAACAACTCAATATCTTTGAGCTATTCACTTAAAAAGAAGAGAAATAGGTTGCATACTGTTCTAGAGAGAATCAAGTAGACAGCAGTGGACAGTAATCACTGATGAAGCCCTCTCTCTTCTTGCTATACCCTCACATAGTGAGTGGAGTCAGCCACCTCCTGGTTCTATCTTTGAAGCATTACTCTTATTCTAAAAGGTAGAATGGTTAAGACTTAGTAACTTTCTGGTTGCTCACTTCAAGCCTATCACTTTGACAACTAGAGCTTCATGCCAGGAAATGAGTAGTGGTCACAACTGTTCAATTCAGAGAATTTTGTATATCAAAAAAGAAAACAAGTACAGTATGTTACTGAAAGGAGAAATCATGGAAAATGAATTTTAAATAATGATACAATTAAATAAAAGATGTACTTGCTTGTGAATCTCTAGTTAAGAATCCACAGAGCTGTTGATCACAGATTCACAGAAAATTGGTATCAATGTGTCTATGCCAAACAGAATGTAGAGGAGGGTAATGTGGAGCTCTGATAGTATCAAAATCAGCCTGATAGCTTGATTGGGCATGAGTGCATTTGATGCTGACATGGCAAAGGAGTCTAAGTATTACCATAGAAACACTTTTCTTTTACTTAGAAATATTTTTTTTTCTTTTTACCTAAAAAACATATTGCCCAGAGAAACTTTTACTTCAAAAAAAAAATAATAATAACATCTGGATTTTAACTACATGTCTCTTATTTCTATCTGTATTTATGGTCTACTGAAATGACTGAGCCTCCTGCCAAGTTTTATCTTCATGCCTTTTAACAATCTAAAAATTGATTTTATCTTATTCATCTTCTGCATGGAGATATTGAGATTGAATGGAGTTGTGAAAATTTACCTAATTTTGTAAAATAGACAACAATAAAACACTAAACCAAACATTTCTTAGGTGATAACTTACTTATTATAAAACAAGGGTGTTTCGTTATTTTAAGAACATCAAATCTGTTCTTACCATTTGGAATGCCTTTTGCATTATACAGATGTGTGCTATACTCATGTGGATGTTCAATAAAATCAAAGTGAATATAATAGCAATATAATTCCAATCAAAGAGTCAGAAGAAAAACAAAACATCAATGCAAATGTAGAGCACTTGATGCTAGGTTTATACAGAAGTCTGTGTAATGCATCACAACAAAAATTCCAGCATCTGCTGGGATCTGCTGTCACAGTGCAGGAGACAACAAAGATAATAGACCAAATGTTTTTGTCTGAGATGAATCCATTATTCGCCTTCTCTTTCACTCATAAGGGTATTACAGTGACAAATATTCGATGGCCACTGGAATATTCAATAAGCAGAGTTCCATTTTATTCTCAGTCCATAAGAGTAGCATGCTTTGTTTATGCTGCAGATGGGAGACTATGGTAATGCAATCCATCACTTAGTTTAGTGGTCCTTCTTGCACATATGTTCTTCTCATTGTGATTCTCTGTGGGGTTTTAACCCCTTTTGAAATTTAAAATATGTGTTATCCCTGTTTTGTATTCATTAAAGATAATGATCTTTAATATGGTATCCATGTAATACCAACTTCTTTCCTCAATGAATACTGGGAGGTGAGACGAGGATAGTTTGCCTATAAAAATTCTAAACACTTGGTTAAAATACAGATTGAGATGAAAGTAGACAGGTTGATTTTGACTTTGGCTCATGCTAAGTACCTTAACTGAAAATATGGGCTTCTGCCATCCTTACCCTACAAACTTTCTCAGGCTCTCCTAAAAAAACAAAACAAAACAAAACAAAACGAGCCAAACAAACAAACAAACAAACAAAAAACCAGTTCACTGTAAAGGAGGGAAAATCAGGTGACAATTGCAATAATTCTATCCCACGTGTTTTTCCCTCCAAACTCCAAGACTCTGTCTTTGATGGCATATTTGAAAGGACCTCTTCTGCCTCTGTCTTTGACTGTACCTCCTGGCCATTGAGTCAGATCAGAACTTCTGTCTAAGCATACCAGCTCTAGTATCAGGTCCATCTTGCTTATTATCTATTGAAATACCTACTGCCTCCTGCCTGAAGTTAATTTATATTGGCAGTGATGACTTCTGATAAAGGTTTTAGAGTCTATGTTCTTTCTCAGATGACAATCCTCTCATCTTCTCTGGTGACAGACTTTCGAGAAAGAGAAAATAACCCCTGGGAAAACATTTGTTTTATTTGTCATTACTAACTTGTAATGTTCAAATATTGGACATTTCCTAAGTTAGACATAACTGGTAGGAGCATATATAACAAAATGGGTTTCTCATCAATCAGAAGTGCCAACTCTCAAAGTCTACCCTGCAGAGATCATTTTCTTTTTGCTTTCTAACTCTCTTGCATTCCTTCTACATTCTTCTATATTCCTTTTAACATTTAGAGTTTAATTTGTGAACAGTTGGAGCCATGTCAAACTTTGCATAAAGTATGCCTGTATGGTGTTTGCTTGTGTCCTATTTTAATATGTCATTATATGTTATACACACCTGAGATACATAAATGAATAAAGAGTGAACATTTGTTTAGCAGGACTCCTGGGAGGCCTTTAGACTGTGGGGGGCTTCAGAGGAACAGTCAAGCTGATGAAAATCCATTAAGGTAATCTACTATATAAACTAACTCAAAAAAATCACGTGATTATTTCATTAGATACTGAAAAAGCACTTGACAAAATACAAAATCCTCTCATTTTAAAAGTATTGGAGATATCAGGAATTCAAGACTCATACCTAAACATAATAAAAGCAATATACAGCAAACTAAAAGCCAATATCAAATTAAATGGAAAGATACTTGAAGCAATCCCACTAAAATCAGGGACAAAACAAGGATGCCCACTCTCCCAGTATCTATTCAATATAGTACTCGAAGTTCTAGCTAGAGCAATAACAGAACAAAAGAGATCAAGGGAATATAAATTGGCAAAGAAGAAATCAAGTTCTCACTATTTGCAGATGTGATGATAGTATACATAAACGACCCCAAAAATTCTACCAGAGAACTTTTTCAGCTGATAAACAACTTTAGCTAAGTGGCCAGATATAAAACTATCTCAAACAAATCAGTTTCTTCCTTTATACAAATGATAAATCAGCTGGGAAAGAAAATAGGGAAATAAAACCTTCTACAATGGTCACATATAATAAAACATATGTTGGGGTAACTCTAAACAAGTGAAAGATCTGTATGACAAGGTCTTTAAATATCTCAAGAAAGACACCAAAAAGAACTTCAGAAGATGGAAATATCTCTCATGCTCATGGAGTGTAGAACTGACATAGTAAAAATGACCATCTTACTAAAAGGAATCTGCAGATTCAATATAATCTGCATCAAAATTGCAACTAAGTTCTTCACAGAAGTAGAAAGAGCAATTCCCAACTTCATATGGAATAACAAAAAAAAAACAGAATAGTGAAAACTGTTTTCAACATTAAAAGAACTTATGGGGAATCACCATCCCTGACCTCAAGTTATACTACAGAGCAATAGTGATAAAAACTGGTATTGGTACAGAGTCAGACAGGTTGATCAATGTAATAGAATTGAAGACCCAGAAATAAAACCACACACTTATGGGCACTTGATCTTTGGAAAAGAAGCCAAAAATATACAATGGAAAAAAGAAGTCATCGTCAATAAATGGTGCTTGTCTAACTGGCAGTGTATGTGTGTAGAAAAATGAAAATAGATCCATATTTGTCACCTTGAACAAAGCTCAAGTACAAGTGGATCAAGGAGCTCAAAATAAGACCATATAGATTGAATCGAACAGAAGAGAAATTGGAAAAGAGATTCAAACTCATTGGCATGGGGCCAGGAAGAGGGGTAAGGGGCATGAGAGAGATTTGCTAAACAGAACTCCAATGACTCAGGCTCTAAGATCAAGAATTGATAAATGGGACCTCATGAAACTGAGAAGTTTCTGTAAGGCAAAGGACATAGTTAATGGAACAAATCAACAACCTACAGATTGGGAAATAAATCTTCATAAACCCCACATCTGAAATAGGGCTAATATCCAAAATATATAAAGAACGCAAGAAGCTTAACTTCAAAAAAATAAAAACAAAAAACCAAACAAGCAAATAAAAAATGGGGATAGAACTAAACAGAGAATTCACAACAGAAGAATCTCAAATGACAAGAAGCACTTAAAGAAATGTTCAAAGTCCTTAGTCATCAGGAAAGTGCAAATCAAAATAACTCTGAGAAAAGGAGACTCTTACACCAATGACAATGGCTGAGACCAAAAACTCAGGTAACAGTACATGTTGGCAAGGATGTGGAGTAAGAGGAACACTCCCCCATTGATGACGGGATTGCAAACTGCTACAGCCACTCTGGAAATCAATCTGGAAATCTCTCAGAAAATTGGAAATAGATCTATCTGAAGACCCAGCTATACCGCTCTTGGGAATATACTCAAAAGATGCCTCACCATGCCACAGGGTCATATGTTCCACTATGTTCATAGTGACCTTATTTGTGACAGCCAGAAGCAGTAAACAACACAGATATTCTATCACAGAAGAGTGGATACACAAAGGTAGTTCATTTACACAATGGAATACTATTCAGCTATTATGAACAAGAACACCATGAGTTTTGGAAATGGATGGAACTAGAATATATCATCCTAAGTGATGTAACTCAGAACCAAAAGTACATGCCTGGTATGTACTTACTAATCAGGGGATATTAGCCAAAAAAAATACAGAATAATCAGGACACAATCCATAGAATTCAAGAAGGTTAACAAGCTGAAGGGACCAAGTCAGGATGCTTCAATTCCACTTGAAAGTGAGAAGAAAGTAATCATGAGGGACAGAAGGGGGGAGGGACATGGGTAAGAGAGGGAACAAGGAAAAAAAAGAGGACCATGATCAGGCATTGGGGTTGGGAAGGGAAGAGAAGTAAATCCCTGAGAGGCAGCAGAATGAACAGAAACAGGCAACCCGGGGAGGTAGGAGTTGGGGATACCCTCTAGAATATACTGGAGACCTAGGAGGTGAGAGACTCTCAAGACTCAAAGGGGGAGGGGGCTTAAATGAAATGTCCACACAATAGGAAGAGGGAAGTTGTATAATGTACCTCCATTAGAAAAACAAAAGATTCAAGTGGTGGGAAAGGTTACCATCCCCTAGTCAAAACCTCTGACCCAGAATTGTTCCTGTCTAAAACAACTGAAGGGACAAAAATGGAGAAGAGACTGAGACTGAGATAAAGGAGGTCAGGTGACCAGCCTAAATTAGGATCCATCTCAAGGGGAGGCTCCAAGCTTGACACTATTACAAATTCTATGGTATTCTTATAGACAGGAGCTTTCAGAGAGGTCCAACAAGCAGCTGATTGACATGCAGATACTCACACCCAACCAATGGACTCAAGTTGAGGACCCCTAAGGTTGAGCTAGGGAAAGGCTGGAAGAAGTTGCTGAGTAGAATATAAAAAGAAATGTGGGCAGTTTTAGGACCATCAAGGAAACAAAACAAAAACTAAAAAACTGAAACTCCAGCCTCAAATCTGATGCCCTGAATTCTTCAAAAAACCTCAATAAAATTGCAAGTATAGATTTTTTTCTTCAAATCATTTTATAAGATTTTTACTCAAAGCTGGGCAGTGGTGGCATGTGACTTTAATCCCAGAACTTGGGAGGCAGAGACAGGCAGATTTCTGCGTTCAAGGACAGCCTGGTCTACAGAGTGAATTCCAGGACAGCCAGGACTATATAGAGAAACCCTGTCTCAAAAAAAAAAAAAAAACAAAAATAAAAGTTTTAGAGTCTGGGACTTAATAAATCCATGTAAGTTTAAGTTTCTAAATATATCAATATTGTTCAGCAGTAGAAAAAAATCCCCTCGATTTATAGCAATATATATATATTTAGCTTGATGAAATAAAAATAACTGAAAGCTACTTCAGTACATTTTGATGCTCAGAATTACATCATTTATGTTTTTATTAAGATAACTAGAGCATGAATCCAGACATGAAACTAAACATGTTTGGACAATTGATGATAATAATGTTGCATAGCAGCCACAGATGTGGTTGGCAATTACCAAAATGAAGTTCTAAAACCCTCAAGTTTTATGGGTCAATGTTTTATTTACCTCTAGTTCCAAATATTGTATAGTTTTAAAATAGCAGTTAATATTTTTTCAAAAATTAAAGAAAAGCAAAACACTTTCTCTCCAAGTGGGTCATAGTCTCTCAAAGCAAATGTCAATTCACATTTAACCTGGAATAATATCATACTGACACCATGGAAATCCGGTACTAATAAAGTCAATGTTTGATAAGAAAGCACAAGAAAGCTTTATTAAACAAGGCTATGAATAATATATGATATTCTCATGTACTATTTTATCCAGAGTTTTCAGCCTGAACAAAATTAGTAGTATATACAATATCTTGGGAGATAGAAAACCTTCCAGCTACTCAGTTCAAGAGATGAAACCTCAGAAAGATAGTAAACAATTACACAGTTCTGGTCTGAGGCTGAAGTCTCCTCAAGGTACTTCATTGGGTAGTTTCTGGGGTGAGTCTGCACTGAAGGGCAGAAGGCGCTGCAGTTCAATATTCACAGGCAGTTGCAGAAACAAGAGTTGCACTCACTCAAGAATAATGGAGTATGTGTGTACTGGCAACCATCTCATCTGTAATCCTTCTTTCATGATTCTTTGCCTGTTAATTTGCAATGCTCTACACTCTACATTCAGGATGTATTGTCCCTATTCAGTTGCCTTCTTCCATGTCAATTCTTCATAACAACACTGTCAGATTCCTACCCAGAAAGTTACCTTGCTAATGCACAAGGTATCTCTCAGTCTAATCAAGTTGAAAATGAACATTAACCATCATTCATTTTAGAAGGAATGGTGTAATCACAGCACTTAGGATATGTAAACATGGGGATGAATTCAAGGTCATTGTCAACTACATTCAAGGTTAACTGGAGTTACATGAAATCTTGTCTCAAAAAAGCAAAACAAACAACAACCAACCAACCCCTACAGCAATATCCATTACTCATTCCATGTAAGAGAACAAAAACAACAGCCCAATTTACCTATTTCTGAGGATATATATAATATTAAATTTGGAAGTGACAATGATTTACAGTTTGATTTAGCTCTTGTACAAAACAGGTCATACACCTTATAAGGAATGCTTGATGAGTTATTTCCTATTTAAGTATTCACACTAGAGGTAACAAGTTGTTCTTAGAGCCTAAGATTATTCTATTAGGTATAGGGAACACTGGAATTTGCAATTGAAACATACAGAATAAATTCAAATAAGCCATTGTTTCAGAAATAGAAGAACTTGACCCTCAGTACCAATACCTACAAAGCTTGACTCACAAAGAGACACCAAGAATATGAGTCAATATTTGCCTCAAATTGTAAATATAATTAAAAAATATTTGTCTTGAGAATTACATCAATTATAAGCTGATTCACTATTGATTTACTGTGGATATTGAAGTAAAGGTTAGTCATAGTTAAATTGTCACATTTGTTTTTTCTGTGACTATTAATATCTGGCTCATTATCAAACATTGTTGATACATACTCTGAATTTTGACTCCAGCAAAATCAATTGTTCTATAAAGCATGTTTGAAGCCATGTCCATATGCTGTAGATACAGAAAAACATACTTTATAGGGGTACATTCTACCAACACATGTATGGAGATGTAACTTCATGGTTACTATTGAACAACAGTCATTTTCACCTAAATATGATATTTCTTACAACCCTTTTTCATATGATATATTTTGTTTACATTCTTTCCCTTCCCTCAACTTCTTTCCAGTACTAGCACTCTCCCTACCAAACCAACTTCCATGTTCTCTCTCTGTCTCTCCTACTGTCTCTGTCTCTCTGTCTCTCTTTGTCTCTCTATCTCTTTCTGTCTCTCTCTGTCTCTATCTCTCTCTCTATGTCTCTCTCTCTCTCTTTTTTCCTCACCCTGTAACTGTAACTTTTTTCAAACCTTATTTTTAGTGATGGTTCTTACATACTTTAGCCTTCCTTGTAGCCTACCACCCACTAGAGGTAGTGGGAAAGAAAGGATACAACAAGGAAAGTGGACCAGTTTAGAAAGGTTCTTTGGAGCAAGTCCCATCTGTGTTATCTGGAAATCAGCAGTTCAGTTCATAGGTTAGCAGGCATGATCAACTCACAAGCACTTCACAGATACACCAGCAGTCCAGTTTGGTAGAATTTGCAACAGTGGTGACTTGACCTTGCAGAGACAGCCAGGCCTCAGTTTCAGCTACAGTCAGCAGGAGGTACTAGCAGGGACACCAGAAGTTCTCAGCTGTGCCTCTCTCAGGGAAGCAAAGATCAGCAAAGACAGGAAACCCACAAGTGTTGCACTACTAGTTGTATCAGCAAGCCAAGCTCATCGCCATCACTCTGTGGAGTCCTATTTATACTCTCCAAACATCACATTTTCTCCATATGCCTTGCCTCAGTACATGCCTTGCCTAGCATGTGGATCCAATCATCCTGAGTCCACAGAAGCAGCAACAAACTGTAGCACATTACCAGAAGTTTTTTGCTGAGTCCTAAGAAATACAGCTCAACTATGCAATGTAAGACAGACCAATACATGCATGTTATTAGCAAAAAATCTCTCATCACATGTCCTTTCATGTGCTTGCTTTAGCGGAACAAACTCTCTCCTGTGTCTGCTTCAGTTAAACATTCCTTCATAAATCTGCCTTAGCCTTTCACACTTATGCCACTTTAAGGGAAATGTTCCTTTGTCCCAGCAAAACACCATCCAAGTAACTTTCCAAAGAACCCTTAAGTTTTCATTTCAACCCCGACTTCCCAAAATAAAAATTACCAGACAGAAATATACAGAATCTAAAAACAAAAATACATAAAGATCATGAAAGCTGTTTTATATTGGCCAACTATTCTTAAACATGAGACCTGTGTGGTTATATAGCAAGCATCATTCTACTGGAGAAAGCTCCAGTTCTTTCTCCCAACAGGTATCACTTGCAAATAGTTTGTTGGCTAGGGGGTGAGACTTTGTCTCTGCTTTTCCATCTCTTTTGAAGTTCTGCCTGGTTTAAACTTGAAAAACCATCAGGTATGCTCACATAACTTCTTTGAGTTTATATGTGCTTAGTCCTTATATGTACACAAAATACTGTTTTCATAGAGTTATCTACCTTTTCTAGCTCTTTAAATAGTTCTACATTCTCTTCTACATTGATTCCTGAGCATTGAGAGAAAAAGCATTGGGAAACATCTCTTTTTCTCTGCAGATTGTCCATTGGTGGATATCTTTGTTAAGAACCATCAATGGTAAATAGCAGCTTCTCTCAGTAATGGGTATAATAATAAATCACTAGAAAGCAATTCATTGTTGTGCTCACTAAGCAAAATTGTAAGAGTAGATTTTCAAATTGGCACAAGGTCTATCTACCCTCTGTTTTTTGGCATTGTTAACAGTGTCAGTTGTAGTTTTCATTTAATAAAGTGAGCCCTATTATAAACCATTTGTAAAAAATGGTGGCTACTCCCATAATATTTGTACCACTATGTAGCCACTATTTCTTGTAGGCAGAACACTTGAAACTGCTTTCAGGCTCCATATCTAGGAAATATTGAAGAATGTTTTTCTCCTCTTGTTTCAAGTACAGTACCTTCCAGCAATTTGAATGTTTTTTGGTTGGGATGAAGCTTCTTAGATGGGCTCAGCTTTTCCATACTTGTTGAGACAAGTATTGTACTAACCAACAGTGTCTCCTCTATCAGGTTATGAAGGATAATCAGTAGCATTGCAAGTAATTATACTTTCTGCTAAGAAGACTGTAGGAAGACTCCGGCCAATTATTCAAAAAGATAGTACCTTTTCCTGGAACTAAAGGTTTTACTTAGTAGCATATGATGCCTAATTTGTACATTTTCTCCCTCATAATACAGCAACTTCATTGGAATTCTTTTTATAGATGAATACAGAGGAACTTTTCTTGTGGCTTTCAAAAGACTTTAAATGCTAACATTTCTCACTATACTCCTTCCTCTATCCTGCCATCTCTCTACCCATCATCTTACTATAGTATTCCCTCTATTCCTTTATAACATTATGTTGTTTCCGAATCTTTGGCCAATCTCATCTTCTACAGTGATCCCCTAACTGCCTAACCTCTGAGGACATTCTAAAACAAGAACACATATCTAAAGTTTTAAAGCTTGTATCCACATGTAAGAGAAAACAGGCAATGTCTGTCTTTCTGGATCTAGATAAACTCACTCAAAATGATCGTTTCTAGATCCATCCAATTACTTTTAAGTCTCACTTTTTCTTAACAAGTAAATAATATCCCATTTTATAAGCATACCACATTTTCATTGACCAATAATCAATCAATGTTTACCTAGGCTGTTTTCAATTTCTGGCTATTAGAAATTCAATATCGGTGACTTTGGATGGGTGAGCACTTTTCAGTAAGATGTGGAGTCCTTTGGATATCTTTCTGTCCTAGTTAGAGTTACTGTTGATATACTAGGACACCATAGCCAAAAGCCACCTAGAGAGGAAAGAGTTTATTTGGCTTACAATTTCACAACAGTGTCTATCACCAAAGGAAGTCAGGACAGAAATTCAATCTGGTGGAACATGGAGGCAGGCCAGATAAAGAAGCTAATTATAGGTATTACTTATTGGTTTGATTATCATGACTTGCTTAGCCTGCTTTCTTACACATCCCAGAACCATCCACCTGTAGTAGCCCCACTCAAAATTAGCTGTACTTTCCTCTATCAATCACTAATTAATTGTCCCACCAACCAAGGAGCATACATGGGCAGGTCTGAGGTCCCCAACACACGAAGCAAAGTGCTGCCATGTCTGGCCTCAGTGGGAGAGGATGCATCTAATCCTGCAGAGACTGGATGTATCAGGGTCAGGGGATACAGGGGTGGGAGCTGCCATATCAGAGACAAAGGGGAGGGGCAATGAGGAATAACTCTTTGAAGGGAACCCGGAGAAGGTAACATTTGGGAGGTAAATAAATAAATAAATAAATAAATGCCGTACAGCTGGAACGTTTTGAGATTGAAGGGTGGGGAGGGTGGGGTGTGGGAGGGGGTGTGGGGGAGGACGGAATGATGCTGCTAAACTCAGCTGCTGGGCTTGCTCGGAGAGGAATGCTTTCTGGCTTTTCAGTGGTAACATTTGCAGTACACTTTAATTGTTCAGGATTGTTTTACCTAAATTTGTTCTCTGTGTTTCCTTATTAAGCAGAAAGTTGTTTTTCAATTTTGTGTGTGTGTGTGTGTGTGAAGAATTTTGATGGGGGTTTCATTGAATCTATAGATTGTTTTAGGTAGAGTGGTCATTTTCACATTTAATCCTGTAATTCATGTGTAATGGAGGTCTTTCCATCTGCTGATAACCTCTTCAATCTCTTAAAACTTATTATGCAAGTTTTTTACCTTCTTTGTTAAAGCTTGCCCAAGGTGTTTTTTGTTTGTTTGTTTTTTGAGGTTATTGTAAAATTTAATTTCCCTTTTGTATATGCCAAGACTAGGGATGTTTTTCTTCTGTTAGATGAAGCTATGAGTTGTGGGGGTGTTCTGGTGGATATGTGGTCAATTTTAGTAAGAGATACATGGGTAGCCGAGAAAAAAATTAATATATTTTTCAATGTTTTGGTGGAATGCTCTGTAGATGTCTGGTAGGTCCATTTGATGTATGAAGTTATTTAATTCCAATGTTTCTCCATTTACTTTTTTCTGATGTCCTATGTATTGGTGTGAATAGAATATAAAGTTATTCAGTATTACGATATGAAGCTCAATATGGGATCTAAGTTTTGCTATCGGAGTGTTTCTTTTATTAAACACCCTTGTGTTTAGTGCATAAAGGTTTAGTAATTGAACATCCACTTGAATTTTTTCTTTATTGAGTATATTCTGTCCTCTCTTTCTGATTAGGTTTGATTTGAACTTTAGTTTGGCAGGAGTTAAAACAGCATGTTTCCTGGTTCTATTTGCTTGAGGTACATTTTCTCATCCTTCCACCTCTTAGTCAGTGTCTGTACTTGATAGTGAGCAGTGTATCTTTGAAAAAAGAAAAAAAAAAGGATCCAACTTCCTAATACAATCTATTCTTCTGTACCTTCTTATGAGAGAATTAAGATCACTAATATCTAAAGTTATTACTAATAGTGTTTATTACCATTATTCATTTTGTTATAGTGATTTTTGTGTTGTTATTGTTTGGACTTCTTTTAGTTAACAGTTCTGAAATTATCCTTATGTTTTCGTGGCTATAGATAACTCTTTTCACAACAGACTGAAATTTTCCTTATACTGTTTTTTATCACCTGTATTTTCATAAATCTGATTTTGCTATTGAAGCTGTTTTATTTCTTCTTCTATTGTGATTGACAGTTTTCCTGAGTGAAGAAGTCTCCCTAGGCATCTGTGATCCTTTAGAACTTGTAGAGCATCTCTCCTTCTGGATTAGAGTCTCCATTAAAAGCTATTATAAGCTATTTTAATGGGCTTACTTTTATGTACGACCTGGCCTTTTTCTCATGAAGCTTTTAATATCCTTTATTTGTTAAGGATAATTTGTGTTTTAATTATTATGTGTCACACAGAGTGACTTTTGTAATTCGTTCTATTTGATTCTGAATGCCTCTTGCAATTTGTTAAGCATGCCTTTTTCCTCACTCTAGATTTAGAAAATTTTCTTCTATAGTGTTTTCAAACTATATTTCGTGCCTTGAAACTGAATTTTCCTCCTTCCTCTGTGCATGTATTTGTACATTTTGATTTTTCTTACCGCCCAGATTTTATACATGGAGATCTTTAGATTTAACATGTTCTTGTATTGATCTCTTCTACCTTACCTTCATGATCTACACTTCAATTCTTTTTCACTTTACGCAGTCTGTTGGTGAGTCTCTTCTCAAGTTTTTTTTTATTTTTTATTTTACTTTCTAAGTTTTTCATTTCTATGTTTTATTTCAGTTGGGCTTTTATTTCTGATTCTACCCTTTCTTAAGGTTTTTTTTTTTTATATCTTGAATGACTATTATTATTTCATTCAACTTTTTTGTGTTCTCCCAATCTTCATCGAGGAATTTATTTATACCAAAATTCACACTTGGACACTGCGGGGCATGGTGGCACACCCCTTTAATTTCAGAATTTCAGGGGTTGGGAAGTTTGGCAAATGCAGGAAGTATTTTAATGGTTTAAGGCCAGCCTAGTCTACAAAGACAATACAGAACAATCAGGGCTATGTTACACAGATTGTTTAATAAATGAATAAATAAATAAATAAATAAAGGCCTTGAATATATTTATACTTGCTTTGAAATATTTGCCTTGTGTTTCAGTTGCCTGGGAATATTACAGTAGAGAACCTGTTTTGTGCAGGCTGTAGTTGTCTTGATTATTCACATTTGTGTTTGTGGAAATTACTTGGGCATCCAAAGTTACGTATGTATTTCATGGCATTTCTTGTTGTGGATACCTAGTCACACTGTTATGGGGTTGGTGTTCAGGTCTTTTCTCTTATTCCAGTCTGTCAGGCTGCAGATCAATGAACTATGCTTCTTTTCTAGCCATGGAGCCCTTCTGAGTTGTAGTGCCCTGGTTCTCAATGGTTGGTAAGCTGGCTGAAAGAGGGGCAAGATAGATGGGAAAACATGGTTTTGGGGATTGGTATCTGAAGTACTCATTGAAAGTCTACTCCCAGACTCCACATACTCTCAGGCTGGCATAGTAGAAAGGTTGAATGCTTGAGAGCAGTAGGGTAGATAAACCATTTTTCCTGGAGCCTGAGCTACAGCACAAATTACTTTCTTTAGTAGTTTGATTTACGGCTGCCTCAGGGTTCCTTTACTCAGTTTGAAGAAACTATTATTACTAAATTCATACACTGAATTTGTTTTAGTATTTGAAATTGTTATTACTATCAACCAAACATAACTAGTTAACAGTAAGAGATGGCCTGCCCACATAGACGAAAAAAAGTTTCTTGTTTTCTTTATCGAGTTGACTTAAGAGAAGAAGTGAATGTATTTCTTGAATGTATATGAAATGTTCGGCAAATCACTATGGAATATGGTTGCTGTTTAGAGCACTTTCATACATAATCATCAGTTTTGTGTTTTTGCCTGCCTGCTATGCTCACAATGCACAAGGTGCTTTATTTCATAGCATGAAATTTGAATGAATACCCTCAGTCTATAAGCATTCCCTACTCTGTTCAGGACAACAGTTGCCAGAGGCAAACTGCTTTTTATTGTGAGACCATTTCTAGTTTATTGTATTTTTTTTTCATGCCAAATTGCCTTGGTTTCAGATATTTCTAGGCATACTACAATTCTAAGTGTTTGGTAAGTTAGCAATACAGAGACAGAATGGAGAAAAAAATAAAAAACATAAACAGCAACCTGGCCACCCAAGTGAACATGCAGCTGTTCCAGACAGGACAAATAACACAGTACAAACAGTGTCTCAGTCCTGGGCAGTGTGCTCCTCCCAGGTGAGCCAAGAGGAACAAACAGGCTTTTTGGAAAGAACAAGTGTTGTTTCCATTGATGTTCATAATAAATCATCATTCAAAAGATTCTGTCAATAACATACTGCCCCAATCGCCTCATGCCTGCAGCACTGTGCTCATGCTATTGCAACTAGATGAGCTATCAAAGTCTCACGCAGTCAAAGAGAGTAGTTTAAAGAGGTACAATAGCAGGCGATTTGCAAACAGTCCAAACCTTTAGCTTCTTCCCCCTTCCAAAAGTGTGCAGTGAATTTACATTAACACCTGCCACTAGAGATGAAAGAATGCATTTTGTACTGCAAGGGGAATGCCAAATCCTCCTATAAAGGAATCATTTCCTAAATTTTGTGATATTATGCTGAGCTAGACTTAGCATGTTACATGTAGTATATGATGTCAAATTTGGATTTTTCAAAGATAAAATTGGCATTGTAAAATAAGCACACAGATCTCAAAAATACTATCTCTGACTACTTGGTATACATTCACCAGATTAAATTCACTATGCGTGCAGGTGATTTTTATTGTCTGGGGATAATATATATCTATATTCTTTTTACTACCTACTCATTCAGATAACTATGGCATCTTAGATTTTCATGCTGTTAAATTCAATTTATTGTGGAACATAAGGGCAATTAAGGGAGAGAAAATGACATTATATTATGTGGAATGCAACTACAGGAAAAGAAGGCATACATTGCTAGCAATGCATTATATGCAAACATAATTTTTACTATTTTCTCATGGTGAGGTGACAGATGCTATTCCTAAGAACTCACTAAGTGTCAAATACTTTATCTAAAGTAGTTACTCTAGGTTAGTATCCTCCAATACTTCACTAATTGAATCTCACAATGTGTATAGCCTGAACAAAATAAAAGCGACAAAAGTCAGAAGTATGTTACACATCACAAAAATTTACAATTATTAATTTAAGTCTGGGGATAACTTCATACTATGTATAGCAGACAACATTTCCTTTATAGTTTTGGAATGCTTTATTGGTTGTTATGTATCAAATCACTGGAAACCTAGTGGTTAAAAGAAGGCACAATCATTATTTCAATTTTTCTTTAAGTCAGAAGTCTGAGAATGCCTTAACTATATCCTTGGAATCAAAATCTTTCATGCTAGTGATTCTGAGCTGGGACTTGCATGCTTCAACTGAACATTTGACTAGGGGGGTATCCATTTCCAAACTCATATTGTTGTTGGCAGAATTTCAGGCTCTGCAGTGTGACTACATTGAAGACATTGGTTCCTAAAACAGAAAAAGACTATACTAGTCCTTGACACTTAGATCCCCCCAACACAGACGATTTTATTAAATCCAACAATGAAGAAAGACTGATAGGAAGTTAGATGTCACTATTTTCTCTGGTGTAATCATAGATCACACACTGAGCAGGGAAGTAATTACCCAAGATTGCAATCTGGGTAATACAACATAAGCTTGATGATAACTAGGAAATATTTGAGAGTCTATTCTATGCTAACAATATTGATGTGATGCTTAGTCAGGGGCTGTGTTCATAAATATTGTAAACTTTTGTACATTTTATGTTCCAGAAAATCTCCCACTATTATTGCGGAGAGTCATCCAGTGACAGGATTAAAAGCACAGAGCTAGACATTGTATTTTATGACTTTGATGTGGAGCTTCCCCAAGAGTCTCAGCATCATGGCCACAAGCTCTCTCTCTCTCTCTCTCTCTCTCTCTCTCTCTCTCTCTCTCTCTCCCACTATCTTTCTCAGTTTGTTTCACTCTGTCTTCTCTGTCTCTCCCTCTGTGTATTTCTGTTTCTTTGTATCTAGCATTCACAAATAGCCACCAGTCATACCTCTTACTTCCCAAATCACTTACATCTTTACATCTGCTTCTTAGAAGAACTGAACTAATACACAACTGTAAAACAAAAATAGTTTTATGAAGATATTATTCACCAATTGTATGGTAGAGTCATACTAGATACTATTAAAAATAACAAAATCCACTAACCTCTAGTTGTTAAAAGAGGGTAAGAACAACAACAAAAAAACATTTTGTGTTTCTAATAATAGAAATGTAAGTGGTATGCCTTTGTCTTGTCCATCTGGATATATCTTGGTCATCAAGTTCTCAGTGTTCAGATTACTTTGACCATGTTACCGATGAAAACTAATTAAGAAAAAAATGTACACTGATAAACACTTCTGTGATAAGAGCTTTGGGGCTATTGATCTTTTCAAGTAGAGTGGGAGGTAGGTCTTCAGAGAACCTCATGTGGTAATGTTGTCTTTATTCCCTCTTCTTTCCTTTCTATAATTGAAAGTGATTTGGAGGTGCTAACATATATAAAATTGGAAATGAAGTTAAGTGAAAGTGGGACTCTATGATGCATTTCCCATGAGCTTGTCATCTAAGATGACACTTCCTGGTGTGACTTCACAGTGATACAGGTGTTTTAGGCTCACCAATACTTCTGTATTGTACTCTTTACCCTAAATCTGTAAAAGAGCCTAATAAAATCACTGGTTCATCAAATTGGACATTGACAGAATTCTTGCTTTGGTCTGTAATTGCTGCCTTAACTGAAACATATAGACCTTTACTCACATCTTTCATGCAAAGTTCATGTAACAAATTGGTACACATTGTGGAGCAGAAAACCAGCACAGATAGATATTGATCTTACCCTGTATACAAAAAGGTCCTTTTGTAGCAGAAAGTGACCATTACATAAGTCTATAACTAGTCAAAATGTCAAGACCACTGATTGCAAGGTTTATAGTCTCAACTGACACACTTATAGCCAACTGTAACATATAAGACTCAGAGAACATTTCAGAAGAAGGAGTAGAAAAGATTGTAATAGCCAGAAGATTAAAAAAAAACTGTTGTGAAGTTTTGTCTTCTATGTATGACAAGCTAGTCATACACATGAAACTACTTGAGTATGAGAACAGTCTGAAGTTGATTGAAGAACTAAAGCCTATACTGCAGTTTCTGAGAGTAATAGATAAGAGATAAGATTCAAGTACAGGGGCCCCAATGAAGGAGATAGAGGAAGGACCCAAGGAGCTGAAGGGTTTGCAACCCCTAAGGACAAACAACAATATGAACTAACTAATACCCTCAGAGTTCCCAGGGACTAAAACTCCAACCAAAGAGTACACATGGGGGGGTGGGACTCATGGCTCCAGCAGCATATGTATAGCAGAGGATGGCCAAATCGGTCATCAATGGGAGGAGAGGACCTTGGCTCAGTGTAAGTTCTATGCCCCAGTATAGGGAAATGCCAGGGCCAGTAAGCAGGAGGGGGTAGGGTGATGAGCAGGGGGAAGGGGGAGGGAACAGGGGATTGTTTTAGTTTTTGTTTTTTTATTTCATTTTTTTCTTTTTTTGGGGGGGGAAGGAGGGAAACCTAGGAAAGGAGATATTGTAAGTAAAGAAAACATGTAAAAAATAAAATTAAAAAAGAAAAGATTGTAAAGTGTTGATACTCTTGTGTGGGTGCTGCCAATAACAACATGTATTACTAAGGCCATGATGGTTGACCAGTAGGAACTTCCTTGGGTAAGGAAGGCATTAATAGAAAAGGGACAAAAGAGTATTATATTCTAAGTTAGCGTTGAATTTGGTAAGTTGAATAAAAAAATGACATATAGGTGCTTTGGCATTTCTTAGAGTTGGTAAGTTGCTTAAAAGGAAAAATAAAATTTGATCTGTATTTAATAGCTCATATTGAGATCTAAAATGTATAGGAACCTAGGGAAAGTTTTGGAAAGGAAAGAGGAAGAAAATATGGTAGAAGAATAGAACTGAAGAGTACAACATGCAGATAAGGAGCCTGCTCATGAAACTATGATTGCTGCTCTGAATTGCTTGGGTGAAGAATGGCTTTCTGCATAAAGTGAGAAAAAAAAAACTCCTGTTTGGTTTTTAAGACTGTGAGATATGGGCTATGAATGAGTCCCATGGAAAGATATAATCTTTATGATATTATGAGACTTTGGTAGACTATGTGGTTTAGACAAGAATGCCAATCAGGTCTGTAAAATATTAAATCAAACAAGATAAGATAAGAAAAGAATGGGACAAGTCTAAGTCACTCAAAGGTAAATGTAGTAATACATGCATTGAGCAGAAATATCTAAAGAAAAAACTAATGGAAAACCAAATGTTGTGCTTTGTGAACATTTGGAAAGGTTTGTAAAGCATGACGAACAGGTCACCAAAGTGAAAGAGGGACTAAAAGACAGGGAGATATAGTATGAGATCACTTCATTTCCTGCTATGGAGGATAGAGCTATTTTGAGCTAGGATTACCCTAGTCACTCATCCAAAAGGTGGCTGAGGTTGCTCTAAATCAGGGCTTATAGATGAAGATTATAATCCCCATGTTGAATCATAGATTTATTTGTTAGTTATTAATATACAGAAGACTGGGTATTCAGTGGATACTGAAGTGGAATGTAACTTAAGAACCCCCAAAAGTACAGGCAGATGTGAAGAGGTATGAGATAGAGTAGGGCAAGTTTAGCAGATTGACCACATTTTAGAGATGCTAATTATCATTCATAAGAGTGTGCAGTGTATATTTCTTCCAAACAAGAAAACATTATGTGGATGGATCCCCTATAGGACAAATACTGATTACCACCATTGGAGAATTTTACCTCAGGTTATAAACTGTGAAAGCAATCAGTCATACATGGTTGTATGAGGTTACAACCTGTTGTTCCCTTTCCCAATGGGTCAGTGAATATCAAACAGTATAATCTGCCTGGGATGATGATTGAATTACAGAAACAATCAAAGAATAAGAGGTAGAAATCATTGATCCAGTCAAAAATGCGATGTAGCCTGCATTTCCAAGCCACTGAGACTCACCCTGTAATCACACCAACAGACAAGCCATATAAGGTGCCAGAAGGCCACACCTTTCTTCTGTAAAGAAGGCACATGGAGAGATGCCAGCTAGGAATGAATTGTTTCAACAATGCAAAGGAACTTAGACACCAGATGACTGAAGAGAAGAAAAGGAAAGCATCACTGAGATGACTTAAGGGCAGTCATCATGAGATGACTTAAGGGCAGTATGGATAGTAGTTACTTGTGAGATATGGCCTGTTAAAACTTGTAATGACAATTGGCTGTATTTGGAGGTCAGACTTTGAGGCTTAATTGAAAAAATAGAAGTAGCTAGTGGTAGGGATAGCTAATGTGGAAGTGAATGTAAAATAAAATTTACTTGGAATCAGAGTCATGTAGAGTTTTCTATGTAGAAGCCCTTAGCCTATCCAGTCATCCTAGAAATCAGGGAGCTGACACCCTCACCAAATTAAATAACATTTGCCCTCAGATGTCAATAGAGGCTGTCTATTGGGGTTATATAAATTCTGGCCATAGAAAAGTCCAAACAGGAAGGAAAATAATTAAAGGCCCTGGTATTTCTGTAAAATACTGTGATGTCTTGTATACTATTCAGGCATGTGAGGCCTACTCTTGTCCATGACCTTTACTCATAAATACTCTATTAGCTAATTTCCTTTGCTGTGAATAAATACCTGACAAAGACAACTTAAGAGAGGAAGGGTGTGTTTTGGCATACAGTTACAGGCCATAATAGCAGGGAAGGCATGCACACAGGAGCTCAGAGAAGCTGGTCTCATTGCACATGCAGGCATGAAGCAGAGAGTGAGGAATAAATCCATGCGCTCACTTTCCTTTGTCCTTTTCATTTAACCCTGTTACCTAACCCATGTAATGGTGCCATCCATATGAGGGACGGTTATTTCTCCATTTAATTTCCAAATCTACACAGTCCTTCACAGACATATCCAGAGGGTTGTTGCCTCTGTCATTTTAGATCCAATGAGGTTGACATTCTTTATTAACACATGCTATGACAGGATGAAATGTAAGCCAATCTGCTCCATGCAGAACTTCAAAGAGATTATGAAGTTTGTGTCTGTCAATGAACAGGTAAAATATTCCCTTTCTTATATGAAAACTGCCACAGGCTTCTAGCAATCATTTCTATGCAGGTTACTACCAGCGAAGGTAACACCAACCAATATCTCATTAAGCCTAGTGTCACATCCAATAAACACTGATTGGTGTTCAGACCTGGGCTGAGGAAAACCAAGTGTAGTCAGGCTTCTATCTGCTCAGGAATGATACTGGTGCTAGATTAATTTCAAAGAATGTTTTGCTGGGTGGTGGTGGCACACGCCTTTAATCCCAGCACTTGGGAGGCAGAGGCAGGCGGATTTCTGAGTTCAAGGCCAGCCTGGTCTACAGAGTAAACTCCAGGACAGCCAGGGCTACACAGAAAAACCCTGTCTCCAAAAAAAAAAAAAAAAAAAAAAAAAAAAAAAAAAAAAAAAAAAAAAAAAAAAGAGAATGTTTTAATGTTTTATCTCATTTTATATTTAATTATTTTATTTATTTACATCCCAAATATTATCCCCCCCCAGGTTAGTTGACACTGTTGGTCTTCCTATAGTAGTGGTTGTCATCCCCTACAGCTCCTTCAGTCCTTCTCATAATTCTTCCATAAGGGTTCCTGACCTCAGTACAATGGTTAACCATAAGTATCTGCATCTGTCTCAATAAGCTACAAGTCAATCCTCTCAGAGGGCAGCCATGCTAGGCTCAAGTCTGCAAGCACAAAATATCATCAGTAACAGTGTCAGGGTTTGGTGCCATTCATGGGATAAATCACTGGCTGGCCTTTCCTTCAGTCTCTGTTTTTTTTGTTGTTTTTTTTTT
>NW_022196896.1:7302136-7311122 GCF_008632895.1 Mastomys coucha
TTTGTGTGTGTGTGTGTGTGTGTGTGTGTGTGTGTCTATTAGACAGAAACAATTAAAAAAATGTAAAGGTGGGTTCATGTCCTTATACCTCTAGTGGAGGCCCTGTCAAACTACTGGAGGTAGCCTCTAGGTTCCATCTCCTCACTCTTTGCCATTTCAGCTAAAGTCATCCTCTCATTGAGTCCTGGGAGCCCCTCACATACCAGGTCTCTGGGACGTTTTATAGCTTGCCCTCACCCCCACCCCCACTCCTCATCCTTTGCAGCCACATACCTCCATTTATTCTCCTGGCCCTCTGAGCTTCTCTCTTGTTTTCTTCCATACCTGATCCTTTCCCACTTTCCCCTCCCTCACCCATTTCTCACTTATCATTGAGTACATACCATGCATGTCGTTTTAGATATGGGTTACCTCACTCAGGATTTTTTCTAGGTCCATCCAAATGCCAGAAAAATTCATAATGTCCTCATTTTTAATAGCTGAGTAGTATTCCCTTGTGTAAGTGAACCACATTTTCTATATCTATTCTTCAGTTGAGTGACATCTCGGTTGTTTTCAGCTTCTGGCTGTCACAAATAAGGCTGATATGAACATAGTGGAGCATGTGTCCTTGCTATGTGTTAGAGCATCTTTTGGGTATATGCCCAGGAGTGGTATAACTGAGTCTTGAGGTAGATCTATTCTCAACTTTCTGAGGAACCACCAGATTGATTTTCAAAGTAGTTATACCAGCTTTCAATCCCACTAACAGTGGAGAAGTGTTCCTCTTTCTTCACATCCTAACCAGCATCTGATATTGCCTGAGTTTTTGATCTTAGCCATTCTTATTCATGTGAGGTGGAATCTCAGGGTCCCTTTGATTTGCATTTCCCTGATGACTAAGGAAGTTGAACATTTCTTTAGGTCTTTCTTGACTACTCAAGATTCCTCAGTTGAAAATTCTTTGTTTTCCTTTCTATCCCCTTTTTTAAATTGGGTTATTTGTTCCTTTGGAATGTAACTTGTTGATTTCTTTGTATATTTTGGATATTAGCCCTCTATCTGATGTAGGATTGTCTTTTCCCCATCTGTAGGTTGTAGTTTTGTCCAATTGACAATGTCCTTTGCCTCACAGCAGCTTTTCAGTTTCAAGGAATCCCATTTATCAATTTATCTTAGAGCCTGAGCCTGAGTACTCTGTTCAGGAAATTTTCCCCTGTGCCTATCTATTTGAGGCTATTTCCCAATTTCTCTTTTATTAAATTGTTTTATGTTGAGGTCTTTGATCCACTTCGACTTTAATTTTGTGGAAGTTGATAAAAATGAATCAATTTGCATTCTTTCAAATGGCAAACCACCAGTTAGACAATAACTGTTTTGTTGAAGATGCTTTCTTTTTTTCCACTGTTTGGCTTTTTCCTCCTGTGTCCCTGGTTAGGGCAGTCTTCCTGGGAGACAGGCAGGCTGTGGGTTTGGGGAGGGCAGGCAAACTAATCTGCCATTGGTGTAGGTATAGATGCAGACCACAATGGTGATGAGGCCTCCCCAGAATCTGGATAGATCCCACATCTTCTGGGCTCTATGGGGCATCATAGCTGGCATGGATATTGTGGTGGGGCTCTCAACCATGTTCCTGGTTAGAGAAGACCCCCTAAAAGACAGGCAGTGGTGTCCAGGGGGCAGGTTGTATTTTAATATACAATTTTCTTCCTTGCAGTGTCTACAGCAGCTATAAACATATGTTAATGCATGACTTTAACCCCAACATTTTTGAGGTAGAAACAGAGCAATCTCTATGAATCTGAGTTTGCAGCCATCCTGGATTACATAGTGAGATACTTTCTAAAATTATAAAAATATTAGTTCATGAATTCCAATATAGATGGAAGTTTACATAGGTAAGAAAAAGGAGCCATACCATTATTAAATAAAAATTCCAATGTCAGGGATAGGACACATCCTTATATGATGTTGGCCAGTGAAGTCCAGTGATTCTACAAACCATAAGTCCTATGGGTATAACTGGTGGTCAGAAGTTAAAACTAGATGCTACAGCCCTATTTCTCAGGACATTGTTTGTCTTGGTAGTAGAACATGTGAAAATTAAGCTTGAACAGGGCTGAATGTTATTTCTCTGTTGGCCAACTCTGTAGTACTGAAAGGTCCTAGGCAGGCTATTGAAGGAAATCTAATACTGGTATTATTATTATACTTAGTTGTTTACTCTTGACTTTTTATATTGTCCCAGTTGGTCAAATGGTAAGACACAGATGTTTTACATGAAAGCAACTTTTTTATTATTTTATGTAAGGTTCATGTTACAGGAGGGAATTCCCATTTCATGCAGTGAGCCTAGAAGAAACCAATGGTTGTGGAGGTCATTCAAGCCCATGGTTATGGTAATGAAATGATTAGTTCTCCCTGGGAAGACAGGAAGGTTTATAGGACCTTCTCTTGGGATTCTAATTATTGTTCTTTCATATATTCCTCTCCTCTTCTGCTGGAGGATATAGGAAGTGAAGCATGTTGGGTTGTGGCTTTGCAGTATGGCAATTATTTGGGGGTTACTCATGTTCCTATAAGTTATCCTTCAATCTTGTTCTAAAAGTCTAGTAAACTCTCATTTCACTAAGCTGAACTTTGCTAGATCATTCAGTTTTGTCACTGATGGCATATCTAGAATAAACAGATCTTAGATCATGTCTCTACATGAAAAGTTCACATATGAGCATATACCTTTTAAACTGACAAAATATAATTCCATTTCTTCATATTTATATGCAAAGATTGAATTCCATACTTGTAAATATGCTTTTATTATATTTTGTATTCCAGGTACATTTAAAGGATTTCAGATACATTCAAAGAACTCTATGAACATTTTTAATTCCTACTGTTTTTCAAATGTATTTACATGCCATTCTTCTAAACTAATATCATTATTATATCTTAGTGTTTTGCATAGTCTACTGGCAGCAGTGATCAATTAAGTCAGAGAAGAGATTCAAGGCTGAAAGGTTTCAGTGTCTTATTTCAGAATAAGTAAATAAATCATGACTGAATTTGAGATCTTGAAGTTGTGCTCATCAGAATTGAGTTCTCTCTTGCACAAGCAGGAATGCTGATGCAGACTGAAGGCTTAGATGACTAAGTGCCAAACCTTGTATGTTGCTGCAAGGCTGTTTGTGGAGTGTCAGAACAGCAGCCCTTCCACACGCTTCTGGTTATAACATAACATAGGCAGAAATATGCCACTTGCAACACGAAGGATATGGCTAAATGCTGTCAGCTACTCTGCCATGCCCCATTTCCTAAAGTTCTAAATAAATTTTTGTACTTAATGCTTAATTTCATGGCATTTGTTTCCCTATTTGTTGTATTTTAATGTTGCTCATGATGGCAGAAAAAGCATCTATAAAATTATATTATGTCTACTCTATTTTGCTATAGGTAGGTGAAGGCACTTCACTTTGTTATGGGTGTAAATGTAGAAAAGTAGAAATTGGTCGATGGTTCTATTTTTAGAAATGTTGGCTTTTATTAGACAAAAAAGATCAAGAAAAATGCAAATTTCATTTTTTTTAAAGCCAGGGTGGTAGAAATAAAATGTTTGTATATATTTTTCTAAAATAAAATTTTAGGATCAAAATATGGCAAGTTAGCCTATGAGTAACATATATTTGCTTTATGTAGCCATGGGTGTTACCCACTCCTCATCTGGAGCTCAAGTTTGTTTTAATCAGGGTAAAGAAGAGAGGGCTGGGGTGGACTGGAAAGAGTGGGCAGCATCTGACTATGTGACTCCACACTGCCCACTCTAATCAATAGAGGTTTCACTTCAAGCTCTCTTAATCTATCCTATCCAGTGCAGTTCTTTGTAATTAAGGATACATCCTGCAAATAAATGGGTGATAACAGAAGGGAAGTAAGGACTTTCAATGAGACAGTATAAGGAAGACATTTGAGAGTCCATAAATATATACAATGTATATAATAACTTTTTCCTAAAAATGCAACCATATTAATTTTCTAGCTTCTGTTAGAGGCAAACATAAAATCCAGAGGGGGAGTATGATTAAAATCTGGCTGGAGATGTTGGCTGTATTTTGCGGAAATGTGACTGACGTATCTGAGCAGCAGTACGAAGACCCTGAGTTATGCACAGGGCAAGTAAAGAAAAGAAAGAGGTAGATATAAAGGGAAAGTGCATTGCTAGCATGTCACATCACAGTTGAGCTCAGGAGCTGTGATGCCGAGGACTAGACAATGAATCAACATACATACTGTTACATTAGAAAGAATTGAGTGGGGGAAGTAGTGAGTGTTCTGGAAAAAAACATTTAAAATATAAAATTAAATACATAAAATAATTCAGTTAAGAACCATAAGTAAAAGAGTGCAAAGGTGGAGACATATATTTTGGTCTTTTTTTTTTTTTTAATCAACTTCTTGCAATAATTCCTCATTTTTCTTTATTTGTCCTATATTTATTTGATATATCTTAACAAAGACAATGACAACATGGTTTGTGTTTTGGGACTATGTCGTTCTCCTTGTTTGATTCTTCAAATAAGTTTCTAAGCTGTGCCTTCTTCAACCTTGCATTTTGCATTATCCATGTGAATTGCCTTGAGGCTAAGAAACCCTTGAAAAGTGGACCAAAGAGAGCTAGCTTGCCATCATCTGTGCCGAGGATCAAAGGCCGAAGGAGGCCCCCTTCTACTTTCATCACTTACACAATTCAGTAGCTGACAAAGGGATGCAGCCTTGTGGCCTCAGAATTACTGCACTGGATAGCACAATGCTGGGGAATAAGAAGAGGAGAAGCAGATGGACTGGAAGCACTCTCCTTTAATCCTGGCACTTGGATAAGTTCAAGGCCACCATGGCAATGTAGTAAGACCCTGTCTCAATAATTCAAAGTAAATAGATAAGTAATAGAAATAAACACATAGGCAAAGCAGCTCTATAGCTTGACTCTATTTACATTTAGCTGCATGTATTCATTAGTATGTTCACCAGTGAAATAGTAAGGCAGTCCCTAACACTAGCATTTATTATGGCACTGCACAGCTATGCTATATTGCTCCTTTTCTGTAAGGTTAGAATTGTATGGGCAGGAATATCAAGTGGTGAAGCTGAAAGATAAGGTGCTCTCAGAGTCAGGTGACTCCTGACTCTATTCAGTTTACAGCTTCCTGATAGTTACTTATGAAGTTCCGGTCAAGTTCCCTATCACAAGGTATATATAGTCTTCATTGTGAAAAAGGAAAATCAAATAAATGATAGTGTTCCTGAGCCATGAGGTTTGTGAAACAGGATAATGAATGTGATTGGTAAATGGGAGTGATTGGTAGAAATGATGGATTGTGTTACCTGGCACATCATGTCCCCTGGGCTTTCTTAAGAACTTGTTCTGTCAGGAATTAGTCTTTTAAAATGTTTTGTCAAGGAACCTCAGCTTCTAGGAAGAAAAAATGACGGAAAATTGTGGTAATCCTTAAGGACGGCACATTTTCATGTTTCTAGCTTCACACACAAAAGGGCGAATTGGGTGGTAACAAAGAATCCACAGATAGGAAGTTAAGAAAGATGGAAAGGAATCCTGTGTGGGAAATGAGCTGTGCTAGTCCTATTGTGTCAATGCATAGAAACCAACATTTAGGTCACAGGCCTCCTGGGCAGAAACTTGTCAGATTCTGTATTGGATAAGGTGCTGACATTCAGTTAGTCTGTTTGACAATAGACAATAAAACTGTCCATTTACTTATATATGGATGCATTGGGTAGAAAATAACATTTTCCATTTTTACTGAAGCTGTAAAATGTAAGTGTTGATGTGCGTCTGAAAGTGCTCAGGCACTTCCTTCATGCCCATTAATTCCCTAAAGGGTTAAACATTTTATTCTCCTTCTAACAATCAACTTTTACTTTCCCAGAGGGACACTAGAGGACAGGTATTAGGGAAGAAAAAAAAATCTCTATGAAATTATTTGAAAATGTTCCGAAGTGTTTGGAGTGTGAAATACAAAGCTGGATTCTTTCAGGGATAGCATAACTATCCAACCACTTCAAAGCTGAGTGGATGCCACAACAATGGCTATTAACTACTCCAATCAAAGGTGGCTTCACAGAGACTGCACAGACTGTTTGGTTTTCCTTGCCAATCATCCGAACAATACAATTGCTAGTCACATTCATTTAGACAATTTATTCCCAGAGAGTCAATAGAGCAAAGGCCAACAAACACCTTGTTATTAGTATTACTCTTAGAAAACCATAGGAAGAAACAAGTTGCAATAGAGACAATAATTAATATACCTCAGCACATGTGTGTACTAGATGCCATCAGGTAGAAATTACTCTAGGGAAGAGGCTGTCCTGGCTTCCTGAGGATGAATCTGTACTGTACTAAGAAGGGTAATTCAGAAAACAAGCATGGTATTATAGTTTAGGAAAACGTTAAATATAATAAATGAAATGGAATGACAGTCAGATTGGAGAGGAATCTGACAAAAATTCTCTTCAGAAAGTGCTATTTATGAGGAAAAGTGTTTGAGGGTGGGAAGAACATAAGACTAAAGTCCTACAGACTATGAAGAGACTTCAAAAGGTGGACACATGAGTCATTAAAGGTGAGGGTGAGGGACAGAACCTCCCACTAGGAATGCAATGGGAGCTTCTTCACAATATTTTTCAGAGCAACATTCCTGAACGAGTTCTAAGAAAAAGAAAAGCACTAACTTGCCACGCCCACTCGTCTACTCCAGTCATATCCAAAATATCTGGGGTAAAAGCTTGATTAGGATTAGAGACAATAAAGATCCAAAAGGAGTTCTGTGCCTCCTGGATATTCAGACAGTCGCTGGTATCTCCTAACTCAGGCGTGTTCCAGATCAGTCTTTCCAATCATCAACACGCCCTTTTATTTAGGCATAAAGGTACCCCAGAAAATGAGTCATAAATGGCTAAGATTGGGCATTGTTTCCTGGCCAGCACAGTGTTTCCCACCTATCCTAGTTTAATACCAAGCTCTCCATAACTTGGAATTTCTCTCAAGGAATCTGCCTTGCCAGAGCTAACAACAGAGGTCAAGCACATTCCTTAGGGCAATAGATAGTTCACAATAGTTAGAAATGTTTTATATACTAGAGAGTAATGAAGGGCTTCCACTCAAGGACATTAGCTAGAAGTGTTAGGTCAGAACCTCCTAGTCATTGCCTCCAGCAGGACCCAGAGAATTAGCATAGGAATGCCAAATTAGCCTCAGCTCTGCCTGCTTCACAATTGGATACATGATCTTGGTCAGTAAGATCACTGACCTTGATGTGACTATCACCTGCCTATGTGACTCTTGTCATCTGCTCTGCTTTCTATATATCATATAAGCCTGCTTTTCACTTTGTATAGGAAGATTCGAACTCAGGAACTCGCACTTGGGGACTTGAGCTGGAACTCACTCGCACCAGAACTTAGATGGGCTAGGACTCAGACTCATGCAGTCTGCAGTCCCCCGGGCCCAGAGAGCTTGGGCCCGGGGGATACAGCACCAGTCCAGAGGAGATAGCTGCTACTTTAGACCCAGTGTGTTTTAGATGGCCTCAGATATACCTTAACTGCTGAGCTGCCAAATTTATCATTCCTCTTTTGCAATGACTGTAAAAGTCTGATGCCATTTTTAAGAAATACATTCAGATCCTGTACTTCATGAGTCGTCTCTGCCATCATTTCTTCGCCTAGGCCTCGTCGACCTGACTAGGACCCCATTTCTCCTGCGGGTTGAGGGAGGCCCAGATTGGCCGGCCTGCAGCACTAACTGTACTGGCTGGTTTTGTGTGTCAACTTGACACAGGCTGGAGTTATCACAGAGAAAGGAGCTTCAGTTGAGGAAGTGCCTCCATGAGATCCAGCTGTGGGACATTTTCTCAATTAGTCATTAAGGGGATAGGGCCCCTTGTGGGTGGTGCCATCCCTGGGCTCAAAGTCTTGGGATCTTTTTTTTTTTTAATTTACATATTTACATGCCATATGATTTTTCTTTTCCCAGTATCCCCTCCCAGGAAGAAACAAACAAAAACAATAACAACAAACCCCTGTTGGCTCCCCCACTCCCCATGCTTGTCACCCTACCCTCTCCCACTTATTGGTCCTGGCATTCCCCTACACTGGGGCACAGAACCTTCAGAGGACCAAGGACCTCTCCTCCCATTGATGATTGATTTTGCAATCCTCTACTATATACATGCTGCCAGAACAATCAGTTCTACCATGTGTACTCCTTAGTTGGTGGTTGAGTCTCTAGGAACTCTGAGAGTACTAGTTAGTTCATATTGTTGTTTGTCCTAGGGGGCTGCAAACCCTTCAGCTCCATTCTTTCTCTAACTCCTTCATTGGGTACCCTGTACTCAGTTCAATGGATTGCTGTGAGCCTCTACATCTGTATTAGTCAAGTACTGTCAGAGCCCCTCAGGAGATAGCTATATCAGGCTGGCTTGTCCTTCCTTCAGTCTCTACTCCATAGTTAGTCTCTGCAACTCCTCCCATGGGTATTTTGTTCCCCCCCTTTAAGAAGGAATGAAATGTCCACATTTTGGTCTTCCTTTTTCTTGAGTTTCTTGTGGGTTTATGGGTTGTTCTTCCTGTATTCCGAACTTCTGTGTTAATAACCACTTATCAGAGAGTGCATACCATGTATGTTCTTTTGTGATTGGGTTACCTCACTCAGGATGATATTCTCCAGATCCAACCATTCCCTAAGAATTTCATAAATTCATTGTTTTTAATAGCTGAGTAGTTCTCCATTGTATAGAGGTATCACAATTTCTGTATCCATTCCTCTGTTGAGGGACATCTGAGTTGTTTCCAGTTTCTGGCTATTATAAATAAGGCTTCTATGAACATTGTGGAGCATGTGTCCTTATTACATGTTAGAGCATCTTCTGGGTCCTCTGGTAGAACTATGCCCAATTTCCGGAGGAACCGCCAAACTGATTTCCAGAGTGGTTGT
>NW_022196896.1:7311645-7322529 GCF_008632895.1 Mastomys coucha
GGTGTTCTCTTTAGGAAATTTTCCCCTGTGCCTATTTGCTTGAGGTTCTTCCCCACTTTCTTTTCTATAAGAGAGCAGGCTGCGCAAGCCAGGAGAAGCAAGCCAGTAAAGAACATCTCTCCATGGCCTCTGCATCAGCTCTTGCTTTCTGACCTGATTGAGTTCCAGTCCTGACTTCCTCTGGGGATCAACAGCAATGTGTAAGCAAGCTAAATAAACCCGTTCCTCCCAAACTTGCTTCTTGGTCATGATGTTTGTGCAGGAATAGAAACACTGACTAAGACACTAACCTTTCCTAAGTTATCTTGGATTTGGAGGTGGAGGTGGTAAACCTTACATCCTGTAAGTTAGTTTAACAGTCCTGAAGAAAAGTATGGAAGAGCCAGGTATTTGTTAGGACCATAATCAGGCCTTGTACCTAACATTGAGAATGAATTTGTTACTAAGCTCCAGGCCATACACTAGTGGAAGTGACCTGTGATTCTGGAGGATTCCAACTCTGTCACTTGCTGAGAGAGAGATAAAATGCTTTTCTAAGAACAGAGGGTCAGGAAATTGAATGGAAATACGTAGCAATGGGGGATGGGAAACTAGGAGTAGCCAGAGGTTCCCAGGACCCAATGGGCTTGACATTACCCAAAATACTCCAAAAAGGAAATAGAACCTGTAGAGACCATTTCCAGTATTCAGGCACCAGTGCCCAGTAAAGGGATGGAGCCACCCCACATCTCAAAATTTTTAACTCAGAATTGTTCCTATCAAAAGGATATACAGACACAAAAATTGGAGCAGAGACTGAAGGAAAGGCCATCCAGAGACTGCTCCACCTAGGATACATCCTATGTGCAGACACTAAACCCTGACATTATTGCTGGTGCCAAGGGACTTGCTGTCCCCTGAGAGGCTCTTGCTAGCACCTGACCAATACAAATGCAGATACTCACAGCCAAGTTTTGGATTCAGCCTCGGGGACCCCAAAGGAAGAGTTAGGGGAAGGACTGAAGTAGCTGAAGGGAATTGTAACCACATAGGAAGAACAATATCAACTAACCTGAGCTCCCAGGGACTAAACCACCAACCAAAGTGTACCTGGAGGCACCCATGGCTCCAGCTACATAGGTAGCAGAGGATGGTCCTATCTGGCATCAATGGGAAGGGAAGGCCTTAGTCTAGTGGAGCTTTGGTACCCCCAGATTAATGGGATAGGAGAGTGGTGAGGCAAGGATGAGGAGATAAGTGGGGAACACCCTCATAGAGGCAAACTGGAGGAAAGATGGAATGGGAGGGGTTGCAGAGGGGAAACTGGGAAAGGGGACAACATTTGAAATATAAGTAAGTAAAATAATAAAAACCAGAATGTACAGAATCAAATTAATATATTAAAGCACCATTTTGATTCCTCACTTTAAAAGCTACCTAATAATCTAGCTCTCTTGCCCACATCACCAAAGTTGACAGCTTCATACATGCTGAGGATTTTTGATTTAATATGTCTGCCTTTTCCTTCTATGTCCTGTTGATATACCAAGACACACAAATATTTTATTAAGCAAAACATTTAAATATTGCATGTTTAGGAAATCTCCACTAACATGGTAGACTTTCCAGGAAATAGTCCATCTGTAGCTGTTGACAACTAGTATTATAATATTTCTTAGTACATATAAATTATGTTTCTACTATGTATTAAGGAATATAGTTATTAAAACTCTACTCACCAGAGAGATACAATGTAGTGGAAAGGCCATATTATTTAATCCCTTTACACAACTGTCTATTGTTAGTGAATACCCTGTGATGGTGTCTTCACATGTCTTTCCTGTTACCTTAATACAACTCTTTTTACATTTAAATGTTGACTTTTTTAATGTGATGTCATTACAAATGATTGTAGCCAATATTGAAACATGAGTTTCAATATTGAAACATGAGTCTGCTAATATACCACACACTATTTTCCCCTGATTCTTCTCCTGGAAGAATCTTAACTTGTTGCCTTGTGGACCTGTGTTATCTTAAGGCTATTTTCAACATAAGACAAGTGTCACTTAGACTTCCCTTGCAAAATTCAAGTGGATCATTATGTGCTCTATTACTTCAGGACATCTCTGTGGTGAAATAGATTATATTTAAATAACTGCCCTCCTGACAAACCTGTTCAAAGTTTCTCCTCTCCAAGAAAATATATGAACATACTCTGATTGAGGAGGTGCTTCTGAAGTTGAGCAAAACCAAACTTTTCATATAAAAGCAAGAGTTCTTATTGAGGGAATTTGTCCCAACCCTACTGTCACTACACCATGGAGCCTTCAATATTCTGTCTCTGAAAAACTATTATTCTGAAGATGGCATCTAACATTTGATAAGTGTTTAGTTATCAAAATAAAAGTAGAAAAAGCCTATCCAAATTCTAATGAGCCAAAACGTTCATATTATCTGACTTTTCCTAGTGTTTGTGCCTTAGAAATCATGAAACCATCACTTATATCTTCCTCAATTTCTAAGATACTCCAATGAAGTCAAACAATGACAATATGTAAAATGGGTTCATGTCAGAAGAGGACAAGATTCCCCAAAGAAACTTCACCATCTCAAACACAACAGATGGCTTTTGTACCAAGGTGTTACACCCTATGTCTTAAATAACAAGAAGAATATTTCTTTAATAATTTGTGTAGGCTACCAATGGATTCTACTACAGCCAAACAAAGCTACCCTATGGGAAAAAATATCTACATACCCATAAGGCTAAATAACACCCACTGAAAAATAAAACATTAAGTTACAAAGAAACAAGGAGCAAATTTTGGTCTTTATTATGGTTATTTATTAATGATATTTCCATGATTACTAAATTATTTTCAGCACTTAAATGCATGTTCACTGTTATACCAGAATCCATTCACAAAGAGGAAGGATAGATAAGCCTCTAAGGAGTAATTTGCTAGTTCCAGTTTGTGCCATTGCCTACTAGAACTGTCTTATATTAATTACATGAAGGATCACATAAGGGTAGCTCCCCATCTACTCATGTTGGGAATTGAACTTAAGGGACCACATATGCTAATCAAGAGCTTTACTACTGACTTCTATCCCCATTTTGTAAATCAGTGTAAAAACCATATTGTTTAACACAATCATTATGAGTTCAATAGGAGAAAGTTCAAGTCCTCATTCTCTCAAGAATCAAATCCTTGTAAATAACATAAACTTTCTCACAAAATACTGGCAATTATACCACATTCCTTAATTCAGCCACCAGTTATCTGGCATGCCAGGCAGTGATTCATCACCCACTCAATGCTTACAGCCCAATGGATAATCTATGAGTTTGTAATTAAAACATCACTAGACATACATTTTGTTTTAAATAGAAGTCATAGTTTACCTTTTGAAATTCTCCCTTACACTTTTTGAAAATAACAGGCATTCCCACGCATTTCAAAAAGTGTTAACTTTCTATGTAAATCAAGGTAATGGTGTGGTTAAATAATTTGGTTAAGTCATTGAGTAATGGAGAATTATTACAGCCACAGGGTTGGTTATAATCAGTTTAGTAAAATCAAAAAATATCTTAGTTAAGGAATATAAAACCAGACACTGTAATAGCACTTATTTCAATACCAATGCTTTCTTTGTTTAACCTTGGATCTTAATGAAGATTAAACAGCTTTTGAAAATTATCCAAAATGCTCAAATTTTGAAAGTGAGGGGACGTAGGCTAAGTTGATAAGCCTGGTCAAATTAATTGCTATAAAAGTAAACTAAGAAATCAATCATTTTGTTAAAAATAAATCAACTCCATTTAGAAAAGTTTTATTGGCAGTGTCAGCTACAAACCACTTTAGTTCTAAAGATGTTTACTGACAAATTACTTTCCTACCTAACTCCCAGCTTTTAAAAAGTGGAAAGACTCTATTACAATGCCATTGATGGTGATTTAGAGATCTTTATTTCCCACTGTAAGTAATCAACACATCCTTTTTGGCTTTCCTTTCAAGGTGAATTTGAATTCAAACTATGCATCTCTCTATTATTATTCTGCACTTGTTCATAGAAATCAGCCATAGAAGCACTTATTATCGCGTGGATGTGCAAACTGCATGCTCTGAAGCTTCCCAAACACTGCTGGGGTGCAGCATTTCCTTTGGCCTATGGAGACAGTGAACTTTGATTCTTGCCTAATGCCTGTTCATTTTCACAGTTAACCTGCACACTTTAGGATGTGTGACCTGGAGAATATAAATTCACTCACACATCTCATCACCCCGGGTAGCTGCTTTTAATAGCTTCAGTCTTCTAATAATCCTAAAATGCCTGTCATCAAGTAGGCTAAAGCACTGCCAGCAACCATATTGAACCAATCTTAGTGAAGCATCCTTAGAGTGTGGTCTGGATTTCTTATTTTGCCATCTTGACTGTCATACTAACCGCATAACTGGGTAACAGAGGAATTCTACAACTCACCCAGTACTTCTGATTTTATTATGTTTCCTTATCTCTTGAGTCTGTGTTTTTGAACTTTAAGAACATCTTGGTGTCACTCTATAAATCAGGTAATTTGCATAAATATTTAAATCATAAATCCAGTGTTGTATTAATTATAAATTAGCCAAATATATCAAAAGTAATTCTAAAAGTATATTCAATTGAAATATAATTAGTTTTTATTTTACAAGCACCACTGATATACTTTAAGAGGTGTAGTGTATTACTTTAAAGTATCATGTTTTAGTAAGATCGGCATCTTTCAAAGTTTAATATGGCCATTGGAAAGTTGATGACAACCTATCACAGATAGATGTTAGGAAAGCATGGAAAAACATAACAATCTCTCTCAGTGCTGTTCATGAAAGCAGCTATCTGGGATGTGGAAAAGAGTTTAAAATGCAGCACCAAAATGGATATGACACTTAAAAGACCAGTACACATATCAGAAACACTACAGTACACAATATTCAATGCAGAAGTTCAATAGAACTGCTTAATAGAACAGCCTAACAACGTTATCTGCAAAAGATCCTGAGCTTTGATTGATAGTGCTTATTGTTCACTCTTTACAAACGTAACATTTGGCAGGTGTGCTGTGGGGTTGAGGATAACCTAAAAGCAAAGGCTGGTGAAAGTTGTAACATTAGACAACCTGTGAGTATAAACTGGAAATAAATCAACTTGTAGACAGCCTGTTTGTTACGAGCCACCTTCGAAATTTTGGGCTAATATGTTTAGGATGAAGGTCAATGACTACACTGCACTTTAGGTGTCTATCATCTTTGCCTGTCCCAATACTTGTTATGTCACCATTTATAAAACAGTATTACATTGAAAGATCTTCTGCATTTCCATGCTATTGTTCTTCTTTATCTGGCACACAGAGATGTAGGAAAATGCCTATAGCATTAAATTCAATGGGATTTTAAATAGCCTGCTTCTCTATAAATAAACTACAGGATTTCCAGACTCTTCTGTATTTTGTTAAAGACAACACAGTGTCTCCAATTACCTATCTGGTATGTATGACTTGAGTACAATTTTAGATAACAAAAATAGGCTGAAGCTAAACTCATCTACCCCCAACAGTGATTTGCCCTCTGATATATTTCTTTGCTTTGGTACTTCAGAAAGGTCACTCCAGGAACTTTCTGGCCCTTTGCTAAGACAGACAATAGGGTGTGGGTAAAAATAATAGCAACTGTGAGATGAACTCTGGATCCTAGGGTATATTGGGATTTCAATAAAAGAATTGCTGAGTTTAGCTTTTTCTCAGCTGAATTCTGGAGTTGGGTTGCTGCCATCAATTCTTCAAAACAGAGAAAAATATCTTTACAGTGGTTTAATGCAGATTGATACATACAACACAGAAATAGATCTTAACATATCATCTCATCGTCTGTGATTCTCTAAACCAAGAAAAGAGCTTCCCTCATGGCAAAAAATAAAATGCAATGCAAATTCATCATGGGCACAGTAGATTTATATACAAATCAAGCAGATTTTAAGCAAGAACATCTGTGTAAACACGATTGTGAAAGGTAATTTCAAGGCTACAAAGAAAGAGCAAATGTGCAGATTAGATTTTAAAATAACGTGTTAAGTATGCATTCTACTCAAATATGGAATACATGACACAATTTAATAAGTTTACTTTATGAGCATTTACTGAAAATGTTTAACTAGGAAAAGTTTTTTTCTTGTTTTATAATTTTTGGTTCAAAATTATTTATCATTAAAGAAAAAAGTGAAATGATGAAAAATTCTCTTTTGGTTTAGAAATTCACATGAAAGTTGATTGTGTATTAAACACTGCTGTAGAAGATACATTTGATCTGAACTTCTGACTCCTTAGAGTTACAAATAATTACAGGAAGTCCTGGATTCTGTAAGAACGTGCAGGAGACCCTTTGAACTCATACCAGCAAAAGCAGAAAATGTCTTCCTTTCAAAAATGGAGCTGAATTCTGGAACCTGTCAATGTCTCTTATAGAAAGGAGAAAATAGAGGTACCATTAGAAGGACAATGGGGGTACAAATGGAAGCCATATAGGTCTGCAATAATGCAAGGAGGAAAATACAAAGGGCTCAGCTCTTCTTTCTCTGAACACTCTTCTGCATGTAGGGCAGCCATGCTTGGAGTAAAGGCATGTAATAAGTGTAGGGTCCAATTCATGACATTGACATCTAAAAGGGAAGGCCACTGAGAGGAACAGCCTGAAAAACAGGAAGAATAAGTGGAGGGTGGCTGCCACAATATCCATTCTAGCCCAAATCACCATAAGAGAGGTGCATTTAACTTATGCATCCAAGTCACAGTACATAGTTTAGAAAAATTAGGACAAGAATTCGCTCATGAACTTCAAAGCAGAAACAATGGAAGAGAAAGCTGAACTGGAATGCTCTTCAGCTCAGGCTTTGATAACTGTTATACAGCTCATGCTGGGACCTCCTCCTTCAATCGAGAGGCCAGTCTGATCTGAACAATTCCTCAGTCAAAGCTTTTATCTCAGATGACTCTAGGCTAACTCAGACCATGTCCCAGAACATTAGTGCAGCACACATTTCCAAAAGACAATGCTATAATTTGTACAACCTGCCAATATGCAAAGCAGGTAAGGACAAATGATTATATGTCAATGAGAGCAATACAGATACTCAATGGTAGGTTATAGGATACAGACAAGCAAAATCGGAAGCTTAATTTGGGAAGTAATTAGATAGATTTGATTCATAAATAGAAGGATTTTAGGTCTACTTACATCATGAAGAGCACAAGGCAAAGGGACATAGCTCTCAGCCGGAAGGCATTCTGAAGAGTGGGCCAGTCCCTCACCCACCTGAGGGAGTGTTCAGCATGGATCAGTTAAAGGGGTGGGAGGTGATATTTTCTTCACTTAAACAGCATTACTGAGAATAGAGAACACACCACATCTGGAGAAATAATTTCCCCTAACCTTGAATTCACACCATCTAAACTCATGGCAGACCAATGTCCTTCCTTACAGGCAGCACATTCTGCTAGTTTCATCTGACATTTTTCTATTTGTCTAATTGCTTTCTGAACATAATGCATGATATTATAAGCTGACGCTACTTTGTACTCTTAAAATACCATCAGTTTTCATCTCATCTTTGAAATGTTCGTCCCTAGCTTATATGCTTAAAAAAACATTAAATTCTGCTCCAGAGTATAAAATAATGATTGCAAAGACTTTGCTTTTTTGGGACAAGATGTGGACCCTCTAACCTGTGTGTATATTTTATAAAAAGTCCCTTATCCATCTGCCTATTCTCTTGTTATCCTTATGTATGGATTTCATTCCAAAAAATTTACCTGGAAATTAGCAAATGAATAATCATTAATGATCTACTCAACAAGTCAGCATAGTTGAAAAGGTTTTAAATGCATTTTTACTTGATATGAAACAATAATATAGCATAACAAATCACTGTATACTAATGAAAACCAAATAAATTTAACTAGCATTTACTATGTTTTAAATAAATTTAATATGTAGTAATGATACTGGAAATTGAAACTAGGAGTTCATCTATGAGATAAATGTTCTGCTCTTGAGGGACAGTATCAAGCATTTTGTTGTTGTTGTTGTTTGTTTTTTGTTTTTGTTTTCGTTTTTGTCGATATAAGATCTCAGTAAGCCTTATTTGTCTATTTACTAGCCTATCTATTTATGTATCTGTGCTGAACCCCATTGTCTTTTGGTAGCTCAAACTGGAATCAAACTCTTGATCCTCAGCTTCCAGTATGTTTGGAATATAGGCTAGATCCACCATATTTACATTTTTGATTATAAATGATGCTTCCACAAAAAAGAACCTAATAGACCTGAAAAAGAGTAAACCTGTCACAAGCATGGGTGAGTATTTCTGCTAGTAAGGCTGTAAATCTTTGCTGTGGTTAGGTAATATTCTCCACAGAAAATTCCAAAATTATTGAAGTATCCTTAATAACAGTGCACACAAACTTAATTATTTATTCATTCATTGATACTCATTTTGATAGTTTTCAGAATTCTAGAAAATGTTATGTATGGTACTTTGAGGAGAAAAATAATCATCAATTTTACCTAGCAATGAACATTAAGAACTACAAATAATGACACCCCTGGCAATATATACCCAATGGTGTAATGATATAGTCAATGTTACAGGAGTAACTAGCCACTTTCTAATTGAATTTCAGATCCATTTCAGGAGATGAAAACCATACCTCACACCATTGTGAGGAAGATGAACCTCCTCACAATGTGGCCAAACAAGTTATTGACCATAGAGGAGAAATCGCTACTACCATTCTCCCAAGTGGACATAGAGTAAATGTGATCAAAATCCATTGCATGAAATTATCAAAATTTAATAAATTATTATTAAATTTTAAAAAGGAACAAAAGATAAGGCCAGTGGATTGAAGAATTAAATGAGATTATTCCCCTGACAATGTTACACTGAAACCCACCCATTGACCAAATTAGCTTAGTCAGTCAACCGGGACTCAAGAGAGTGAGGATTGGAAAAGGAAAACAGACAAAATTACAACATGACTCCAGCCCGTACTGTGGCTGAAGCAGCTTTATTTTTCTCCATCCTGCTTTTACATCATTCTAGGTGTATCCAAAAAATGTGGTCAATTCTTAGATCAAACACAAAGTATTCAAGTGAAGTAGTAAACAAGAAGATCACACAAGAAAGTAATTAAGCAGAGTAGTAAGCAAAAGAATACACAAGGTAATAATTAAGTAAAGTAGTAAGCAAAGAGAACACATGAGGTAGTAATTCAGCAAATTAGTAAGCAAAGTCCCATGGTCACCGCTTCTAATATTCTTATCTGAGCCTAATTCCTTGTCCAAAGCTATTTACAAATGCCAATTTTATTTTGTCATATTCTTTAAAATTTATAAAATATTGTAACAATAAAAATGAGTATTATAAAAATTGTTTGATATAAAACAGCAATCAGTTGAACAGACTTTTGTAGATGCTTGTCTACAGCAATACTGAAAATGTATACATTTGTCTCAGTATAAATTTGAAATAACTCCAAGCATATTAACTGTATATTCTAAAATAATACACCACTACTAGTATTTTTTTTAATGAACAAAAATAGATAAAGTGTTTTTGTTTCTTTGTTTTTCTTTAGTAGAGCTTAAAGTCTTGGCTTTTACCTGTGTACAAGCCCAAAATAAGATCAATTTTTCGACATTGGAGTTCATTGTAATAAGGCTGTACTTCAATGACCCTCACATCACCAAAGGATTTTACCTCAATTGTAGCTAAGCTGAGAGTTGACAGTTCTGCTGTGCCAAGGAATGAATTGTAGGCATGATTTTTGGATACAGATGTACTGCTATGGTCAAAGCTATTTGACTTGTGTGATTGCCACTATTTTCAGCCCAACAGAGAACAGGTTACATTCATTTAAGAAATGATGTGTATTAAGATGGTCTATCCGTGAAGTCATTCACCAACTGTTTCAACGAAGAATGGTTCTACTTGGAGGGTGGCACAGACATTAGGTGAGGGTAAGAATCTGGTTCATTGGCTGTGGTAATTTTGAAAAGCACTTATCTCAGAGAATGAGTAACTTATAAAGTCATCTTCTTCAAACTTGATAAAATAGTTACAAACATCAAGCAAAGCATTCAGTCTTACTCTCTGTTCTCTTACAAGCCATCTCCCAAGTTAATTTTCTACATTTCTTTTGTCTATATAAACTTTTGACATATGTAAGCTGTTCTGAAAACCATAGTATAATGTAACATCAAATAAGCAATCCTACTAATAGAGAGGCTGAAATAGGAGAAGCCTGATTTCAAGACCATTATATGGAACCCAGCAAGACACTGTCATGTACAAAAAAGCAGAAAGTGTATATGAATTGTATAATATTGGACCTATTTCTCCAATTACCAAATTACAGAGACCACTGGTTGGCAGCCAACAAATTTCTAATTCCTCATATTTTTGGATTTCAATGGATTAGGATATGTTGTTAATATTAATTTTCATATAGAGATGTTAAAAAAGTATTTGTTACTTCCTGTTATTTTTGTTGTTAGAGGTGGAATTAGGTTTGTGTGGGTTTGTTGAAAGATTACTTTATGAATTCTTCTAGAGTGTAGTTTTGCTCCTTATGTTCGTGTTTTCCATTTATTATCCTTTGTACAGCTGGATTTGTGGAAAGATATTGTGTAAATTTGGTTTTGTCATGGAATATCTTGTTTTCTCCATCTATGGTAATTGAGAGTTTTACTGGGTATAGTAGCCTGAGCTGGTGTTTGTGTTCTCTTAGGGTCTGTATTGTAGGAGGCCGGCCCGCAGCGTTCCTACTTCCGTGGGGTTCCACGAACCGGGAATTTGGGGACCTGC
>NW_022196896.1:7332010-7344041 GCF_008632895.1 Mastomys coucha
AGTTGAGTCGGGTTGTCGTATCTGGCGTCGGTTGGAATTCTTCCGTGAACACAGCAGGGCTACCACACTGTATGACATCTGTCCAGGATCTTCTAGCTTTCATAGTCTCTGATGAGAAGTCCTGTGTAATTCTGATAGGCCTGCTTTTGTGTGTTACTTGACCTTTTTCCCTTATTGCTTTTAAAATTCTTTCTTTGTTTAATGCATTTGGTGTTTTGATTATTTTGTGAAGAGAGGAATTTCTTTTCTTGTCCAGTCTATCTGGATTTCTGTAGGCTTCTTGTATGCTCATGGGCATCTCTTTCTTTAGGTTAGGGAAGTTTTTTTCTGTAACTTTGTTGAAGATATTTATTGGCCCTTTAAGTTGGGAGCCTTCACTCTCTTCTATACCTATTATCCTTAAGTTTTGTCTTCTCATTGTGTCTTGGATTTCCTGGATGTTTGGGGTTAGGATCTCTTTGCTTTTTGCATTTTCTTTGACTGTTGTGTCAACCTTTTCTATGGTGCCTTCTGCTCCTGAGGTTCTCTCTTCTATCTCTTGTATTCTGTTAGTGATGTTTCCATCTATGACTCCTGATGTCTCCTAGGTTTTCTAACTCTAGGATTGTCTCCCTTTATGATTTCTTTATTGTTTCTATTTCCATTTTTGGATGGTTTTGTTCATATCTTCAACTGTTTGATTGAGTTTTCCTGTAGTTCTTTAAGGGATTTTTGTGTTTCCTCTTTGAGGGCTTCTAGCTGTTTACCTGTGTTCTCCTGTATTTCTTTGAGGGAGTTATTTATGTCCTTCTTAAATATTTATGTCCTGTATCATCATTATGAGAAGTGATTTTGAATCTGAATCTTGCTTTTCTTCTGTGGTGGTGTGTCCAGGACTTGCTATGGTAGGAGAATTGGGTTCTGATGATGCCAAGCAACCTTGGTTTCTGTTCCTTATGTTCTTACACTTGCTTCTGACCATCTGGCTATCTCTAGTACTACCTGCCCTGGCTAAATCTGACTTAGGCCTGTCCTACCTGTGATCCTGGTTGTGTCAGAACTCCTCAGAGTCAAGCTGTCTCTGGGATCCTGTGATTCTTGAATCCTGTGATCCTGGGCCCGTTAGAGCCCCTGGGAGTGGAGCTTCCTCTGGGTGTTGTGGGATTTGCTGCAAAATTAGTGCCCAAGGTCTGCTCAGAGCATCAGCCCAGACAGACTAGAAGGAACCTGTGCCACTCAGCTGGCAGAGTTCCTGTGTGCCTGGGTCCCACTGGTCCCAGTTACTCCTGGTGTTGGGACAGATGTTGTCTCATCTCAAAAATATTAACCCAGAATTGCTTCTGTCTAAAAGGAAATGCTGGGACAAAGAGTGGAGCAGAGACTGAATGAAGGGCCATCCAGGGACTGCCCCTCCTTGGAATCCATCCCATCTGCTGACACCAAACTCAGACACTATTTATGATGCCAAGGAGAATGCTGACAGAAACCTGGTATAGCTGTACCCTGATAGTCTCTTCCAGAGCCTGACCAATACAGAGGCGACTGAACACAGCCAACCATCAGACTGAGCAGGGACCCCATGGAATACTTAGGGGGAAGAACTCACAGAGCTGAGGGGGTTTGCAATCCCATAGGAAGAACAACAATATCAACCAACCAGACCCTCAGGAGCTCCCAGGGACTGACTAAACCACCAACCAAAGAGTACACATCGAAGAACCCATGGCTCCAGCTACATATGTAGCAGAGGATTGCCTTATCAGGCTCCTGGCCCTGTGGAAGCTCGATGCCCCAGTGTAGGGAGATGCTAGGGTGTTGAGGCAGGATTGATGGATAGATAAGGTAGTACCCTCATAGAAGCAAGGTGGAGGGGAATGGGATAGAGGGTTTGTGGAGGGGAAACTGGGAAGGGAAATAAAATTTGAAATGTATATAAATGAAATAACTGATAATAAAAAATAAATTGAATACTTAGTGTGATAATTATTCTTCTATTATGTTCAATTGGATATTATAAAAATTAATGAATGACAGCTAGACACAAATTTAAGGGGGTATCCCCAAACAGCACCACAGCTGCATACATGGACTCTTCTTGCTCCTTTTTCTCTACAGTTAAAAATACTTTAGGAAACTGAATTTTTTGGAATGATTGTCCTAGAGTTTCACTATATTCCAAATAACAAAAAATGTTTTTTTCAGGTTTGGAGAGATGGTTCAGTAGTTAAGTGTTTTTATTGATCTTGCAGAGGTCTTGACTTCAACTACTGACACCTAGCCTAACAGTTCATAAACTCCTGTAATCCAGTTCTACAGGGTCCAATGTACTCTTCTGGTCTCTGAGCGCATCCACACTTATGTGCATCTACCCATTCACAGATATACATATATATGCATAATTTAAAAAGGAAAAAAATGTTTTAAAAAACACACTTTGGCTGAATAAAATGATCTATTTAAACTACATGAGGCACCATATGGAACAGAAATCTTTGTGCCATTCACAGATCTGTTACGTGACTGGCTTGTCAATCAGATGGAAAGGTACATAGAGGAATATAACCAGGGATGCTACTAATTAACCATTTGTGTGAGTCTCTAGATCTAGAAGAAATAATGATGATTAATTTCATAATTTTTGAGCAAAGCTATTCTTATTTTCCATTTAATATGCTATACTGAATAATGATATTACTTATATTACAATGCATATTTATCATGTAATCAAGTGAATATAAAAGTATTAACAAAACAAAACAAAGAAAATAATAATAGTAAACAAAAAAGAGTAGTAGAAAAGAGAAATTCATTAATTTATAATGAACACAGAAAAGGAAACTGGAAGATAATTAAGGTGAAAGTGTTTTCAGAAGTTGCTTAGAAATAGCTGGAGTGTATGGCATTCTTACTCTTAAATGTATGCTTTAAAAGGAGGATTTGGAAGCAAAATTATGTCATGGTATTTATTAAGCTCCTGTGATATGTTTTTGCTCTCTTAATACAAAAAGTCATAAGCATTTATATTTGATATTTCCATCATGATCCCAATGAGGATGCCACAGGACTACTACTAGCAAGAATGCAGTGCTTCAATGCTCCATCTGCAGATAAATCTTTTAATGGACCTGCAATGGAATAAAAGTTTCTCTCTCCTCTTTCAGAGTTGTATGTGAGCATTCTAATCATCAGTAAGATGACAGTTGGAAACATGTCTTCTAGAAGACTTTCAGTTATACATGTGAGGCTCTCACACATGGTATGCACTCACTGATAAGTGGATATTAGCTCAAAAGCTCGGAAGTACCCAAGATAAAATTCACAGACCACATGAAGCTCAAGAAGGAAGACCAAAGTGTGGATGCTTCAGTTCTTCTTATAAGGAGGAACAAAATATTTATGGGAGCAAATATGGAGACAAAGTGTGGATCAGAGACTGAAGGGCTATCCAGAGACTGCTCTACCTTGGGATACATCCCATATATAGTCACCAACCTCAGACACTATTATGGATGCCAAGAAGTGCTTGGTGACAGGAACCTGAAATAGCTGTCTCCTGAGAGGCTTTGCCAGAGCCTGACAAATAGAGAGGTGGCTGCTTGCAGCCAACCATTAGATTGAGCATGGGGTCCCCAATGGAGGAGTTATAGAAAGGACTGAAGGAGCTGAAGAGGTTTGCAGCCCCAAAGGAAGAACAACAATATCAACCAACCAGACCCACAGAGCTCCCAGGGACTAAACCACCAACCAAGGAGTACACATGGAGGGACCCATGGCTCCAGCTGCATATGAAGCAGAGGATGGCCTTGTTGGGCATCAATGGGAGGAGAGGCCCTTGGGCCTATGAAGGCTGGATGCCCCAATGTAGGGGAATACCAGGGACAAAACCACCAATCAGAGAGTACACATGGAGGGACCCATAGCTCCAGCTACATATGAAGTAGAGGATGGCCTTGTCTGGCATCAATGGGAGGAGAGGCCCTTAGTCCTGTGAAGACTCTTTGCCCCAGTGTAGGGGAATGCCAGAGTGGGTAGGCAGGAGTGGGTGTTTGGGGAGCAACCTCATAGAAGCAGAGGGAAGAGGATGGGATAGGGGGTTTTCAAAGGGAAACCAGGAAAGGGGATAACATTTGAAATGTGAAAAAATAAAACATCCAATAAAACATGTTGAAAACAGGACTTACAGAAAATCAGGTAAGAGCCATTTGACCCAAGACTCTTGTCAGTAATAAACCAAATATATTTGAGACTCAGAAAATAAGTATGAATGTGATTAATTTGTTTATCCTTTGCAGTTCTGAATTTGAAAATAATTCTGTCTTAACCATTGAAGACAACAAAAGTCTATGAACAAGATTTGAGACATAATATTGATGGAATAATTTGGTGACTAAGAAATTGTAAATGTCTGGAATACTTGCTCCAGGGAATATCTGTTGACATTGGCTCAAGTTAAATCTCAAGAAATAAGCCCAAGGCCCTTCTGGAATCATGAACCATATATTATTAATGACAGTGGAAAACCAGGAACAGATAGATTATTATGAATGCTTAGTTTAGAGGTTAAGGAGGCAAAGATGCTAAGAGTATTGGTAGAAAAGTGGTTATGTATCTGTACTGTAATGCTCATCTTGAAGACTCATGGATACTAAAGGAAGAGATTATAAGCAACAATAGCAAAAGAGCCAGCTTGGACTGAAAATCTCCTTTTGGAAGAAAATGTTTGTAATACCAAACCAGCAAAGGATAAAGAGTCCCACTGATACAGCAGCATGCACATCCATCATCTCTGTAGAGCAAGAGCTGGGGAGCTTCTATGTGGTGGGCTGAAAGTGCAAGCAAATTCACAGACTGAGAGGCAAAGAACCACCAGAGTCCAAGCATTGAAGGACATTTGTGCTGACAGAGTGAAAATCCATCTCAAAAAAAGTATTCTAGAGAAAGAATATTTATAGATGATCATTATGTGAGAATATGGCTGTGGGATTGATTAATCGATCACGTGAAGAGGAACACTGGCAGTACTATGAAAGAAAAAGATTTTCCAATATGCATGGTTGTTTTCTAACAAGATGTTGAAAGCTCCTCAAGTTTAAATAAAATGACAAATGTGAGGGGTTTTTGAAACAATGTTTATGACAAACAAGTGATCTCTGGGATATGAACAAAACCCTCAGATATTAAATTTCTGTCATATTAAGTGTGGTACAAATGCACATCAGTTTTCTACACGAAGGGAAAAAAAAAAACATTGTAATGGTTTGAAAACCTGTCTATTCTTTCAAATTGGACTGGAAAGGGAAAAGATGTGTTGGAAAAATAAAACTTTCACAAATCATGAAGTTATGTATGCCTACAAGAATTCAACCTTCGAAATTTACCTCTCATCTTTGTAATTCAAATGAGCCTTAGTCATTTTAACTTTAAAAGTTTCACCATGGAGCAGGGAGTCCTGGTATTGTTGTTGGTAGGAGGGACATCCTCTTGGAGACAGAGGGGAGGAAGAATGGGATGAGGAACTGTGGGAGGGTGGATTCAGATGCAGATAATGACTGGACTGTAAATAATAAAAGTAATAAAAACCAAAACAAAAACACCTAGGGTTGATTAAAGTACAAAACAAACAAAGAAACAAAAGTTTTACTCCAAGTTTGGTACATTTCATTCAAGTTGTATTGACTTTGCCATGATTATACTTTATATTTTCAAAATAATTAAATATTTTGACACCATTTTGGCCTGAATATGTCTTATGAAGATTGTAAAAATTTATGGAAAACAAACACAAAGATACCACAAACTGAAAGGAATCTGGGTAGAAATCTGGTACATGAAAATTGTATCATTCATATATTCTAATGTGTCTTAAGTACATTTTAAAATATGCATAACATCAATATTACCATCATTGAATTTTTTGAAGCATAAGAATGGAGCATTAAGATTAAATATTTTAATGCAAGTGACTACGTGTACTGCCATGAAACCTTAGCATATTTTTTACTCAAGCTGATAATTATTTGACTTTTGCCATTTAAATCACTACATAGAAAATGGAGTGGAAGATTAAAAATGATCTGATCCATTTACTCTGCTTAACAACAAATAGTTCATAGGAATTGGAAGAAAATTGCACCTGTCTTGTTAATAGCAGGCTGGGCCTATAAGTTATGCACTTGACAGGCTTGAGGCAAAGGGAAAATGACCAATCTTCACACTGAGGTTTTCCCATACAACTAGAGGGAAGGGCTTGTAGTCAAGGGGAATACTATGATTATCAATTCATTCCTAAACTTCTCCTCTTCCCTGATTCCTGCATTGACAAATAAACTCCTAGCATCTTCCTGTATCTGTTACATTTTGAGAAATTAATCTCAAGGACAATTTTTTCAACTGTTTCCAGTGATTGAAAACAAGTGGTTGGAATGAAAGTGGATTTGCAATCTTCACTCTCTCACTTACCGTTTTGAATGCTGTAATTATGGAAGCATTCGTGTGTGAGCTTCTGTAACATATTATGACAGAAGATTATATTCCATGATAACGGCTAAAATAAGCCTTTTCTCCTTTTCTCTCCAGTATTCCAAATTACAGTTTGACTAAGAATAGTTTGAGAGTGAAGAAGTAATCCTTCGCTGAACATGGCATGTGTTCCTGTAACCATCAATGTGTTGTTCTGTATTTGTCTCCAGTGATAAGGTTGTTTAATTTGGGAGAGATATGTGGTAGTGGAATGTTGGTTCATATGCAAGTAGAACAGCACAGTATTCACACTCAGACATAAAAGCAGAAGTTTGAACCCTTTAGCTATTAGATGCTTTGCTATGTGATATTTTAAACTTTTCCAATTTTAAATGTTTAATTTAATACCAATCACTGTTAAAGAGAAAGTGTGGTGCTACCTTACGTCTTCTGAGAGAATGCCCATCTTCTCATGCAGGCCATCATGGGGAAGAATCATGCGAATGTTAGCCTTCTTTCTCATTAAGTTTCCATAAGCAATGATCATTTATATTGTTCTTTTATTCACTAATGTGCTTAAAAGGAGAATTCAAAGACACAGTTAATAGGGAAAGTAGTAACCATCTGGTATAGAGAGCCTGAAATCCCCATGTGCCAAATGCGGGAAAATAATGTGCTGCCGTTGCTGTTTTTAGTGTGTATACCTTAAATTCTTACTTTTGCTTTCATAAAACTCTCCGAGGAAGAATGAGAAATCAAGTAGCTTAAAAGATAGTCAGGAAGAAGAAAGTGTGATTTGCCACACATTTGTATTTGCTGAAATTCTGTGGCAGAGACTCAGAAAGTTCATCTTATTGAGGCTGAACTTATTTATCTAGCACAAATCTACCTTGAGAATATTCCAGTCTGTTAACGATAGATGGATAGGCAGCTACTGCCTGTCTGCCTATATTTTGCTTTTGTTTGCCTCCCTTGTAGAAAAACACATTTTAATTGCTTTCAAACTCATATTAGCAAACACATGAACCATGTGGTAGAATTGAAAGAAGTCCAAACCTGAAATATGAAAAATTGGGTGGAATTTTATCTTCCCAATTGAAATGATAATTGTTTCCCTGTTTTGATCATGAGCATGTGCCAGACTCCCCCAAGAGCTCCCAGGTACTTTTACATTACAGTGGTCTTCATAAGGTCACCAAACATGCAAATCCAGCATCCCTGAGTACCATGGGTAGGATGTACCATCTGGTATCATTAAGAACAAGAAAGCAATGCTCATTGGGGAATGCAATCAGACACTTTATACTGCCACAGCTGTCTTCCTGCACTGTGGCTTCCTGCCATCATGGCTGCAGGAGCTGACACATCTCCAGGAAGATATGCATCCCTAGAAGAGGATGGTGTCTCACACAGAGTCCCCTGCTACCTACCTCCCTCTATTTTCCTGCACTTGAGCTAGTTCTAGTATTTGGGAGATAAGCTCAAATAATGATCAAGTCTAGGTAATCAACATCATTTCTTTGCTTCCTTTTTAATTGGTCTTTATGTTCCAGAACTTTTATCTAAATAATTCAATTGTAAATGTTGCGGCTCAACCACTGATGAGTCACACAGACACCAATGCTTTTGTGTGCTACTCATCTCATGACAAAGCCTTAGTTTGCCGATATCCTCAGGTCTCAATAATTAGCGATGGTTTGAACTTTGTGAGGATCTCATTGGTTAGCTACATAAAAAGAACATTGGACATAGTTTCCTTAATTTTGTCTGTTTATCAAATATGAAAAATCAAAGAGAGAGAACAGACATAGGAATGATACTTTGGGTTTTTTACTTTCTGAGTTTGAAATCTAAGGAAGTGAAGAAGCATCCCTTATGATAGTGCTCACACTGAAAATTAAAAGGTCTTCACTAAAAAGTATTGATGAGGAAAATGATTCAGAAATGAAAGCATTCTGGTGTTTGTATTTGCTCATCCAAACTGCAACATATACACTGTGGTTTTCTTTTGGGATAGACTGGCTACAGTGCTGAACCATAGCAAGTATACTTTCCTTCTCCTTCTTGTTTTTCTTCTCTTTCTCCTCCTCCTACTACTTGTATTCTCCTCCTCCTCCATTTTGTCTTCTCCTCTTCCTCTTTCACCTTGTCTTCCTCCTCCTTCTCCTACTTTTTTGTGCAGAGGGTGGTCTACTTTTCTATTAGCAACAAATTAACATTAACATGAATTCTCTCTAAACCAAACACCCACAATTAATTTCCATAAAATACTTGCCACATTTCTTATTTCCAGTTTTGGTTCTGTTGGGGAATAAATGGCTCTAAATATAAAGAGCACTTTAATCAAAACTAGAAGCCTTTTTCCTCAGCCCATTTTGAAGTTTTTAGGTATAAATTAAGGACCTCACTCCGTCTCTGAACTACACAGCCCATTCACTTCTCACTCATTATTTATACCCCTAATTTGGTCCTCAAAAGTGATCTTTCTCTGGTACTCAACATTTCTGAGGTTTCAGGAAAACAGTAATATATATTATTTTATAAGTTTTGGATAGACTTAAGAATTCAGCAAACCATGTATTGAATTATTTGTTTTCTTAATTAAGGTCATTGGTTAGAAATTTGCATAGTGAGTACTGATGTTCATTTTACTTTTCATAACTTTAACCAATATTTCAAGCAACAGAAATCTAGTTGTGTTGGTTTGAGAGAAATAGGCAGGTGGATGTAATGTAAAAAAGCAAACTTGAACATTAGAATTCTCCAGGTTTTTTTTTTTTTAAACATACTCTAGGAACACAGCATAAAAGATCAGCAGCAAAAGGAGGGTGCCCTTAGAGAGAAAGCAACATTGTTCTTTTCTTTTTTCTTTAAAACAACAATTCTCTTACCTGCATTGGTTCCTTATCTTTCAGTTTCCTCTTCACAGTGACCAGACTGAGATGGTCACTCTAGTCACATACAGAATTAGCCATTCTGATCTATTCTTGTCTTTCAAGAAGCTAGTCAGTATAAACTGGAGTCCCTTAATTCATTTGTTAAAATTCACTGAAGGAGGAGCCTGATTGGTTTACTTATGCCAGGGCTCCATATTAGCCCATTGGTCAGAGGCAAAAAAAGTTACAAACTATGTTGTGAAAACACTTAGTCCCTAGAAAGTCAAAGGAGCCTGGTCCAATCACCCAAGTTTCCCAATATTTTAAAGCTCTCAAATTATAGTTACTTTGATCAGAAAAAGACATAGGTAATCCATGATTGTATGGTTTGAATATGAACCCCTCCCATGAGATAAATACAGATCTTCTAGTTAGTGGTGTTGATTGTGGAGATGAGACTGTGTGGGAGGAAATAGCTTAGAAGATTGTATTTCAAAATCTCTAGTCTATTCTTCTCTAATTCCTGTCCACCAAATGATGAAGAGTCTCCAATGCTTGCTCCAACAATTATGATGTTCTGATTTACCCTTTGAACAGGAGGCATGTAGCCATAAAAATTGAGTATTATCTGTGACAAAGTAAGCTAACAAAAATGTTTACCCCTGAAGTTTGAATGAAATATTTGTCACAGCTTTATAATATGAGTGACAATGCTTTATCTAGGAGCCAGCTATTCCTCCGAATATAAACAATATCATTATAAGTTCTTTTATTCTCTCAGTAGACACAGAATTTGGGTCTGAGTTAATAATAAAGATAACAAACCCAAATCACTGTGAAGTTGTTGAAGTAGAAATTTCTGGTTGTGTCATGTGATGTGGACTCATGTGATGTTTGGCTGAAGCAGATTCTTTGTGATGGTTTGCTGAAGGAAGACCCATGAGAAGACATGTGATGTTTGGAGAAAGTATAAGTAGGACCCAACAGATAGTGACAGCGCACTTGCATAGCTAGCAGTGCAATGCTTCATTGGTGTCTCATCTCTGCTGATCTTTACTTTGTTGAGAAAGGCACAGAAGAGAAGTTCTCCTGGTGTTCTGGATTGTTTGGCTTACTGTATACCAATATGGCAGAGACCTCAATGTTTCTGCTGGATCATGCTGCTGTTGCTTATTCATTCTTAGTGACACTTTTTGAATTGGACTGCTGGTACCCTAACACCACTGAATTGTACTGCTGGTATCCTGACAACATAGATTGGAATTGCTCAAATACCTACTTCTAGGCAGGTTCATATCTCCATTATCCAATTCACCATATTTTCTTCCCTACCTTTGGATGGTGGGTTAGAAGAGGGGGTCAAAGAGTTTGAGAACCCTTATTAATGTAGATTTTGTGTTTTTTTTAATCTAAATTTGCAAGTAGTTTACAGTAAAAGTAATATGAGCATACATACATAATGGCAAACACTAGTTGGTGTCATACCACAGTGAAATCCAAAGCAGTTTGGGGGCTTGGGGACACAATTTAGCTGATATATTGTTGATCTAGAAATTCATGAGGGAGATTCTCAAAAGATAAGTTTTCTAGGTACACAACTAAAGAAGCCAGAGTAGAGGCTAATAGATCCTTGGTACAGACATGTTTATAGGTCTTGAAATAAGACTTGCAGTTGAAACAGAGAAGAATATATAGAAGGTGAATTGGTGTTTAGGGTGTAGAACTAAGAAGTGGAGGAGATCAAAGACCTATAGTATGTGTAAAGTACTTTTGATTTCATTATGCGAGTGATAATCTGTAGGGAAATTACACAATATAACTGCTAGTGATATTCATCAGTATGGCAAGATGGAAAGATGAACTCTATCACTGATAACTGTCCAAGCTAATAGCAATAATGGTTTGGAATAAGCTGGAAGTGTAAAGGATAGTTGTTTAGATCAGAAGCATATATGGCTGTTGTATATAGGATCTGAGGAAACAGATAACACAGGTAAAGGCCCAAGCATTTCATCTTGAGTCACCATTTGAATAGAACTTGCATTTTACAAAGATGAATCAAACAGAATAAAGTGCAGGTTTATAAAATAGTAAAGCCTTTTGCTTATAAGTGGCATGTAGGTTCAGAAGCAACCACACACATCTCCACTAATTTGATTTAACAGTGAGTTATTTGGATTAAACATGAAAGTTAGTAGAACACAGTGGCACTTCTATGGTTTAAATAGAAATTAGCATGAACAACTATTAGAAAAATAAATTAGGAAGCTTTTTAAACATTTAAAGTGCTGCCTGTAATGTTATTGTTTAAAATGCTGTTGCTTTTGCAGAGTGTGCCATGGTTTATATCTGTTTACAGATGCTTAGGAAAACCCACTTAAGGAAGGAAATGCATCTTATTTTACCTTACAATTTTCACCAACACACTCCATTATCTCTCCATTACAGTGTCTGTATCCTAATGCTGTCTTCCACTGAAAAGGCCTGTTTCTTCAAGAAAGGATTCATCTGACTTTGACTTTTTCATCTCAATATCCAGTATTTAATTCAAGTAATTATTGTGACCACACAATCCTAAGAGAATAGCATAATGGAGCAGATAGAAAACTGTGGGGCAGGCAAAGGCTGTAGATGCTGATCAATTAGAATTAAGTATAGACATTAGAAAATAGAGGGACACAATTAGGTTGGTTATTAGAAATATGTATGTATATATA
>NW_022196896.1:7344051-7354034 GCF_008632895.1 Mastomys coucha
TATATATACCTGTCATCTATCTGTCTGCTATCTGTTTAACATCTATCTTTCTTTCTATTATGAATAGAATATATCAGTATATAACAGTTAGGTACATTTTAATTTATGGTAAAAATATGAGGAAACATGAAGGTAGGGATATGGGAGCATTGAGAGAGGATTGTTAAATTTAAACATAAATCATAATGCATTAAAGAAACTTAACATATTGTGGGCTATCAAGATTTTTCAGCAGGTTAAGGTACTTGGGGCCAAATCCTATTGCTTGAGTTTAATATCTAAGATCCATATGGTAAAAGGAGGCAATAAACTTTTAGAAGTAGCCCTTTCATCTCCACATGCACTACATGCATACATACATCTATACACACACACACACACACACACACACACATATATATGTAAACACATACAGACGCACACACACACACAAACACCTGACAGAGAGAGGCACACAGATATACAGATAAACACAACAGAGAGACAGACAAACAAATACACATATACAAACAAGAGACAGGCAGACTGATACAAATACACACAACAGAGAAATACACAGATACATATATACACATGTACGTGCACATACACACTAACTATAATAAAAATTCAGAAATAAATGTACCATTTTGTAAGTAACTTAAAATCACAAATAAAATTTTGCTTTGAATGGAGGAACTCTACATGATTATCTGATGCTTTTATTTATTTATTTATTTATTTATTTATTTATTTACATCCCTAATACTGACCCCCTCCCAATCTCCACCTTGCAGTGTCCCTCCCCTATACCTTTCTTCTCTGAGCCTCCCCTCATCCTAGAACATCAACTTTTGCAGGATTAAGAGCATTCTCTCTCACTGTTGCCAGACAAGGCAGCCCTAATAAGGAATTGATTTCATAGTAGGACTACATCTTTAGGGACAGCCCTTGGTCTAGTGGTCGGGGGCTCACATCGAGATTGAGCTGCATCTCTGCTACCTATATTCGGGGGTACCACAGTCCCACCCTTGTATACTCTTTGGTTGGTGGCTCAGTCTCTGAGAGCTCCCAGGGGTCCAGTTGACTCTGTTGGTTTTCCTGTGGAATTCCTATCCCCTTCAGGGCCATCAATTCTTCCCCCAGAACTTTCATAGGAGTTTCCAACATCCATCAAATGTTTGGTTGTGGTATCTGCATCTGTTTCAGTCAGCTGTTAGGTAGAACCTCTCACATAACAGTTATGATGCTCTTTGAGAAGGTATCAGTGTAAAGAAAGATGTGGCATCTTCCTCTCCATTTCATAGGTCAGGGAGGTCCACAAGAACTCCAGACTCTAGACTAATGTCAGTACCCTAGTTGACACCAGAACAAGACCATAACACTGTGTTGCTGAAGACTGAAGTGTTGCAGGATATTGAGAAATCAGCTGAAATGAGCTCCAAGTTTCCTCCTTTCTGACAATTTATTACAGTGTTAGAAATTGTAGGCTTCTGAGAGGGGGGAGTCAACAGCCCTACCTTATTGTAGACCTCATGATTTATGATACTCTGCTTGCCAAGATATGATCACTGACTGCTGTATTAATGGCAGGGCTATCCTGGGGCTAAACAAACTCTCTGTTTTGAGTTCCCTTCACAGAAGGGAACTCATGCTTAGTATTCTAAAATCAAATACACATGGGTAGGTCATGGACACAAAAGGAGAATCTACTACTGTTATTTTGCTAAATGGACATTATGCGAAGATGCCTCCTATGTGTATACCAAAATATTAGTGAAAACCTCAGCCTTCATAAAAAAAGCTTCATCTTCCAGTGGGCAATAATTAATATAGTGTCTCACAGCTGGTTGAAATGCGGAGAACAAAGGCCTGTGCAATGTCTGACCTAAAATAGAATCAATGAAGAAATGTTTTATATAAATAAACTTTGGATGTTCTCCCTGTGATCCAATCTTCAACTCTTGGTATTCATACATTAGACCTTATTCACTTATTTTTATAGTCCAGATTGTTTTTGTGAAAATATTATAGAAGCTAATGGAAATAATCTATAAATCACTTCTGTGTAAACATGATGTCAGTCACGATAATGTATGCTGATACTAGTTCTAGGTAGATGGGCAGGGGATCACTCAGGCTCACCTTTTAGCCAGCCTTTACATGGAGGAAAAACCTAGGCTAGTGAAAGCCAGAGAGACTCTGTCTTAGAAACCAAGATGAATGAATGGTACCTAAGAAACGACAACTGAGGCTGACTCCTTATGTCTATTGATAAGCATTAAGTAAGTCTCAATGAGTTACCTGAGTGAGTAATTAAAATTTCATGAAAAAAATAGTTAATTCTATCATTTCCATGAATATACTTTACCAAAGAGAAGCTGGTATTTGAATGATCTTGTCTTTGGGTTAAGAAATCATATCCCACAATAAGAATCACAAGTCATGATGACGCTTAAGACAGGCTAATATTTCAGCTGTGGAAGAGCAAGTGACCACCATTGCTTCATGGGAAAGAAGCCATGTTAAACTGAAGGCTTGGCTTTTTAAGACTCCATAGTGACTACTCATGAGATTTAAGTGTTTTTCTGGGCACAGATAGGTATTAAAAGCTACAAAAATTTTCTAAATCATTAGGAACTACTTGCAGCTAGCTCAAACATTTTTATTAACGGCTACACATGTGGTTCATTGCTGAAATCTCAGTATTTGGGAGAAGGAAGCCAGAGATACAAAAAGCTAGGGTACACGTAAGTCCTTTGGGGCCTTAATGGAATAAAACATCACCCTCTGCCTCCCCCCCAAAAAAAGAAAGGGAAAACATTTTAAATACTTGATTAAATACAAAATTTGGAAATACTGTTACATCTTTCTTTCTAGCCTTTTCCTCATACAGGTATGCTGATGTGTACTTGTGTATTTGATTTGTATGGAAAGTCAGCTAATGGAAGCTTCTCCAGCATGAAACTGCTTTGAGATAAATCACCATTAAAGGTTCTCAGCCATACCCTTAGTTACAAACCTGCAAAAGACCTTGAGTCTCAAGAGGTTAAGTCTAGTCCAGGGAAAAATAACAAGACTCATCTCATAGCCTGTTCACCAGGATGGAAAAAAAAAAAAAAACAGGTGCAAGGTCTGCATTTTAGAACTGCTTGGTGCCTTGTTATTATTGTTATGAATTGTCAGTGTATCAGGAACTCTACAGGGATTCAAGCTCTTCCTTGAGCCCAATCAAAGGATTAGTATGATTCAGGCAGAGATTGAATCTGTGGAAAATTGTCCATGCTGAGTTCTATTAGGAAGTGCTGCTGAGTGAGATTTGTTACTAATAATAATGCAAAATTATAGGGTGTAGAAATAAGAAGACAGTAAACAAAATGATATAAGCCATTTTAATTATTAAATGACAGTGCCATAAATTATATGTCGTTTATCATTGTCACCTGAAATACTGAAAAAAAAAATGTATCTGTATGTGCCACTCACTTGAATGGAATTGTGAATAATGTATTATTGCAATAATTTTTAATATGTGACTAATGATTAAACTGAAAATTTTCTTAGACCCCCAGTATTTATTTTTTGATACAGAAGTGACATTGTTTGAAGCAGTACTTTATATAGTCTGAAGAACTGTAAACTCTGGAAAGTCTCTTTTATATAACTCACTAGAAGTACTTAACTATATTGTGATGAATGATTCCACTTCTAATAAAATCAAGGCCTGGTGTTTCTGTTATCTTCCTCTGCACATTTCCATTCATACTATTATTTTGTTGACTAGCTTCCATTGTTTTCAAAGTCTTTATGATTTGTAAATCAAATATAGCATGTAATTTCCCTTGTTTTAAAACTAATTATGTTTGGTAGTTTTCTCAAGTCTTCAAAACTTACTACAAGGTCACTATCATTTACTTTAAATAAGTGTAAAATCCTAAAAGCAATAGCCTTATTTTTAATATTTAATTTTACAAATAGCTAAAAACTCATACATGCCTTGCAATAGCTCGTCAAGGTTAAATGTGTTTGTTTTGAAGTTCTATCTCTCATCTATTGTTTTATCTATCTATCTATCTATCTATCTATCTATCTATCTCTCTATCTATCTATCCAACTATCTATCATCAATCCTCCTCATCCTTATCATCTATCATCTGTTCATAAGCTCTCTCTCATCTATTTTTAATCTATGAGCTACCTATTACCAGTCTATGAGCCACCTGTTTATCACATAGCTATATATGCACCATCTTGTCTTTTACATATCAGTCTTAAGTTCTTGAAATAAAAATTCAGCTTCATAAATATTTAGGAAATGATAATTATTAGAGAAAATATTCTAATAATGTTTATTAATTGGTAGTCTTTCTGAAGCACATGAAAATAGAGCATTAGAAAAAGGGACTGCATTTTTGTAATGACTAATAGTTAATCCTAATATACACTAAAATATGTATGCCCTGCTCTGCTTTTAGTATTATAGTATGCACATTGTAAAACCCTGCTCCATGCCAAGGTGAAGGCTGAAGAAAATGTTCAATAATTAAGAAATGCTGTAATCCTCTCCAATTTAATTTTTTCATCATGCCTTGATGTTCCAAAGTGAGAAAATAATTGTGGACAAAGTGACTCAATGGTACAATACTGAGATAGATAATATAGGAGATTTGTTTTGTTCCTCTTTATTGTAAGGTGCATTAAGAAAGTTGCAAAATGAGTGTGAAGGCAAAACACTGGTTTTGGACACCTTCTGAGTTTCCCTAAAATCAACCACTACATTGCTATTCGCATCTGCTCAAGGTGAGGATGAGCTTACAATGCTGTTGAAGAGTGTAGGCTTGTAGTGACAAGTAATGTTTTTTCCTTTTGCACCTGTGTCCCCTAAGAAGATAGTGGGGGAATTTTTAACATTGTTAAAATAGTTAAGAGAAGTACAATGAAAATAGAGTATAATAGAATTTAAAACTGGCAAAATGTTATTTACAAAGAAAAATATGCACAGTATTATTGTTCCACTGTTTAGGATGTCCAAAGCACATTCCAGAGTATCATCAATCATCAATATGAAGTACAAAATAATACTAATATTAATCACCTACAAAACAAGACATATCTTTTTACTTTGCATTCAAATAAAAACTATAGATTAAGTATTATTCAAAGCAGTAATTGGAGAAAATTTAGGAAAATGTAGCAAAATATGAAGGATGGAGGAGGTGGAAAAAGCTGGCATAATTATTTCAATTACATGTGCAATAAGTTGTTTAATAAAGGTGTAATGATAAACACTTTTAATTCTACAGCTCTGGAGGGAGAGACAATGGGTTTCTGTGAGTTTGAATCTGGTCTATATGATGAGTTCATAGCCAATCAGGACTACATGGTGAGACCCTATCCAAAAAAAAAAAAAGTATAACTTGAAAATTCAACTTTGAAGAAAGGTAAAACTGCTAGACATTGGCAATGAAAACATGGTAGCATCTATAAATAATTTTCTTGTATTCAAATGTAGGATTTCTTCTAGATTACTTTTATATTTTTATATATATATATAAATATTTTATAGGTACAATTCTGACAGTTAATACAAGCAGAGATAATTTCCATGGGCACTGGGAATGAGCATTCAATGTAAAGACACATTATCACAAGTTCTGAATTTTTTTATCAATTTTTTTCAAATTTTTATTTTGTTTTATTGATATGTGTGTGTTTGTGTCTGTGAATCTATATGAAAATGTATATGTAAATATATGTATGCAGGTGCTCATGCAGGTCAGGCAAGGTATCAAATCCATTTGAGTTATTTACATGTATTTGTGAGCAGTTTGATGATTATTAGAATTCAATTTTCACTCTTCCACTGTACCATTAAGCACTCTTAACTGCTGAACCCTATCTCCAGCTTCCTCTCAGAAACCTAATTTTTCATTGCTCATCAGTCTTACTGATTTAATCTTTTTCATTTTAAATTTGCTTTTAGTTTTTATTACTTTAAATTTTAAATTTGCTTTTATTATTTATTACTTTACATCATGATCCCAGATTCCCCCTCCCCCTTTCTCCTCTCCTTTCAGTCCCACCCTCATATACCCCATCTGCCTTACCCACTCCCTTTCTCTTCACGGAAGGGGAACTATTTTAAGTTCCATGGTGTCTACCTGCATTCTAGAACTTTTAAGATTCTTTTTTGCCTCTTCTGGGTATATATGCCCAGGAGTGGTATAACTGGGTCCTCTGGTAGTACTATGTCAATTTCCGGAGGAACTGCCAAACTGATTTCCAGAGTGATTGTACCAGCTTGCAATCCCACCAACAATGAAGGAGTGTTCCTCTTTCTCCACAACCTATCCGGCATCTGCTGTCATCTGAGTTTTTGATCTTAGCCATTCTGACTGGTGTGAGGTACAATCTCAGGGTTATTTTGATTTGCATTTCCCTGATGACTAAGAATGTTGAACGTTTCTTTAGGTGCTTCTCAGCCATTCGGCATTCGTCAGTTGAGAATTCTTTGTTTAGCTCTGTACCCCATTTTTTTAATAGGGTTATTTGGTTCTCTGGAGTCTAACTTCTTACTCCACCATGTTCATAGCAGCCTTATTTATAATACCAGACACTGGAAACAACCCAGGTGTCCCTCAACAGAGGAAGGGATGTAGAAAATGTGGTACATCTATACAATGGAGTACTACTCAGCTATTAAAAACGATGAAGTTATGAAATTCTTAGGCGAATGGATGGATCTGGAGAATATCATCCTGAGTGAGGTAACCCAATCACAAAAGAACACACATGGTATGCACTCTCTGATAAGTGGATATTAGCCCAGAAGCTCAGAATACCGAAAATACAATCCAGAAATCACAAGAAACTCAAAAAGAAGGAAGACCAAAGTGTGGATACTTCCTTCCTTCTTAGAAGGGGGAACAAAATACCCATGGAAGGATCTGCAGAGACAAACTATGGAGCAGAGACTGAAGGAAGAACAATCCAGAGACTGCTCCACCTGGGAATCCTTCCCATATTCAATCATCAAATCCAGACACTATTGTGGATGCCAGGAAGTGCTGGCTGACAGGAGCCTGATATAGCTGTCTCCAGAGAGGCTATGAAGAGTATGCAGCCCCTTAGGATGAACAACAATATGAACTAACCAGTACCCTCAGAGCTTCCAGGTTCCAAACCACCAACCAAAGAGAACACATGGTGGGACTCATGGCTCCAGCTGCATATGTAGCAAAGGATGGCCTAGTCAGTCATCAATGGAAGGAGAGGCCATTGATTCTGTGAAGGTTCTGTGCCCCAGTGTAGGGGAATGCCAGGGCCAGGAAGCAGGAGAGGGTGGGATGGTGAGCAGGGGGAGGGGGAAAGGAACAGAGTTTCAGGTTGTTTTTTTTTTCTTTTTTTTTTTTTGGAGGGGAACCTAAGAAAGGACATATCATTTGAAATGTAAATAAAGAAATTATCTAATAAAAAACAAAAACCAAAGGAGGAAAAAATTCTTTCTTGCTGTTTATACTCTTATCCTGATGTGTGGGTGTCTCCTGACTTTTTCTCAACAAACTTATTTATCCTCAACGATCATTGTTCTTAAAATTTATTTTGTTTCCTATTACACAAACTACAGTCACTGTGATATTTTAATTGCCAAAAGAACCTGCAGCACTAATGACTAACACTTAGAGGTCCCTCACTTGGAGCTGCACAGTTCTGAGCAGTATATAGAATTTTCCAATATGCAGGTGCCCCAAAGTTCCTCACTTTGGTAACACAGATTATGTCAGTTGACTTGCTCAGAGTCACATTTCTCACAGCTAGGAAAACTGCTGTTCTATTTACAGCACTCTAGCTCTAAAGGGTATTTGCTTTTTTTGATTATGTCTTTTTATTGAAAATGGAATATTTTCTCATGTACTATATCCTTATTATGGTTTCTCTCCCTCTACTCTTCCTAATTCCTCCTCACATCCCCTGTCATCATTCTCTATCCCCTTTCTGATTCTCATTAGAAAGAAAGGGCTTCTAAGACATATAACAAACTAAAACATAATATGATAAAACAAAATTCTGACAGCAAATTTAGCAAAGACAAACCAACAGAAGGAAAAGAACCCAAGAAAAGGTACAAAAGTAACATACCTAGTCATTCACATGCTCACGAATACCAAAAACACTAACCTGGAAGCCATAATCCACACATAGAGGACCTGGTGCAGACCGGTGCAAGCCCTATGCATGTTGCCTTAGAGTTCATAGAGGTTTGTGTCAATTTTCTGGGCCTCCGATTTTTGTTTCCTCCTTCCCCTCTGGCTCTACTATTCCTCCTATCTTCTCTCCAACATGGTTCCATGAACTATGAGGGGAGATCTCTCTCTCTCTCTCTCTCTCTCTCTCTCTCTCTCTCTCTCTCTCTCTCCCAGTCTCTCTATTGCCCTAAGTCTGTCTCTGTCTGTGTCTCTGTCATTGTCTGTCTGTCTGTCTGTCTGTCTCTGTCTCTGTCTTACTGTCTGTCTGTCTGTCTGTCTCTGTCTCTGTCTCTGTCTTACTGTCTGTATGTATGTGTCTCCCTGTATCTCTGTCTCTGTCTCTGTCTCTGTCTCTGTCTCTGTCTCTCTCTCTCTCTCTCTCTCTCTCTCTCTCTCTCTCTCTCTCTCTCTTTCTCCTTTCCTGTCTGTCTGTAGGTCCCTGACTGCCACTGTCTGTCTGTATCTCTTTCTCTCTCTCTCTCCTTCCCTGTCTGTCTGTAGGTCTCTGACTGTCACTACCTGTTTGTATGGTGTCTGCCTGTCTGTTTCAGTCTCTCTTTCTGTCTCTGGCCTCCCTTTGTATGGGCTGTGAGTCCCATCTGCTTCAAGAAGTTTCTCTTCCAATGACTGAGCAAATGAACTGATCTAGAATATAATAGTATCATTAGGAGTAATTTGGGAGCCATTTCTTCAATATGATTTTTATGTTTGTTATGATTTTTTTAAAGACTAGTACCTGGTTTTAAAACAATAGGTTTACAGCAGTACCCATTGATTATATATGGATAACTATCATGACCAGTTATAGGATCATACCTGGAGAGGCAAGAATGAAACTTAGTTTAATACATTTTTATTTAGCCAGGTTGATTCAAACTTCTGAAGTCTCACCCTGAGCAGTTTATTTTTTACATATTTAAACATGGTTAAACTTTGGGGAAAAGTTTCCTTGAGACAATTATCTTAACAAAGCTTAAAATTCCTTTGCAAAATACATGTCTTTTGCTGTGAATCTGTCACCTCTTCCACAAGAATGGGTTCTATTGACTCAGAAACACAGCTCAAGATAAGGCTCCTGGGAGAAAGGTTTGATAATAAGCATATGGATAGATTCTATTGACTGAGAAACAATGCTCAGAAGAAGAGTCTAGGGAGCAAAAATTCATAATAAGTACTACAGCAACCTTTCTTGCAAAGTATTTAGGGCTTCTTTCATTAGGATGGGTTATATTAACTGCTAACAAATGCTCTGAAGTCTGGGGAATTAGGGCAAGGGCTGGCTCCACACAATAGCAAACCATCACTAGGGTATTAAACTACACCCACTACTGCCTTCCTGGTAAACAGATGTCAATTTTTTTTTCTGTTGAATTAAAAATGCTGAGTGTTTAACAATTCTGGTTTCTATATTGATATCTGTGAGAATGAGCGCTGCATACCATTCAGTAGGCATATACCTTTCAAGGTTTGCGAGAAGTTTCCTTCTGAAATTTCATGGAAAATTTTCTATGCCATGGATATGACTATTATATATAAATTTGGGCTTCTCAGTAATCTAAAAGTTCCTGCTTATTCTGGTCACATATTTACTTTTCACCTATACCATTTCCTTTAATTGAATGATATCTTACCTTTCTTCCTGGCTGGTGATACCTGTTCTACATGACCCTCTGTCGTGAGCCTCTTCACTGGGCTTTTTATTTGACCAACTGGGCTTTCATTTTCATTGTCAGTTCTCTTTGAGATTTCTTCAGTATG
>NW_022196896.1:7354044-7388930 GCF_008632895.1 Mastomys coucha
ACAATTTCTATTTTTATATCATGAGCTAAGTTGACATATAAAATCAGTCATCATGCTTTCCTTTTTGTGAAACTACTTTTTCTCTTTCCATGCGAGAATAAAATTATGGCATTCAATTATCAATCAATTAAGACACATTTTTCTGCTCAAACTCATTTTTTTTTTTTTAGAATTTTAGTTTCACTGTATTTAATGCTATCTCTAAGACTTAATTTGATCTAATTGTTACATTTCACCCAAGGTTTTATGCTCACCTATATGGTAGAAAAGAGAGGAATAAAAACAATCTTGCTTTACAATGTTTGTGTACCTCATTAAATAGTGAAATGTTCCTTTGAATATCTAGCTTTTTTTAGTGTATTATGGCTAAATAAGTGTTTACAAAAAAAAACATGCTAAAATGACCAAACATTAAAGACATGAAAATAGGTGAAATTCTGTAAATATACTTTTCCAAGGAAATATATTCCAAGGAAATAATCCAAGGAAAGTATACTAAAATATTTCCTAGGGACTCTCTTAACTCTATATTCTTAAATGTACATATTTTCCATGTTCTATTTATTTAAAATATTACTAAAAACTGATTTAAAACACTTATGCAAGGCTTTTGAAGTTATGTGAGTTAATTAATTTAGTTGTTTACTATCTCAAATACATTGACACTTCAGTGAATTAAGTGTTTTTGTTACTAAAAAAAAAACTAAATAGAAAGTTATTTGAAATGAATAAACAGAAAAAGTCATAGATAAAAATAAAATTAATTTTATTTGGTTAATTTATCCTCTGACAATTATTGAAAGTGGAGCTGGGTAATTCATAAATGAAAACTACTAGTATACTATTTGGCCATTTCAGCTTTTCTGTTAATATCAATGACATGACAAGTTGTTGACGTCTTAAGGTTTATGATTGTCAGGTTTCAGGGTACTCATACCCCATCCCCCTGAGTATGCATAGCCAATATATACAATTTTTATGCTATTTCCTTTATGTAGTGATGCTCAACATGACGAAATTCCTCTGAATATTCCTTCACTTAGTGCTAGAGATCCCAGAATGCTTTGTTTTGTTGTAGTAGTTGTCTTTTTTTTTAAAAAAATTAAACCAATAGCCTCTTTCATTTACTAATTACTGTTACACCTACATGTTTTTCATGTGTGTGTGTGTATGTGTGTATGTGTACAAATATCAAATGTATATATACAAACTGTTCATCCCATTTGCATTGCGTGTTGAGTATATATAACATTTTATCGGATAGCCAATTACTTTGATCATAGGGAAAGGCTAATTGTCCCTCTCTCAGCAGTCATTAGTTTCCTATAGTTCTTTGCCTAGGGTGGGGAGTCTTGGAGAATTTCACTTTTCCAGTCATTGAGATTGTCATAGATCAGGTCTTTGTTCAGAACTTTCTAGGAATGGCGCTTTTATAGCAGGTATTCTGGTATTCTAGCCTTTACTGTTTTTTGTTTTGTTTTGTTTTTTAATCAATGTTCCCTGAGCTGTAAATGCAGGAGCTGGGGGGCAGAAGTGCCCACTGAGACTAGGCTTTCCATGGTCCATTGATCTTTGCATTATTTACACTTGTGGTTTTCTGTGATGTGATGGTCCCCACTTGGAAGGAGAGGATATTTTGGATTTGGAGTAAAAGTCATCCTTCTTGTTTGATCTAAGGTTTCATTTTGTAGAACAATATGATCTTAAAGATCTGGCCTTGTTATCCTTCTGCTTCAGGTGTATAATTAGCTAGTACTCTAGGATTATACCACTCTGCCTTCTATAATTTTCCAACTTAATCCTAAGATCACAGCACTTGTAAATATCTCCCTATGGCCTATGTTATTCCTGTGAAAAATACTCACCTTCATGAAGTATCTGCTGTGACATATAATCTCTAATTTTAAAAAGTAAAATTAATATCTTAAACTAAGGATTTTTTACATAGTATATTCTGAGCAGGGTTTCTCTTTCCCTAACTCCTCCAAAATCCTTCCCATTTTCCTAGACACATCTAAATCCAAACTTTCTGTTTTTTTTCTCTTCAGAAAATAAACAGGCAATTAAAAATACAAACAAAACCAAAAGTAAAAGGCAGGAGAATCATACCATTGTAGATGAGCTCGTGTGTGTACAAAATCCATAAAAGGACAAAATCAGAAATCATAAGATAAAACCAAAACACAACTAAAATTATTTAAAAAAAATTCCAACTAAATAATATGTCACAAAATTCTACAAAAACAGGACAGAGTTCCTTTCACATTAGCCATCTATTGTGGGCATAGGGGATGCCCTTAAGTATGTTTTATATATCAAGTGAGATTATACTGGAGAAAAGTAATCTTTCCTCTAAAAGAGGCAGTCAGTTAGAGATGGCTTCTTGATAAAGGCTAGGGGTTCTTAGCTACTACATCCTTGACATGATGGGACCTAGGGAGGCTTCACCTTGTATGGAGCCTATACATTCTGTGAGTCCATATACATATCATATCATTCCTGCTGAGTTCTTGGTGGCATCCTTGCCCTGTGATTCTTACCTTTATTCTTCTTGTTGTTCCATATAGTTCCCCAAGATGTAATGTTTTACACATTGGTATTCTTCCTGGCTTTCCCACTGTTTTCCAAGAAAATATGCATTTATATTTAACCGGTTTGCTTTATTACTTAGTTCTATAAATGTGTACCAATTTAACTGAAGAAAACATTAGTTATCATTTTTGAAAGATATTATTATTTAAGTGAGTCTTGGCTCAGAATCAAAATACAAAAATGAGGGCACAGTTGGTACAAAAAAGAAGTTCTGGTGGAGAAAGAACTATGGACATTTCACACTTTGCTTGCTCTTGGTGGTGATCTAACTCACAGGGCTCATCTTAGCTGGCCTTCTTAATTCCTATATCATCCTTTAGGAAACCCAGAAATGGAGTCACTTCACACAAGTCCAGTGGAGCCAGCATGCTGCCTGAAGTAATGTTTTCACCTTGATCAGAGAGAGTGGCTTTTTTTTTAATTAGCTAGGATGGCTTTGATAATTCCTCTTGCCTGTCATGAAAGACTCTACTTTATCTTGCTTGTGTTCTTCCTCCCTGCCTCTGATAGTCTTCCTGTAATCCTGATATGCTCTTTACCATTACCTTTCATGAAGCCAATTTCTTGCAGGAGGTCATTCATTGCTTTATCATAATACAATGATAGCTTGTGAGATCTTTTTTTTTTCCTTCAGTCAAGCTGATATATTATGTGCAGAGACAATAAAAATATTTTCATTTAGATAACATTTCAGATATGCCACCTTATTAAACTTTCTGAGTTCTTTTGATAGCTTGCAAATGATGCCTTGTCCACTTGAAAAATAGGGAAATTGGGACATTAAAAGTGAAACAGGTTGTCTTTTTATTGCAAGAAATTCTAAAGGAAAAAAATATTATTCTAGAATAGAATTCCAACTTTGGTTCTCTTTTCCATTAAACTAAGTCTAGATAGATTTGTTCAGGAACTTATCCATTGTTCAATAACTATAGAAGATAAGTATGTATCTAGTTCCCTACTCTTTCCCTGATATATCAATAGTTCCTAAAATCTTCAGCTTTTGTGAAATATTTCTCAGCAGAGGTATCACCACCACAAAATGTGTTTAGTTCCTAGTAGTTTCTGTGGGAATCCTATTGATAAAAGTAGAGATGACCAGCCCATTGCTGGTTTACCCACTTATACAGACTGTCACATCACTTACCTTAGCAGCACACAGATTCAAGAATGAACGAAATGAGAATGCTACCTCTGGCATCACCTGTCTCATCCATTAGCATCATAGACATTTTGCACAGAAATTTTTAGGATGATATAGTCACTAACTTGGATTTCTGTAAAGTGAAACTTCCAATCACTTGGAAAGTACCTCTAACTCTTTAAGAACACACTAAGCTGATAACTAGCATTGTCCTAATGCACATCAGTTTTCTCAGCTCCACAATAGTTGTCCTAGCAGCTGAGGAAACACTGTGAGAAAGAGGAAGGTTTTGTTCTTTACACCTAAAACGAGCTATTGGCTCTGTTAACTTTAAATGTGTAGAATTTAAATTATTTTATTTAATACATTGGATTGATTACTGTAGGACTTTAATTTTTAAACATGAGTATTGATATATAAATCAATACATACTTGGAAACAAAATTTATATAATTGGTAATTTGTGTGTTGTTATAACTGGCTATGAATCACAGACACAAAGAATATCCTCTAATTCTTATTTCAAATCAAATACTGAAACAAATAAATCAGGTCTTCTTTATACACATTCCTTTACTTATTTGCTTGCTGGAAATGGGAGTCTGACTATGTTGCCAAGGCTGTTCTTCTGTTTTGTTTTGTTTTGTTGTTTGTTTTTGTTTTGGTTTTTGGTTTTTGGTTTTGGTTTTTGGTTTTTCAAGACAGGGTTTCTCTGTGTATCCCTGGCTATCCTGGAACTCATTCTGTAGACCAGGCTGGCCTCGAACTCAGAAATCTGCCTGTCTCTGTCTCTCAAGTGCTGGGATTAAATGTGTGTGCCACCACTGCCCAGTGCCAATGCTGTTCTTAAACTAGTGGGTTCAACTCGTTATTCTAGCTCATCCATCAAATAGGTTGTATAGAGGAATATTAGTCCAGCAACATGTCTGCTTTGGCTGGGATCCAGACAAACACTTAGTACACACCTTTAATCCTTAACAATGTAGGTAACATTAGTTTGTAGAATGAAGCAACCATGTGGGATAGTGATGTCTAATTGAGTGGCATATGAACTTAGAGATAGCAATGAAATCAGAGAAATATTTGACAGAATGAAACAAAGGTAGGATATCCCAACTCTCAAGAGAACAGCACAGTGAAGAGAGTCTAATTAAGAACAATGCAGGGAGAGAGAGGGGCAGACAGTTCAGTCTTATGAAGTTGAGTTCTGTTCAGTTCTATTCATATCATTAAGTCAGTTGAGAGCCAGTGCAGTAAGTACAGTACAGTGGAGTTGAATTTATTTGTGCATTCAAGCAGTTCAGTGTAGGTCAGCAGAGGCAGTTGAAGCCAGAGAATAAGAAAGAGCCTGAAGATTCAAACAAATTGTCAGTTAGCCCGTGGCCCAGTACAGCAATTCAGTGAAAAGCTTAGAGAAGCCAAATTGAATCAGTCAGCTTGGAGAGGTGTTTGAGCCAGAACAGTTGAGCTGAAGCAGCCGGCCAGAGTTCATAAAAGTCTACAAAGGGTAAGCCTCCACGATGACAATTATTTCAGATACATTTACAAGGTTGTACTGCAGATGTGTTCCATTGTAGGAGTCCAGGTGTGCCCCATGGTGGGACTGCAGGTGTGATCCACTGTGGGACTGTACCTGTGTCCCATAGTGCCCTGCTCTGCTGATTCTTTGTGACCTCCAGACACTGTTGCCATTTTCCCAGGAAATATGGTATTTATTAAGAATTTATATGTTTTGCCTTCTAAATATATTAGCTTTCAATAAGTTTAAGGAAAGTATAAATTAATTCTGGGATTTTTTAAGGTGTTTGAATGATGATATATTTTTGCTTAAGTTATCTATTTTTCATATCCAACAAGTGTTAACTACCTATATATATTAACCAATCTATTAATGAAATATCTTCTTATTCAATAATGTATTTGGATTTATTAGTTTGGTAAACTAATAGTTTTTGTTTACTGCATACCTCTTCCTATTATAAATTATCATAAAAGTATAACTATTACTTAAAAATTATTTAAAGTAAATTTCATGTTACAAGTTCTCTAGTTATTATGTATATTGCTCTATAGTTAGAAAACTTATTTTTAAGGGGAGTAAAAATATATTGACTTCTATTTTTAATTAACATGAGAAGAGAGTCCCTTTTAAAATATAAAATGACAAGTTTTGTAATATAATCTGTTAACTTGGGAAAGAAAGAAACCAATGCTATATAGAGGGGGCAGAAAATAGGGGTGCAAGCTACAAGGAAGTTTATTCTGAGACATACCTCTTTTGGGGTGGGGAGTTGTTAGAAAATGAAGCAACATCAGCAATTAAGCAAAGGGCCTGAGAGACTGTGACAGACTGAAACAGATGTGTACTATTCTTCTTCAATGGAAAAAAAAAAGTCTGAACAAGGTCATTTAAGAACTAGGAAGGAAGGAAGAATTAATTTTAGCATGACAAAGAATGATTTTGATTTCTCACTCTGGGGACAACTTGAAGGAGACAGAATAGAGTTAGGAAGGATGGTGGAGAGAGCCTTGAAAGGGACAAATAGAAAATACATGGTATTTTGCAGTGTATTAATAATAACAAGCATGACCTAGATTCCATGTGGTGTGATTTTATAATAAGATAGAGGCAAAATGTACAGCTCTTCTCCAGGTACTAAAATAGCACACGCTCTTTATGTAAAAATTCTAGTAGATGAAAAGGGAAATTTCTTTGTATTGGTATCTGCTATTAGCTATTGAATAATTTGTTCCTGTTAATTAGAATATGTATCTGATAGACATAGAAACATTATTCTACTCAGAGGAGGTCCCTGGGATGACTCAAAGGAGAGAAAGCATGAACATCGAATATTTCAGACAAAGATACCATTTGAACTTCTACTGGATATATCAATGTGAAAACATCAGAATTGGTTCCTATTGATTTGAATCACTTTCCATCATAGAGTGTACTACACTGACTTTGAACAGCTCCTTAAAAGATTAGTTTTTATTTATAAGAATGATTGCTCACCTTTATCTGTCATTTCTATTAGAGAAGAGAGAATGATTTTCTGGAGCTGAACATTTACAAGTGGTTGTAAAGGAAGGGCTGATGTAGATGCTAGGAACATCTTCTGGTCTTCTGGAAGAAAATAAGCACTTTTAGTTGTCAACCATCACTGAAAGCCTCTGTAAGGATTGCAAGGCACAGACTTTCCCTCTTAGCATTTTCTGATTCTTGTACTCATGATTATCTGTTATCAAAGGAAAGTGCGCCCTTAGATAAGCATAGGGCATAGGGACCTGATGTCACAGTGATTCCTGTCTTGCACGTTAAGTGTTGTCTATTTGCTCAGAACTTGTCAAATCTTGTATATTATTTGAAATGCTATATATGTGTATCCTTATTTACTATTTCACCTAAAATATTCTAGAACAGCTTTCCCTAGTCCTCATGTTCAGCTCCCATTCATGGAAACTTACTTTTTGATAGAATAAGTACATTTTGCTTTGTTTCAATTGTTCTTCAAATTGATTCTTTATTATTCTGAAGTCTCTCTAGATAAAGTCCCAGCCTAAGTCTAAAGCTTATCTCGGGCAACTCTGATAATGTTAGCCCCTTTCCTTATTTTTCAATAACTAAATGCATTGATCATCTGTCTATTACCCCTTTTCCACCTCCCCCATGAACAGAATAGTTTGATTAAGTACAATGGTTTGTTTATCATTTTAATTATAATATTCTTGGGAAAAATTGTGAGATCTATATATGGACATTTTTTCTGCTCTGAAAGTTCAAGAATATGATATTTCTTGTCATTTTTACATAACAACAAAAATGTAAGCTGTGAATATTGATATGAAAAATAAATGTTGCTTCAAAAATTAAATTTTAAATTAATTCTTTGTGGTAGGAGGCAAGAGACCAACCAAAAAAGGCTAACTACACTTTTAAATTAGCAATTTTCTAAGTTCAAAGTTATAAAATACATTAATTAAGTCATGATGATTTCTATTTTGAAAAGTAGTATACAATGTGTTTGTGTTAATTGTAATTTTATATGTTACATTTATAATTTTTAAAGGTTGTAAAAAAATAATATCTCCTCCTGAAGTAATTTTCCTCTGAGATAAATAACAAACTTTCATAGAAAGAAACTGTAATCCGATTAGGGTTTTCAAAAATACAAGAGAATACCTTCATTTCTAAAAACAAATCAAACTCAATAAATATCTTTCATGAAATGGTTTTCATGTAATATAAAATAGTATTTTAAAACTAGTAGGGATATTGTCATTAATATTTATATCAAGGTTAAAATTAGTTTTATCTTAGAAATGTCTTTTCATGTCAGGAAGATGTTGGCTGACTTAATAAGCTACATTATGGGTTTGTGTATTCTAAGTTTTAGAATTCTGACTTTGTCTCTTGAGAATATTAAATCTATGTGGGGAGGTTTTATTTTTTTCCTTGCTTAAAATCTTTCTTTTAATTTGCATATCCAGCAAGAGATTGACTAGAACCAGTGGGGTATTTCACAGCCACTTTTTGCCAAATATTACTTCTGGTACTTTTCCAAAGGCTGACATTTCTCCAAATCTCTCTTTTATTGAGTGTATGTATACAATATAAGTGAAATAATTTAGGAGCTGATACATAATGCTTTGAGAGAAGAGTAATAATTCAGAAATAGTCTATGTTTATAAATATCTTCCTATAAACTGTCTGATTGAAAAATATGAGAATCAGATTGTCAGAGAAAGTCACTTCACAAATGGTCTGGGGCTTGAGCTTTCATGTTTGTTGACCTGGGCACTTGAATTGCAGAAATCTATTCATATAAAAATTATGTTTTTAGTTCCACATTTTCTTTTTATCCTCTCTAAATTCTTCTTTACCTTCAAAAATAACATTTTATCATATTGTATTTGATTTTTAAAAAGGAATATCTTTTCAATAACATTATAGGATAAATCTCAGTTAAGTTCCACTGAACAATCTCTATTTTGGTTGTGCTCTCTTCTGAACATTGAGGCTAGGGTCAAATATAACTGTTCTTTGGGGTTTATCAATTCTTAGTATAGAATATATTATACTCTCTGAAGAACAGACAACCAACTGTTTATGGGGAAGGATTATTAAAGACGCAACCATAGGATCGGGTGTTTTCCAACATTACTTAATATTAGGAGCTCCTAAACTGGTTAAAGGTTTTGCTTAACTTTCAGATACAATCTCCCAAGATTTCAGTGATAAATTTGAATTTCCTAAAATGTATCAGCTGATTCTCTTGATCATGAGGGATCCAAATTACTCTATTACAAAACAAACAAACAAACAAAGAAAACAAAAAAAGTCCAAACAAACAAAACCTGCTGAGGGAAAGTACAATTTATAAATAAAAATTTAAAACTTGTTAGGTAAGACTTTAAGAATCACAGGCAGCGGGTGGTGCATGTCTTTAATCCCAGCACTTGGGAGGCAGAGGCAGGCAGATTTCTGAGTTTGAGGCCAGCCTGGTCTACAGAGTGAGTTCCAGGACAGCCAAGGACATAAAGAGAAACCTTGTCTCAAAAAATTAAAAAAAAAAAAGAATCACAGTAGAAATTTATTGCTTGAAGATGAAGTAAGTAAGTTTATACCTCATTCAAGCTACCCTGCATTCAAACAAATATACTTGTATTTTTACAAAACCTGAATATAGAACTATCTTGTTTTCTGTGAATGCTAAATAAAACACAGTGCTAATGTAGTATGGAGTAGATCTCATATTTATTAAAAGTAAAATCAGTTAGTCAGACCTGTGATTAAATTAAAAAAAAAAGAAAAAGAAAGGAAACAAGTAAACCAACACATAAACAAGCAAGAAAGGCAACTACAAAAAGATTTTTTCCCGCTAGTATAAGTTAGATAACAATGTATGTTTGGTAAATATTGCTACTATGTTTTAGCAAAATTAAAAGACAATATTTATTTTTCAAAGAATAATTTGTAAAACGTGCATATAGGGAACCAACCTGCATAAAAAACCCCAATTGTGTCAGGAAAAACATTTCGTCTCTTAAATCCCCTTGGAGTAAATCCCTTTCTAATGAAACCTCTTTGTTCCTTCCAAGATGCAAGAAAAAAACCAAAGTACATAGAGTTTGCTTATGAAATGCATTTCTAAAACCTCCCTCAAGATCAAAAATGGCAATATGAATAACTTCCTTGGCAAAGTTAACATTTATAGTTACAATTCTGCCAACTAAGCTGTTATTACAGTGGTCAATGTCCAAAAGTGTTATGTGACAGTATACTTTTCCACATATATTTTGAAAATTCATGACTTCTTGTGTCTATTTTACATTTCACACCAAGCAAGGTTTTATAAACTTTAATATTTTCTCTTGTTTTTAGCACACGTGTCCTGCTATCTCCTTGCCATTTGATGATTTTTCTCAAGAATACATTAAATCTTCCAGATTTTACTTCCAGAGCGATTTACTAGGTCCTATTAAGTGTCAGACATTACATTAAGGCTCTTGGCTACTGTCATGTATAACACAGACTCTTGAAATGATTTTTCCTAAAGATGTTTTAAGGAGACACATTCTGAATTATGAATTTATAAAATCTGTAATCACCACTTAGCACTTCCCCTTCTGGTGCTCAATGAATATCGACTAAATGAACTTTATTTTATAAAATTTTCATTGAAGCAATATTTTTCTGGATATGAGTAAAGATCAATGCTTCTAAGTATTCTTTCCATTGGCTAGAAGTGATCTTGTCTGGAGGAGCTCAAAGGCTCTGCCTCTGTGCTTGCTGCACTTTGTGGGATACCAGGTAGTTATGTCCACAGATAACCCCTCATATCCCCTACTGTGGTCCTGAGACTGTTCTAAACTGTCCATCTTTTTGGTGTGGTTACTGTCACATTGTACTTCTGTCACTTTATCTTTTAATAGTTTTACTGCTTATTATTTTTTATTTCATAAAAGAAACTTTGCTAACGCTCAAAGCACACATCGCAACCCAAACGATAGTGGAAACTTTAACGCCCCACTCTCAGCAATGGACAGATCATGGAAACAAAAACTAAACAGAGACACAGTGAAACTAACAGGAGTTATGAACCAAATGGATCTAAGATATTTATAGAGCATTTCATCCTAAAGCAAAATAATATTCTTACTTCATGGTACCTTCTCAAAAATTGACCATATAATTGGCCACAAAACGGGCCTCAACAGATACAAGAAGATTGAAATAATCCCATGCACCCTATCAGATTACCATGGACTAAGGCTAATCTTAAATTCCAACCAAAACAATGGAAATCACAAATACATATGGAAACTGAACAAAACTTTACTCAATGATAACTTGGTCAATGAAGAAATAAAGAAAGAAATTAAAGACTTTTTAGAATTTAATGAAAGTGTTTTTACTTTTTAACTAATCTATCCTACATGTATCTCAACACATTTTCAGATTTCAGTAGGTTACCTTTACTGTTTACTTCTGAGATATATGATCAGGGTTCTTTTCCAGACACCAGTATTCTCAGGTCTATGTGTAGGGGCCACCTTCCATGAACTGCAGTTGTATTTGGTTTCTCAGAACTGTCTGCATGGTCTACCTCAAGTGTAAACCATACTTATAAAATGTTTTCAATGAAATAATTTATAATATGCCTTTGAAAAAGATTTTAAGTCTTTGACAAAGTTGGTAACAGTTGAGTGAAAAATAGCACAGTAGAGATAATTGATGTTTTCATTTTCTTCATATATACATTTTCAGTTATTTAAAAATAATAATGAAAGTTCAGAGAATGTATTTAGGGTTAATGGCCAAAAAGTATTTTCTTTGCCAGCCATTAACCTTCACATGGTATGTTAATCCTAGGTCATTACTATAATTATAAGGCCAGTGTTTAAATAGCTTAGTCGTACTAGTGTATATGTTTTTGTACTTAGGTGGTATTATCATAATTAGCATGTGTAGAAGATTTCTGAAAAATTATGATTAACTTATTAACCATAAAAATTGGCTGTCTAGATTATCACTCATTTTTCATTCACATTATTATAATTAACTTGTAAGTCCAGTTGGAATAATGTAAGCATCAGAGTTACTTCAATGATAAGCTTCGTATTGTAGTTGAGTAGGCTGGGAGTTTACTAAAGCATTTCTTATTGGAAATATTTCATTCATGTGAAAATAATGGCATGGCTGCCGCTCTGCTAATCCCATGAATTGCTGATGTTAAGCAGAAAGGTGATGGTTTGTCTAGAATAGTTTGTACCATGTGCTCCAAATAGAATGTTTTATATTGGGGTTGTTTTGGATATTGTAACAGGTGCTGGGTCTCTCACAGGTTTTAAATCCTAACTATGATTTCCATTGTAACAGTTCAAGCAGAATGAAGTCAATGGAGCCATAATGAAAACTTTTTTCCCCAAACCAGGCTAACAATGGAGTAAAATCTGTATAATAATGGTCATCTTTCCCATCAATTTAATCCCTTACCACTCCCTCCCATGGTTCTTGCCTTCTGTGGAGTCATAGTCACCACCATTTGACAATCTGCCCAGTTTTCTCTTATCCTGGGCAAATCCTAGAGTTTCTTTTATATTAGTAATGAAATGTTGTTTTTGAACCATTCATTATCAAAGCAATTAACAGTGTGTTTTATTTAATTAAACAGCTTTCACAGTATGTGGACAATCTGGTTATACATAGCTTTGAACGTAAAGATATCCTACTTACAAGCAAGGCATTTGCAGACTAGCTTCTTCATATATTCTTTGTGCCATGCTTGCTATTCAGCTTTCTGAATCCTAAAATAGGTAATCCAGAAACCTATGATAACTACAAGAGTTTGATTTCAGTAAAGACACCAACCCTGGTGGACAGTTCACTAAGCATAGTGGGCATTAAGAGACTGTATATGTGGGTCGTAGGGTTGGAAATCATATGCTGAGATTAATTCAAAATTATGATTTGATCTTGATATATTTGCTTTTATAAATAAATGAATCATGGATTCTTCATGATTGCCTGGCTATTGGCTATTTGACCCTAAGTCTAATAATCCACAACTAAAACTGTAAATAGTACCTTTGCAAAAGGAAGGTAGGAAAATTTATTTTAATACGGATCAGTAAATTTAAAATCAGAGGACCTTAGGAGAAATCCTGCTTTTGCTCCAATGGTTTCTGTGTGAACAAGGGAAATCATGCAATCATGTTACATAGGTGATGATTTTTACAGATTATCAAAATTCATATGTGATTATAACTGTTAATGCAAGAATGAGAAATATCGAGTGAAATGCTTGCTATTCTGCAAGGGAGAAATGTGAGGTTTCTTACACATTGACAGGTAGAACTTGCAGAGGAACTGTGCCTTTTTCTTGATAGTTAACTAAGCATAAGGTGAACAGTCATCTGTGGGGGATGAGTTAATGTGATTAATTTGGGGAAGGGGCTGGTGAATATTTTATATTTACCAACTTTGCATGCATTTTTAACAGCATAACAATATTTAAAGTTTTCCTTTTGATAGTAGTTTGTACTTGATTGCCATGCTCAATCAGTACTTTAGTAGAACTGTATTGGTAAAAATAATTTCTAGCATTGCATTTTTCGCAGTTTAATTTATTTTGAACATCTCTGTTTTAAATACTAACCAAACCCAACATTATCTTTAATCACTAGACCATATTACTTGATGAAACACTAAATAAATGAGATGCTAACAGCATAGCTTGGGCAGACTTGGATTCTTTGCAGTCATAAACTCAAGAGGTATAATGAATAAAGAGCTTCTTTGGTCATGATTCTGAACAAACATTTAGTAAATTCAAATAAATAACTGATCTGACTGAATGCTTGCTAGAACTAACTGGCCAGGCTGAAGTCACAACTACTAAAAGCTTAGGAGTTTTGGTTGGAGGGATGATATAGGCCATCTATTGTTATTTATAGAATGGCAACCAAATGGGTGCAGATGTTTTCAGCTATCTTCTAGTCATGTCATTTCCTGGTGGGCAGTAGTATATTTGTCACGCTTTCCCCATTAATGTTGGCCTCGCTCCAGCCTCTGTAACATCTCTGCTATATGATTTCTTCTGCCACAAAACTATCGTTGCCCTTGCACCTGCCTTAGTCAGTTTCCTGAGGGGGCTTAGATTATTAGATCCTGAGCATTATCAGGCAGACGTCTTACTCTCCAGAGTTTGGTGCTCCACTCCAGATTGGCAGGTGCTCCACACAACTCTTCTTCTCATCACACTGCAGTGCAGTCTTATCTGGACTCTGCATTTTGTTCTGTTTGGACAGCAATTGGAACCTGCTAGGTAAGCTACTATTTTATAATGTTTAGTAGTCTCTTCTCTCAGCAAAGTAATAAGTATTGGGAGAAATAATCATTAATTTTTATATCCATTTTCTATAACTTTCCCCCTGAAAAGTGTAGTGGAGTATAGTTGCTCATCCATTCTAAAGGCTAATTAAGGCATGCATTTGAATCTTTACTGCCTCAACTGCTTTCATGTCCAGCAACCCACAACTACTTTTTGGTCAAGTAACTGTAATATATATATATATATATACATATATATATATATATATATGTATATATATATATATATATACATACATATATATGTATATATGTATATATACATATTATGTATACACATATATGTATATATATTTATGCCATATTTAATATAAGATGTTAATATAGTCACTTAAATTGTATGAATTATAGATTTGAACCATTACATTTAACAAGTGGGATGCCTACTAAGAATGAAAAATACCCTGCCAAGCAAGAACACCCAATTCTAACCTAGTTGATATCCTGTACTAGATATTGAGTCGTTTGAACCTGAGAAATAATCATTGTTTGCTTTCATTTATTTGAGAAACATTAAGACTCACCAAACTCCAAGTAATAAAACAGACATAGCAAATGAAAACACATAATGTTTTGAAAACTACATATTACTGAAGCAAAAGGTCTGTTGATCTGAATACCTTTTTTTCTTCAGCACAATGATACATCAAATAAGTGTTCCCTTCATGCCTGCCTGGCTCACAGCTAATAAATGTTATGCTTGAGAAGAAAGAGATTGCCATGTTTTCACCAATATCACCACTATTAAATGTCCTCAACTGGTATTTACAATTATTCTCTATTAAATATATGGAGCATCAACTAAATATTTTGCCTAAATTGTTAAAAAATAATATGGTTAATTGTATAAATTATTCTAATCCTTGTCCTATTGCCTACAAACTAACTGTTCAGCATGGCCACGAGAAGCAAATAGGGAACGGGAGAAAGGTCTCAGTATTTGGAAAGCTTACTACTGGCAATCCCTCTACACCTGCCAACAGAATGGGCTGCAGAGATGCAATGTACTCTATTTCCCAGTTCTGTATGACAGTTATTGAGAGAATAGCTTTCTAAAATTGGAAGCTACAATCTTTTCTCTATTCTTGCCAAAATATTCACAGTTTAAAGATCTCAAGTAATGTTCAGTTTATAGTACGAAAATCATTTAGTTTTTATTTTCTGTTAGTGATTGCCTTTTGATATAAAAATTAACTCTGATGCTAATTTTCTTAGTATTACCTATTATGGTCTAAATTCTTTGGCCTTGTCTCAATGCTACCTCTATTTTTATAATATAAATATGTGTATGAGACAATATTTTATTCAATTATAAAATTATGTACGGAGTTAATGTATATTATTTTATATTTGTAAAAAGTAGATTGGGCAGTATAATTGTTACCAGTAAGTCTTAGCACTTTTCTGTGTCTAATTATAAGAAATCATGCACAAATCAGTATATTTACTTCTGATAGCATATTATAATGTCATTCCAGAAGAACAAAAGAATAATGGTATAAGGAAAATTGGTTTCATGTATTTAAATCATTTAAATATTGAATTTTCTACAAAATCATTAAATTAGGTCTATGAAATGTGTGACCTGTTACACACGCACACAATCAAATATGTGCATACATCTAATAATAATCAAACCTAATTTTCCTTTGAACACACAAGGAATTAATCCATATCTTTAAAAGAAAGAAAAAAGATCATGGTGAACTCCATTACAGAAGTCACATTATTCTGACATAAAATAGAACTTGACATTTGGCCTAATTATACTTTTCAAGTCTTTAATAATGTGCTTATCATTATGGATATTTAAATAAAGAAAACTTTTGATACCTTTTGCCCTTTTACTGTTTCATAGACTTCTTGGAATTAAAAAGGAAATTAAAGTTGTTTCAACTGGAAGTTTTAAGCGATATGTGAATAAAATGTAAAAATGCTGAAACTTCCCTGTCCGTACTTTAGTAAGGCTACATTTTATATAAATAAATGTATCTATTTCATTTGCAAAATGCCTTAAGAGATTCAAGGTAGAAATAAGTGAAAATTGATATTTTTACCTATTTAACCAAATATAGTTGTCTTAAAAATTTAGAGATTTTCTCCATTTTTTTGGTACATATGGTTCACTATTATTTTAATGCGTTTCCAGAAATCAACATGTAGATTTCCTGCCAATGATAAGATCGCTAACTTATATTAAGTGCACAGGAAAATTCTCCATTTACTGTGTCAGTTATACACTAAATTAAGTTCTATAAATTTGACTTTATACAATTTTATGACAATTTAAATGTCCATATTTGTGTTAGAATTATTGGACTAAGATTAATTTTTACCTTCTTCCGTCCATATTCCTAATTTTATTTTTTTATTCGGCATTCTGACTACAGTTTCCCTTCTTCTTCTCTTCCCAGTGCCACCCCCTCTCACACACCATCAAGTCTTCCTCTGTTTCTCCTCACAGAAAAGGGGCAGCTTTGACAGATACCAGCCATCCAGGACATATTATAGTTGCAATAAATCTAGATACAACCTCTTCAATTGAATTCATTTTTTAGATATTTTATTTATTTACATGTCATATGATATCTCCTTTGCCAGTTTCCGATCCAACAAAACCAACCAAACAAACAAAAAAACCATAAAACAACAAGAACAAACCTCCTCCTGCTTGCCACTCAACCCTCTCCTGCTTACTGGCCCTGGCATTCCTACACTGGGGCATAGAACCTTCACAGGGCCAAGGGTCTCTCCTCCCATTGATGACTGACTTGGCCATCCTCTGCTATATATATGCTGCTGGAGCCATGAATCTCACCATGTGTGCTCTTTGGTTGGTGGTTTAGTCCCTGGGAGCTCTGAGGGAACTAGGTAGTTCATATTGTTGTCCTTTGTTCGTCTGAAGGGGTTCCAAACCCTTCAGATCCTTGGGCCCTTTCTCTAACTCCTTCATTGGGGAGCCTGTACTCAGTTCAATGGATGGCCGTGAGTCTCTACTTCTGTATTAGTCAGATACTGTCAGAGCCTCTCAGGAGACAGCTATATCAGGCTGGATTGTCCTTACTTCAGTCTCTGCTCCATAGTTAGTCTCTGCAACTCCTTCCATGGGTATTTTGTTCCCCCTTTTAAGAAGGAATGAAATATCCACACTTTGGTTTTCCTTCTTCTTGAGTTTCTTATGGTTTGTGGTTTGTACTGTGTGTATTCCGATCTTCTAGGCTAATATTTACTTATCAGAGAGTGAATACCATGTGTGTTCTTTTGTGATTGGGTTACCTCACTCAGGATGATATTCTCCAGATCCATCCATTTCCCTAAGAATTTCATAAATTCATTGTTTTTAATAGCTGAGTAGCACTCCATTGTGTAGATGTACCACAATTTCTGTATCCATTCCTCTGTTGAGGGACATCTGGGTTGTTTCCAGTTTCTGGCTATTATAAATAAGAGTGCTATGAACATGGTGGAGCATGTGCTCTTATAACATTTGGAGCATCTTCTAGGTATATGCCCAGGAATGGTATAGCTGGGTCCTCTGGTTGTACTATGTCCTACTTCCGGAGGAACCAACAAACTGATTTCCACCAGTTGGTTGTAAAAGCTTGCAATCTCAACAGCAAGGAAGGAGTGTTCCTCTTTCTCTACAATCTCTCCAGCATTTGCTGTCACCTGAGTTTTTTATCCAGGCCACTCTGACTGGTGTGAGGTGGAATCTCAGTGTTGTTTTGATGTGCATTTCCCTAATGACTAAGGATGTTGAACATTTCTTTAGGTGCTTCTTAGCCATTCTGTATTTGTCAGTTGAGAGTTCTTTGTTCAGCTCTGTACCCAATTTTTTAATAGAGTTATTTGGTTCTTTGGAGTCTAACTTCTTGAGTTATTTGTATATGTTGGATATTAGCTCTCTATCAGATATAGGATTGGTAAAGATCTTTTCCCAATTTGTTGGTTACTGTTTTGTCCTATTGACAGTGTCTTTTGCCTTACAGAAGCTTTGCAACTTTATGGGGTCCCATTTGTCAATTGTTGATCTTAGAGCATAAGCTATTGGTGTTCTGTTCAATTGAATTTTTAATATATAATTTTATTATATACAAAGCAGTGTTTAAGAATATTAATGTGATACATTTTAATAAAATAATAACATATATATAAATATCCATAAAATGCTTAAGTAGTAAATTACAAAATAATTATTTAAACAACAATATAAAAGAAGGGTAAAGAGAAACTTGCTAAACTTGGTTGGACTCATTTTATTTAATGTAAATTAAAGAGTGATAATTTTTTTGTAGAGTGCAAACCAAATATAATTATTTTTGCCTATATTGTCTATAATTGAAGTAGTTATAATTGTTTACTATTTTTAATAAGTAAACATGAGAGATTAGGTTTGGTATACACTTTGCTTTGTTCTATTTTTAAAATGAAACCTTAATTCTTGCCCTGGAATCTCACCTATTCCCATAGTTTAATATTTTAAGTTTCCTATTGCATACGTTCATACTAACACCAAATTATTAGCTATATTTTGGTGTCTTCCAATTTAGTTTCTCTATAAAAACCCATATTAATGTCAAACACTAAAAACTACTCTTACTGTCCTATTCAAAATCTGAAACCATACTTTCTCTTACCTATGCTATTTGATCAATGAATACCTGAGTTCCCGCTGCTAACGATATAACTTCTCAGTTCAGTTCTATACTCCAGCTTTTTGATTGGGTTGTTTTGTTTTGTTTTGTTTTGTTGTAATTAACTTCTTGAGTTCTTTATATATTTTGAATATTAGCCCTATCTATTGGATGTGAGGTTAGTAAAGATTTTTCCTAATCTGTAGGTTGCCAATTTGTCTTGTTGACTATGTCCCATGCCTTACAGAAGCTTTCCAGTTTCATGAGGCCTCGTTTATCAATTCTTGATCTTAGAGTCTGAGCCATTGGAGTACAGTTTAGGAAATTTTCCCTACTTTCTCTTCTATTAGATTGAGTGTATCTGGTTTTATGTTGAGGTCCTTGATCCATTTGGACCTGAGCTTTGTATAAGGTGACAAGTATGGTTCTATTTTCATTCTTCTATATACAGCCAGCCAGTTAGACCAGCACCACTTATTGAAGATGCTTTCTTCTTTCTAATGTATATTATTAACATCTTTGTCAAAGATCAAGTGATCCTAAATGTGTGGTTTTATTTCTGTGTCTTCAAATCTATTCCATGGATCAACATGTCTGTCTCTACAAATACCATGCAGTTTTTATCACTATTGCTAGGTAGTAAATTCCCCCAGATGTTCATTTATTGTTAAGAATCATTTTCACTATTCCGTTTTTTTTTTGTTTTTGTTTTTGTTTTTTTTTGCCTTTCCAGATGAATATGAGAATTGCTCTTTTCACGTATTATAAGAATTTTATTGGGATTTTGATGGAGATTGCATTGAATCTATAGATTGCCTTTGGTAGGATGGCCATTTTTACTATGTTAATTCTGCCAATCTACGAGCATGGGAGATCTATTTTCTGAGATCTTCTTTGATTTCTTTCTTGAGAGACTTGAAGTTGTTATATTATAGATCTTTCACTTGTTTGGTGTACCCTTCCCCCAGACCCTGCTCTACCATAGCTAGCCCACCTAGGGTGGAGTGAGATAGGTGAAGTCTATTGTTCAGCTGCTTCTGAAGTTTCCTACAAGGAGCCACCACCTACTGCATTACTGAGTCTACCTGCCTGACTAGCAACAAGATGCTAATGAGGTGACAAGATCCTGCCACTGAGTGGGATGTAACCTCTTCCCTTTACATACAGAGACTTCTAAGCAAACACCAGACCTTGATCAGAAACTTTGTCTTGGTTTCTTTATTTCTCTCGCCATCCATCCCAACCCCCCACTCCAAGACCCCAGCTTTCCTTTCAGAAACCTGGTTTGCATGGCTAATGGCAGCTACAGTTTGGTTAGCATTACCCTGAGATATTTTATATTATTTGTGGCTCTTGTGAAGGGAGTTGTTTCCCTAAGTTCTTTCTTAGCCTGTTTACCCTTTGTTTAAAGGAAGGCTACTGATTTATTTGAGTTAATTTTGTATACAGCCACTTTGCTGAAGTTATTTATCAGCTGGAGTAGTTCTCTGGTAGAATTTTTGGTGTCGCTTTAGTGTACTATCACATCATCTGCAAATAGTGATAACTTTATTTCTTCTTTAACAATTTTTATTCCCTTGATCTCTTTTTGCTGTCTTACTGTTCTAGCTAACAATTGAAGTACTGTATTGAATAGATACAGGGAGAGTAGGTATCCTTGTCTTGTCCTCGATTTCAGGGGTATTGCTTTAATTATGTCTCCATGTAATTTGATATTGGCTGTTGGTTTTCTGTAAATTGCTTTTTTTTTTTTGAGGGTTTCCAATCAAGGCTTGCCACTTTATGTTTGGGTTTCAGCATTTAGACATGGAAGTCAAACTGGATTTCTAGGTTGCAGTGACATTTGCATAACATAAATATTGAGAAGTCAGAGAAGAATCAGGAGAGATGTTTAGGTATGGGTCTTGAATTCCTGATCTCTCCAATACTTTTAACATGAAGGGATGTTGTATTTTTGTCAAGTGTTTTTTCTGCATCTAAGGAGATGATCCTGTGATTTTTTTCCTTTGGATTTGTTTCTATAGTGGATTGTGTTAATGGATTTTCTTATATTAAACCAACCTTGCATCCCTGGTATGAAGCCTACTTGACCTAGGTAAATGATGGTTTTGACATGTTCTTGGATTATGTTTGCAAGAATTTTATTGAGTATTTTTGCATCAATGTTTATAAGCGAGATTGGTCTGAAGATTTCTTTTTTGGTTGGGTCCTTGTGCAGATTAGGTATCAGTAATTGCTGCTTCATAGAATGAGTTAGATAGTATTCCTTTTGTTTCTGTTTTATAGAACAGTTTGAGGAAAAATGGTATCAGGTATTCTTTGAAGGTCTCCTGGTAGGCCTGGTTCCCTGTCTGTATCAGATCACCTGTGGGGCCTAATATCTAAGGGCTCTTCCAAGGGGCAGAGAAGCTGCTGATCTATTGCCCTGGCTATAGTATATCTCCTGGGAGGTCTTCAGACAACTGCTCTGAGTGCAGCGGGTCCCCTAGGATGGATCAGGATATGGAGTCTTCATGGAAGCGGGCCAAATAGGGGTTTGCCCCAGCAGCAAGGACTGGGAGGAAAGCTAGTAGTATATTTTACTTTATTTTTTATTAGATATTTTATTTACTTTTCAAATGCTAGTCCCTTTCCCAGTTACCCCTCTGGAAAAAAAAAACCCTATTTCCTTCCCTCTCCCCCTGCTCACCAACCCACCCTCTCCAGCTTCCTGGCCCTGGTATTCCCCAACTCTGGGGCATAGAATCTTCACAGGATCAAGGGTCTCTCCTCCCATTGATGACTGACTAGGTCATCTTCTGCTACATATGCAGCTGCAACCATGAGTTCCACCATATGTACTCTTTGGTTGGTGGTTTAGTCCCTGGGAGCTCTGGAGGTATTAGTTAGTTCACATTATTGTTTCTCCTATTTGGCTGCAAACCCCGGAATGGCTGAGATGCACCTAAAGGAAAGTTCAACATCCTAAGTCATCAGGGAAATGCAAATCAAAACATCCCTGAGATTCCACCTCATACCAGTTAGAATGGCTAAGATCAAAAATCTCAGGTGACAGCAGATGCTGGAGAGGTTGTGGAGAAAGAAAAATACTCCTTCATTGCTGCTTATACAACCAACTGGTAGAGATCAGTTTGGTGATTCCTCAGAAAACTGGACATAGTACTACCTGAGGACCTAGCAATACCACCCCTGGGCATATACCCAGAAGATACTCCAACTTGTAATAAGGACACATGCTCCACTATGTTCACAGCAGCCTTATTTATAATAGCCAGAAACTGGAAACAACCCAGATGTCCTTCAACAGAGGAATGGATACAGAAATTGTGATACATTTACACAATGGAGTACTACTCATCAATTAAAAACAATGAAATTATGAAGTTCTGAGGCAAATGGGTGAATCTGGAGAATATCATCCTAAGTGAGGTAACCCAATCACAAAAGAACACACATGGTATGCATTCTCTGATAAGTCGATATTAGCCCAAAAGAAAGGAATACACAAAGTACAATTTAGAAACCACAATAAACCCAAGAAGAAGGAAGACCAAAGTGTGGATATTATATCCTTCTTAGAATTGAAATAAAATACCCATAGAAGGAGTTGCAGAGACAAAGTATGGAACAGAGACTGAAGGAAGGTCAATCTAGAGTCTGCCCCACCTGGGAAGCCCTCTATATTCAATCCCTAAAACCAGCCAACAATTTGAATGTCAGCAAATGCTGGCTGACAGGAGCCTGATGTAGCTGTCTCCTGAGAGGCTCTGACCATACCAGACTAATAGAGAAGTAGAGGCTCACAGCTAAACATTTGACTGAGCACAGGGTCCCCAGTGAAGGATCTAGAAAAAGGACCCAAGGAGCTGAAGGGTTTGCAGCCCCTTTGGAGGAACAACAATATGAACTAGTTAGTAGTATTTCTAAAATAATTTATTATACCTTTGCTCTGCATTCTTTCTTTACTGTCCTTTCTGTCCCAACTTTGATCCTAATAATCATACTATTCACCCTTTTACCCATTAGATACTTGGTTTTGTTGTTGTTATTGTTGTTGTTGTTTTTTGTAGACAACATCCTAGCCTGAGATAGCGGACTGGTTGGTTTTGGTAAATTTGACACAAACCTAGACCTATCTTTGAAGAGGGAAAATATCCATGATACTGGCTCAAGTCTATGGGAACATTTTCTTGATTATTTATTGATAGGAAGTACCCAGAACACTGTGGGTAGGTCCATCGCTGGACAGGTGGTCCCAGGTTCTATAAGGAAGCAGGCTGTGGAAGCCATGCAAAACAACCCAGGAAGCAGTTTTTCTCCATGCCTTCTGCCTCAGTTCCAAATATTTTTTTTGAGTTCCTATCTTAGCTTACCTCAACAAACTGTGACTCAGGAAACATAAGCTAAATAAAGCATTTCCTCCCTGAGGTGCTTTTTGCCATGGTATTTATTGGAGAAATAGTTGGCAGTTGCTTCATTACTCCATACTTCAATGATTGACATTCTCTATTTTCCCTATTTTGCAAGAACTTGTGGAAAATCTTTCTTCTGTCACATGAACACTCCAAATCCTCCACCCAATAAGTCCTATTATTTCTTCATCAAATCTTCTCTTCTTTTACACATTTATGAAAGTTTATTTCCTGCTTACATGGCCACAATTTTATTTCAAATAACACAAAGAATCTTTGAGGCAGAATACTTGTTTTAAGGTTTTTATTTTTTTTGTCATGTTGACTGTGATTTATAAAGTGATAAGTGTGCACTAGTGTTAATGTAGTCTTTTTATCAAATCCAAACATTAAGTAAGACAGTAGAACTTCTGGACATCACAGCTCCCTATTTAATACAGGAGACACATTTACAAATAAAGTCACATTTGGAAATATTTGGAAGAAGATTTCAACAGTCTGTCTTGATAATCACAATTACATTCATAAGTACTATAAATTAATGGGACTGATTTCATCACAGAATTGTGAATCTCTGCAGTTACCACAAATAGAAGATTAACAAGAATGACAAGGCATTCCAACATCAGCAAGAAGCTGTAGCCTTCCAAGGAACCTGCTGTTTGGAAATAGAATTCTTTACAATGAACAAGTGCCTTTTAAAGAAAATATTTGAACGGGTAGTTGATTCTTTATTTTATTTATGCAGGTGCTTTTTGAAGAATGCACATGAAGTAAATGATGCTTTCAGAAGTACAACCTCAAACTCTTTAATAATCTTTTTCATAGTCTGAGAAAGTAGAATCCATGAAGAAGTTGTGAAGTTTTCTGTTAAATGTAACTTCATGAAAGTTGATAAGACCCTAAACACAAGGTTGCTGTGGGAAGCAAGGCTAAAATAATAAGAGCCTCATACCAAGAACAAAAACGTAATGCCTATCTGGCTTTCATTACTTTTGCTCCCGCTGACAGAGATAAAGTTAATTATTCCAAGATAAGCAGAGAAGTCTGTTTATTGAATGTGACATGCTAGATGCAATTCTGGATTGCAGAATATTGTAATATTAAAGATCAAGGAACTTTTAATGGGTATCAAATGCAATTTTTAATTGAGCCCATTTATTATACACGTGAGCTGTGTTGAAGATTATCCCAAATCAAAAGATTAGCAAACAGGGTAACAATTAAAAAGTGAATCTAATAAGCTGAGTCTTTTTTATGTAAATTTTTTAAAGTATGTTACATGTTAAACAACTAGAAATTACTTTTGTTGAGAGTTAAAAATGAATGGGTGAGCTCCAAGCCTTCTTGCTAATATTTGTTCTCTTTCCTTTGACCTTGAGCTGATATCATAACACTCAGTCTTCATCACAGAGAGTTTATTGATACATAGTCTATGTGGAGCCATGACATCTGAATGAAGAATTTGGTATTTGTTATCCAGATGCTCTTCTTGCTGACTCCATCTGGATGCTTGGCCTTGTTCTTATAAACCATCTGGGCTTGCTGCTACACTTTCTATTTTCCATCCAGATGTTTTAACTCTAAGTGGACAAAGCATGTGTCATAGTTAGTAAAATATAAATACATACAAATAAATAACATTGTGTAGGTAACTGAAGGAGTGACATTATCTCCTCTACTAGTCTCAATTTTTTGTAACATAATTACGATGCAATAGTTGGTCTCAGATACATGTGATTTTTAAAAACCATATGTCAATAATTAAGGAAAATATAAAACAACCATTAACATTTAAAGACATCTTCAAATATTTTAAACATTTAAGTAGAGAAAATATGTAGTTTAAAATATTTTACATGAAGTTCACTACCTTTCCCTTGTGCATCTTCCAGTGACCTGTCCCCCTGTAGTCCAGCCAGGCTAAGCTGCAGGCACTTACACATGAATCCTCCTGGTTCATCCACAGAGAAGCGAATACACTTATGCTACCTTCATACTCCAAAGCTAAGGTCTTGTCACTCAGCTCCTGCACAAGCCCAACCAAAGGACCACCACAAAATACCACAGCACACATATAATAGAGAAGGTATGTCTGTATGAGTAGATCATAATGCTAACAATATTAAGTGCAGAGACAGTCTGTTCTACTAATGAAGCCCATTTGTATATAGACATGTTGTCCAATGGGAATCACCTACAGAAATCTGAAGATGTAGAATATAAAGAACAATTATTAAACCCATTAAGAAATTCAAGGAATTTAAATACGAAATGGAAAATAAAACAACTCAGGAATAATTAGAGTTAGTAATAAATGGCTGGATAATGCTGAAGACAAGATAGGTATATGTCTGCATGAAATGATGAAGACAACTCAGGATTTGAAACTGAATTCAGTATAACGATAACTCCTGATGAGAACTTACGTGAAACAAAGATATAACTTAAAACATTCAAGAGTGCAACTGAGAAACACAAGTTAATGTTTTACAATAAATTAGGTCAAATAGAAGATAAAATAATAGACTAGGAAATAGAATAATGGGACCACTGAAACAAAAAAAGATAGAAAAAGATTAAAATCAGAAAAAGGTAAGAATTGAACAACATGAAAAGACCAACTCTTAAACTTATCATACTAAATTAAGAACAACCCAATATCATTGTTACACACCAGTTCAAATGTACTATGAGATAAGCCTTTTTCAAATTAATGAAAGATGTGTGCTGGCAAGGGACAAGCAGCACACAAAATATGAAAATGATAGGATCAGAAAATAAATTTATCATGGCACACTACAGTAAGGGTAGTAAATATAAAACAAAGAAGGTAAAAGTTGTGAGGAGACAAAAAGCACAAGTCACCTAAAAAGTCCTAGAAGAACAATAGCTGATTTCTCAATAAGAATTTAAAATACAAGCAGAACCTGGAGCAATATATTTCAAATTAAAAAAAAAACTGATGCTGTTGTAGAATAGTGAGTGTATCTAATAAAATATCAAATTCATAGTCATTAAGAACATGTGTTTCAAGTAGCTAAAGTGCTATGTACCACAGTAGTGTTTAACATTTAACCTTACTGTTTCTTGCAGCTATGTGAGGTTATATAGAAATAAAAAAATGCTAACTTATTAAGAATATATGTTTGAAAATTTTGTAGTTTATTATACACAGAGAGAGATTATAGCTTAGCTGTTTGTTTTAATTTCTTTTTTTTTTTTTGCTTTTACTGTAGCTGTTGATGTTGCTGATACTGTTGTTATTCCTTCTTCTTCTTCTTCGTCATCATCTTCTTTCTCTTCTTGTTCTCCTTCTTGTTCTTGTAGGGGCAAGGAGAACATAAACTCAGGTGAGTAGGGATGTGGGAAGCATGGACATAGTGCTGGTGAGGGTAAAAAAATATGATAAAAGTATACTGAATAAAAACAAATAAACACATGAAATTAAACATGACCACTAAGACTATGAAAAGTTCTAAGTTTAGAAAACATGGGGTAAAAGAGGACAGAGTGATGGGATCTTCATTGAATTTGATTTGCACATACAATTCCAAAGGCCAACTGCGAAAAGGGAGATAGAACTCCAAACAATTCGACAGAAGCTCATTAAAAAAAATAAAGATTTTCCTTTGCAGAAACTGAATGTTTGAAAGCTTAATATTTATAAGTGTCAGGGAGCTATTGACCCAGCAGGAATAAAGTGATCATCTGTCTACTTTCACAATATCACTGGATATGCCATGTATCTGAGATGTTAGGGATCAAAGATGAAATTGTACAACCATTAACCAAGACATCACACAACCCAGAAGAGACCATATCTTAAACAAGGACAGAATTGAAGGAACAAAAAACGTACAAGATTGCTTCAGGAGACACGGGTTAGAATTTATAAGACTGAAGAACAGTTGTTTATAGTAGATGAAAGGCAAAGAGACTAAGAATTACTCTCAGATATCTGACCTTAGCAGGCAATGCCCATTCCAGCAGTCATTGAAAGAAGGCAAATAGGAGGAAAAAAGCAAAGGGATGTTAAAGTGACTGCAAACATCATCGTTATTATCTAAAGATTCTATAGACCCTTTGATGCATCAACAATCCAAGCTGCCCATAATGCAGATAGATTTGAACACCCCTTTTGTACTGGTAGAAAATCTTTTCTGTTTGCACTTTTATTCTTATGTGAAAATTTTGTTTGTCTTTAAATCTGTTGCTCTCTAGTTCCAAGTCAATAACTGCTGACTACGATCTAATGAAAAAAAACCTCCACTTGGGATGTTTGAATGTAGGTCTAGGCAGTATCTGAGTTAATCCCTCTTCAGTGGAGGTGGGCTTGAATACATCCTCTCAGGAGTTCACTGGCACCTTCCTCATGCAAGGACAAAGAAGGTTACTGTGATAAAGAGGGAAGCTGACTGAGCCATGGCTTTCAGTGCAGGGAGGCTATTTAAAAAGCCAAGGATTGAATCAGGCTAGAAGCCAGCCAAGAAGCTTAAATGGTTTAAGTTAGCTTATACACAGAGTAGATATAAATGATATTCCAGATCAGACATTGCCTGTGTTTTCAGATAAATGTCTTCTAACCATGATTCTAAAGGAACACAGGTAGAAATTCTGATAAAAGTATACTGACTAACATGCTGCTTATGCCTCTTTTTCTTGTTGGTTTCAGATGGGGGGCCCTATTCCTATTTCTCTTTGTCAAGAAGTCTTTTTCTGAAACCCTGCATTATTATATTGTATATACCAGTGGCTGTGGAACTTTGATCTATATCAGATCTATATCAGTACAATATAGGAATGAATGAATCTATAAACACACACACACACACACGCACACGCACACACACACACACACACACACACACACACGGGTAGAGAATAATGGGAAAGGGAAATACAAAAAGGAGGAGTGATTTATGGGCCATACTTTCATCAAAAATGTCAAATTCTGCTTTAATGATGACAATATTAGAGAGAATGATAACTAAAATCAAGTAACCAGATAAGATGTTTAGCTTTTACATTGGATGATTTATTTTGTCCTGTTCTGTACTAAGTTTTACTGACCTATATCAACTGCACACAATTTTTGTTTCTGCAGTGTAGCTGTTTAATTCTTCCTTACATTGATTCTTTTAAGTCCCGACAAGAACCCATCTAGAAATCATCACAGGAAGTTCTGCTCTGAGAGAGAAAGTTTGTAGCTATTCCCATCTGGTGTGTTATTGGTTGTAGCCTTACTACACTAAGGCTTACACTTATTCCTTCCATAACTGATTTGTTCAAAATATTTATTTTTAAGAGATTTTAGAAATTATCAGTGGCTTTTATGTACCCATTTTGATGATATAGTTTCTGTCCTTCTTTTTTTCACATTTTAGATAATTTTTTTATCCAGATTTGTTTAGATTTATGTTTATATATTTATTTATACAATTTTGATATCAGATCATTTTATCCCGAGTGCTGGCAAAGTAATGGAAACAGGTTCCATTTCTAATTTGCACACACACACACACGTATATGTGCATGTGTTTGTGTGTATGTGTAGTGCCATATGTACCATCTATAATATACTTAATATATATTTAACTCATATATTGCCATTTTTTCAAGATAAGTAAATGCACATTTGCTCTTTATACCAACCACTGTCTGCATGATGAAGAAAAATCCTGTCAAAGGGTTTTGAATGCAGTGCATCCCATGAGCTTCCAGGGTTATTGGAAATTCTCTGGCTTGGAAATCTTATAATTATTGAGCCAAGCTTGCAGGTGTCTGTTGAATCTGGAACAAGGAAAGCAATAGCTGTCTTTGTCTCTTATACTTATTAGACAAATGAGATGAATTGTGTAAAATATTCCAAGCCTTAAGATTTTTAATATGAAAAAATAATGTAGAGCAAACACTTAATAAATTTTAAACTTTAACTGACAAAAAAATTTTGTTTGTACTTGTTTAAATAAAAATTACTAAAATTTGATACATAGTATTCTATTTTTATGTAACTTCTAGGAAAACTATGTGTGAATTGAATATATCATTTTATGTTTGTTTAGGTGTTTATGAAGAATGATTATAGGTACCCAATTACGCATTCTATTGCTTTCTCCTATTGCTTTCCTACATAACTCATGTTAGTATTGTGTACTCTATATAGCCTAGAATAGCTTCAAACTCACCACCCTCTTTGTTAAGGTTTCTAAACTCCAAACATATAGTTATGTGCTACCTGCTTTATTTATTTAAAGGTTTCAAATACATGAATATATAACATAATGTTCTGGTCAACAAACGACTTCATATATAATGGTTTTCATTTGATGTTACAATTGAGCTAAAATTCCTACTGTCCAGTGTCATAAGACTAACTTCACAAAGCGAAGTGTCATCATATATTTGTAGTGAGGATAATATAAGCAATCTTAAATCACTGCCAGGCTTGTCTCTTTTTGCTTTATCTTTATCTGATTTTACTATTATTCTTTAGATGCCTATTTGTTTTATAATTTTATCAGGTACTTTTCTGCATCTACTTTGATCATATAGCTTCTTTCATTTCTTCTTTTGATGTGGTGTATCATGTTTTTCACCTGTACTGATGAACCATTCTTTTATATCTAGAATAGTCTTTGATGGTATTTCTTTCAATGTGTTAGTGGACTAAGTTTGTTAGTATATCATTAAAGAACACAGTACCTGTGTTAAGTATATTTGTGTGTGGATTTAAGTTAATGTTTCCATTTAGGTTTGTATTTTGTTCTTTAAGGAGAGTAAGAAATGTTATATATTTTCATGGGAGGGGAAGTGGCAAGAAACTTGTAGGAGATAGAGGATGGCAAAGCAAATGAGAATGTACTTTATGAAAAAGATTTATTTCATTAAAAAAAGAAATTATAAGTTATTCATTAAAAGAAGAAAATGTTCCTATCACCTTACAAATAATCTATGACAAATTGTGATATAAAAAAGCAGAAGAAAGCAATTGTAATAAATCAAGTCTTCCCTGCATCTATAAGAAGAATGCCTCTTCCTCAGAAATCCCTGCACCAGCACCATCTCAGAGAAATGACAATGCAATGCATGTTATTGCTCTTGAGCTGAACACATGAAGGTAGTCAGGAATGTGCAAATGATGGAATCATGTCAAGGCAAAAAATAATAAGTGTTTGTGTATTGATTTTTAAAGGAATAATGCAAGTTAGAGAAAATTAAGTAATAAGTACTTATAGAATAAAGATTTTTAATCTTTTTATTGATTTGTTGTGAATTTCACAACATGCACCCTTCCATTCCATCCTCTACCCTCCAATTCTTCTCCTCAAAATAAAATAAAAATAATAAAAAGATTATCTCTCTTTGGAAGCTATAGTGTTCATGTTGTGTCACACAGTATACTCTTGTCCAAACAGCTCACTTACAAATGTTCATTGCAATGATTCATTAGTTTGGTTTGAAGCCTCTGACTTCTGCAACAGGGTGGATATTGGATCATCATCAGGAATACTGACATCCTGCTGTTGCCCTATTTCATAGAGACTTTCAGCTTTGGTTCTGTAGAACTGGCACCTTCACAAACTTTACCAGGTTATAGAGTAAATATGAGCAGAGGGGAGGGGACAATCCAAAGTCCTGTATCTGGGCTTGGGTGATAGCTGAGTTGGTCATCCTGCCAGTTCTCCTGTACCCGACATCAACACCAGCTATCCAAGGAAAGGGACATACCCAGCTCTCCCCTACTTACATCATCTAGGTCAACTTTCCATCTTCCACACCTATGTAACACCAACCTCCTGGCTTGCTCAAGTGGGCAGGAGCATCTTTCTAGAACTAACAAGATCAGGGCCAGCTCTTCCACAGCCATGATCCCAGTGCCATGATTTCTTGTCCTGACTCTACCAGGCCCTTCTCTCTTGTAATTCCCAGGTGAGGGGTTGTAACAGCTTTTCCAAGTGTTGTAGCTGGCAAAGGTGGATAAAGATGTAAAGAATTAATATATATTTTTTCTGGCTATGCAATGTATTTTAAATGAATGCTACATATGCAAAAATATTTTTTAAAAAACTATACATTCAAAAAAAGTAAGCAGATGGTAAGATATTACTGAAGAAAATTATTCTCATGATTTTATTGTGCTCAATATATAGATTGATGAGTACTCATTTATAATAATAGTTTATTGTAGTGTACAGTAACACAGTTCATAGCAATATTTAGTACCATTTCTATGTAATGCACATTCTGGAATAATGTACATTAATATAATGTGGACTAATAATATAGTATGAAGTACTGTAAACTAATATAGTCTGAAGTAATATTCACTACTACAGCAAGCAAAAGTGAACAACAATATAGATTAGGGTAATAGCAATCAAGTCTATAATACTGACTGGTCAGTAATTAAGTTTGGATTAATGTATGAGAATACAAGTTGGAGTAGTAGACAGTAATAGTGTAGAAGAGAATATCATGATACAGCCTATATTATTTTTTAAGAATACAGTATTAGATAGCATATAGAAATACAGATTTGTACAAATGTGCACATGTAGTCTCTAGCACTATACCATGATGTCTGCAGGTTAGTAAAATAGCCTTTTAGTATTCCACACTCATTCACGTTTTACTGACTTGTTTATGTACTTTCTATTCCATTGAGATCAATTTAAAAGAGTACTCTACCAGGAGTGGCAGAAAAATAAACTAAGAAAGGAAAACTTAAGTTTTTCTAGAATTCAAGTAAGAGATGACAAGAAAATAAAGTGCATTTTCTGAATGGAGGAAAAGTAATGGATTTGAAGGTTATATTAAATTTATATTAGGATCAATAGTCATTGATCTGAAAATAATTATAGGTTATAGGAATTAAGGATTGTATCCTGAGTGGGAACATGCAAGATTATAGCATTGCCTTTAATTGAGAGGCAATAAAGTTTCAAAAGGAAGCACAAGAACTGATTTAGATGTGGTAATAACATTAGTCGTGACAAATTTGTTACCTGTAAGCTTTAAGTGTTCTGACACATCATAATATATTAAATAAAGTAAATTAATATTGAAAAGTCATCTAATACTATTTTCCCAAAATGGAACTTTCACAGAAAAATGGAAAGCAGAACACTTTAACAAGGTATTTTTGCAAAAATCTCTGTCTTTAGAAGAAATAAAATAAGTGTAGTACATAGAGTAATTGAATTGAATTATATAATTGAGTAGTCTCTGCCATGTGAATTAAATAGACTTGCATCATAAACAATACACCTTGATTAGAAGCTTGACAAAGCTTTTAATGAATAAGAGTCAATACCCAAATATAGTTAATATTCAACTATAAGATTAGTGGAGCAGATACCTTACCAACACACAAAGTGTTAGGTAGGGTGTTGGACCGTGAAAAGCAGTCTGTGTTCTAGGTTGAGCGAGGTTTCCTTCCTGAGACCCAGTAGAGAATTCTACAAGGGACAAAACAGTAAAGCTATGCTCCCCAGACATAAATGGCAGACCCCATGAGCCTAGACTCCACCCCCAGTCACTGACCACAGCCAGGTATGTCCCTCCCCACAGTTACCTGAGAACAGACAGGTAGCCCAGCCCAACATATAAGTGGCTGACTGTTTTTCCCCTCCTCTTTCTCTCTACTTTCCCTCTTAGCCTCTTACTCTTTTTTTCTTTACATTTTTAAATTTTTTTGTGTGTTTATTTGTTCATTTTTTTCTTTTTTATTAGATATTTTCTTTATTTACATGTCATATGATTTCTCCTTTCCCAGTTTCCCCTCCAAAACAAGCAAACAAACAAAATCCCCAAAACAACAAGAACAAACCCCTATTGTCTCCCCCTTCCCCATGCCTGCCAACCCACCCTCTCCCACTTATTGGCCCTGGCATTCTCCTACACTGGAGCACAGAACCTTCACAGGGCCAAGGGCCTCTCCTCCCATTGATGACCAACATTGCAATCCTCTACTATACACATGCTGCCAGAGCAATCAGTCCCACCATGTGTACTCTTTGGTTGGTGGTTGAGTCCCTAGGAGCTCTAAGGGTACTAGTTAGTTCATATTGTTGTTTGTCCTAAGGGGCTGCAAACCCTTCACCTCCTTTGGTCCTTTCTCTAACTCCTTCATTGGGGACCCTGTACTCATTTCAATGGATGGCTGTGAGCCTCTACTTCTATATTAGTCAGGTACTGTCAAAGCCTCTCAGGAGACAGTTATATCAGGCTGGATTGTCCTTCCTTCCTTCAGTCTCTGCTCCATAAAGACACATGCTCCACCATGTTCTTAGCAGCCTTATTTGTAATAGCCAGAAACTGGAAACAACCCAGATGTCCCTCAACAGAGGAATGGATACAGAAATTGTGGTACATCTACACAATGGAGTACTACTCAGCTATTAAAAACAATAAATTAATGAAATTCTTAGGGAAATGGATGGATCTGGAGAATATCATCCTGAGTGAGGTAACCTAATCACAAAAGAACACACATGGTATGCACTCTCTGATAAGTGGTCATTAGCCCAGAAGTTCAGAATACACGAAGAGAAGAACAACCCACAAACCACAAGAAACTCAAGAAGGAAGACCAAATGTGGACATTTCATTCCTTCTTAAAAGGGGGAACAAAATACCCACAGAAGGAGATGCAGAGACTAATCATTTTTTTTATTTTTAAATATTTTTATTGTTTGAGAATTTTATATGCATACATAATGAAATATTATATCCATCTCTTGTTTTCCCCCTCTCAACTCCCCCTGGATACTACATGTCCATTTCCCAACTTCATGTTTTCTTCTTAATCCCAAGCATATATGGGCCACACTAAGTAATCTCAGCGGGTTAAAAAAAAAAAGAAGAATACATTTATTTTTTATGTGATAGTTTCTTTATTTACATTTCAAATGATATCCCCTTTCCCAGTTTCCCCTCCAAAAAAAATCCCTATTTCCTCCCCCTCCCCCTATTCAATAACCCACCCATTCCCAATTCCTGGCTCTGGTATTCCCCTACTCTGAGGCATAGAACCTTCACAGGACCAAGGGCCTCTTCTCCTATTGATGACCAACTAGGCCATCCTCTGCTACATATGCAGCTGGAACTATTAGTCCCACCATGTGTATTCTTTGATTGGAAGTTTAGTCCCTGGGAGCTCTGACAGTACTAGTTAGTTCATATATATATATATATATATATATATATATATATATATATATATATATATATTTTGTACTAAGGGGCTGCAAACCTTGAACATTCCTGGTCATAAAACTAAAACATTTTAAAATTTGTATGGAAGCACATGTAAGTCATTAAGATTCAAAGAAAATCTTGTCATGGAAAATAATTCTGTAAGATTCATCATATTTGTTTTCAAACTATGATACATACTCATAAATATAAAATATTAAAACCAGCAATATTATCACAAAACAGAAAATTATACAGTGGAAAATATCCAGATACAATTTCATATAACTTCAGTACTTTATTTTTTACAGAGATGCAAAAAATGCATTCTGGCGTGAGAACAACATCTGCAACAAAAGATGCTGAGGAACTAGGTGTCAAATATAGCAGAGTCCAAAGAGATACTTACCTCTTACTTGGCACAAAGAAGCAACTCTAAATCAGACAAAGACTTCAGCATAGAACATGAAACTGCTAGCGAACACATAGACTACTATGCAAAAAAAAAAAAA
>NW_022196896.1:7388940-7398586 GCF_008632895.1 Mastomys coucha
AAAAAAAAAAAAAGCTAATCAAACAACCCCCACCCCCACCCCCAAAAAATGAGTATGAGCAAGGTCTTTTTAAACAAGCTCAGGGAATAAGGTCAACAACTGAGAAATGGGACTGCATGATACTATAATGCTTCTTTTTGTATAGCAAAAGAAACTCTCATTTAATTGAAAGCCAATCTACAGAAAGAAAGAAAATCTATGCCAGCTATACATCCAGTAGAAGATTAGTGTCTAGAGTGTAAAAAGCACTAAAACAACAATACTTCAAGAAAATAAACAACCCAATTAAGAAATTGGCAATGGTGCTGACAGTAAATTCCCAGAAGCAGCAGTAGGATGAAATAGAAGTGGTTTATAAACATTACAAAAGACATTATATATTTTTAGCCATTAGAGATATGCAACATTAAAAGTGTTTTGAAATTCCACCCCAAATCCAGTCAGAATACTTATCATCAAGAAAAAAATAACAGAGTCTGAAAAGAATATGGAATAGGGATATTATATTTATCGACTATGCTCAGAAATGTAATTTGTAAAACCTCTATAGAAATCAATGGTGATTTTTCCAAAAAGCTCAAACAAAACAGCTTAGGTATAGACAAAACCTATACGTACTTGCTATTCCATGACTAAGAAATGAAATAATTCTAAATGTCCCTCATTTGACCACTACATAACAAAGATATGGTAGATATATGTAGTGAGAATTTTCTTTTTTATTTAGAAAAACAAAGTTAGTTTATGTGACTATGTTTTGTTTTAATCCCGGATGTGGATACAGGCCTACCTCACAGCAGGTGAATAAGACTTGCTTCCTGCACTAACAGGGGTCTGACATTGTCAGTGGCAGATAGTTTAATTCTGTGGAATCTGCAAAGGGTATAAATGAGAGAATCCCAAGAAAGCCTGCTTATGGTGGCTACTGCTCCATCAACTGTTTATGGTAGCTATTGTTGTGGCTTTTCAAATGTTTGTGAGCAAAGGGATGTAAAAACATTGGAGATATTCTGAGGACTAAAGATTGTACTTGGCTCAAGAACTCAATGTGCGCCTCATCAGCAAGAAGCAGTATAAAAAGGTATATGTCTCCTTTTCCTTCTAACCTTCTTTCCCTACCTAGTATGGAGGATTGGAAGTCATTAGGGCAAAATAAGGGTTAGAAGGGAGGTAGAGGTATAAGAGCCCAATAAAATATCCTCCACCAAATAGCTAAGACATGTATATGATTGAATTTTACTTAACAATAAAAAATACTAATGAAACTATCAGAAATAGATACAACTGAGAAATATTGCTTTAAACAAAGTAAATCAGCCAGGGGTTTTTGTTCTCTCTTTTTATTTTTTATTTTTTATTATTATTTTTTAAATTTTTATTGTATTAAGATGAGAAAAGTTACATGATTTCAATTTATCTGAATTTGTTAACATTTAAAAACATATTTTAAGTAAATAGAATTAAATCACATTCTTGTTTCCCTTTTGTACCCCCACTCCTCCCAGAGATCCCCCTTCAATACCTACAATATCTTTTTTCTCATTTTCCTTAGAATTTATAAAATATTATAACAAAAAAATAAGTATTATAAAAATTGTTTGATATAAAACAACAATCATTTTAACACTCTTATGTAGATGCTCATCTAGAGCAATAGTGAAAATACATTTTTCTCAATATAAATTTTAAATAACTCCAAGAATATTAACTGTATACTTCAAAATAATACATCACTACTAGTATTTTCTTAAATGAACATAAATATATAAAGTCTTTTTGTTTGTTTGTTTTGTATTTAGTAGAGTTTAAAATCTTGGCTCTTGCTGTGGTACAAGCCCAAAGTAAGAACAATTTTTAGACATTGGATTTCATTGTAATTTTTTAGGCATTGGGTTTCATTGTAATCAGGCTGTACTTCAATGACCCTCATATCATCAAAGGATTTTTGTTCTCTTTTAAACATGGATCCTACATTACAATGTTTAGACTTTGGTAGTAAAGTCAGAGTATATGTTGGTCGAGGCCAGAACATATTAAAGGATCCATGAGAGATGTGAGAAGAAGAGATTGGCACACATGTGATATGAAAGTATAGGAAGATTATGAGGATCATTAGGATTTAAACAGTGATGGCATGGGTGGCATGGGAAGTGAAGTAATGACTGAGTTAGGGGATGGGATGTGTCATTTAAAACAAAGGATATGGGAATAAACCATACAGAAATCAACTATGTTTAAGCTAACTCACACAAAGAACTAATTTTAAAAGTTTGAGTGGATCTTTTCTCTAGCTAGAGACAGGACCCATGGAGCTGAAGGGGTTTGCAGCCTCATAGGAGGAACAACAATTTGTACCAACCAGTACCCCAAGAGCTCCCAGGCATTAAACCACCAACCAAAGAGTACACATGGAGCGACTCAAGGCTCCAGCCGCATATGTAGCAGAGGACGGCCTTGTGGGACACCAGTGAGAGGAGAGGCCCTTGGTCTTGTGAAGGCTCAATGCCCCGGTGTAGGTGAATGACATGACAGGGAAATGGGAGTGGGTAGGTTAGTGAGCAGGGGGAGGGTGGTTGGGATAGGGGGATTTTGGGGGAAAAATGAGGAATGGGGTTAAAATCTGAAATGTAAATAAAGAAAATATCTAATAATAATAATAATAATAATAATAATAATAAAGTTTGAGTGGAGGAGCTGAAGAGATGGTAGGTAGGTTAAGAGTGCTTACTATTCTTCTAGAGAACTGGAGTTAGTTAATTTTCAGCACCCACATTAGGTGGCTATTAGCAACTGCCTATAACTTCATACTGAGGGGATAAAAATCCCTATTCTCTGGACACACACATATACACACTTGCACACAAATACACAAAGTGTTAAAAATGAATACATAATTGGAGCTGAAAGATGGCTCAGTGGTTAAGAGTACTTGATGTTCTTGCAGAGGACTTTGATTCAGTTCTAAGTACTCAAATGTTGGCCCACAACCACCAGTAAATGCCATTCCAGTCAATCTACCTTTCTCTTCTAATTTCTATCACTACTAGCAACATAGTAGTATACTTATATACTTCTAAGCCAAACACTCACACACATAAAATAAAAATAAATAAAAGTTTGTGGAATAGTTAACATGGCTAGACAATGGTGTTACTAGAGATCATGGGTTTTTAAATAATAATTCTAGTTTCAGGTTGTTGACTAGGAATTCAATAGAGGCTCTTAAAAGTAGTTCATTGACTTGTTTTTAACCCACAAATACTTGATGGAAAACTTTATTGCTAATGACTCAACACTCTGGATGCACCATACAGATGAATCAAATTGTAATTGAAATAGAAACATTCGCCCCACTGACTTATGTTTATAGTGCAAGAAGTTGCTATGTAGTCTGCTTGAAAGATGTGCTTATTATTGTGTTTGTTCCATGACTATTTTGCATGCAATTTTCTGTTTTATGACTGATTCGAAGCTTTGTTCATTGGAAAGAATGCACAAATACTATTATGAACATCAGCAAAATGAAAAAACTTAGATGGATGAGAAGGTCAGAGGCACTAATGGGGAATAAATTAGTGATGTTATATTAATCAGAACCATAGCCATAGCCAAATTGTTTTTAAATATTTATATTTAAACCCTTATAATAGTACTGCTCTTATCCTTGGTCAAGGAAACATCTTTTACATTAAGCCATTGTTAATATAGAAAGCCATAGCTAGTCAATGTGTTGAAAATAAGTAACTGTTGAATGCTCACCCCAAACAGGATAACTATATGTTATGTATTCTAAGTTCCCAAAGAACATCATGGCAAAAATACTACAAAAATGTAATATGTGAATTGGGAATATAGCTATGGAAGCTTGCTGTCTTCTGGATAGGGTATAGTAAGATCAGGCAGTAGGAGAAGACTAATTGTGAAGAAGAAGCCTGCATGTGTAGGAAGGGGCTATGAGTAGGCAATCATAGCTGAATATGTTTATAATATATTGAATACATGGATAAATTGTCAAAAATTAAAAAAAATCTTTCAAACCTCACACAAATGGAATAAGAAGATGTATTTTTAAGTAATTGTCAATGACAGCCATGTTTCGAAATGTCTTATATGTATCATATAATTCAATTTTTACAACAATCATTAAGATGAGTGTTACAAGTATACACTTTTAATTTCAGAAAAGGAAAGTATAGAAATAGTGAACCAACTGGGCAATACTTCATAAAGTATAGAAATGGATTCAAACAACAAACGAGATTAGGGAACCCATGTTCTAAGTCTACTGAGAACATCTAAATTGCATCTTTGTCATAGAGAGGCATTCTGATTTGCAATGGAGAAAATACAACATGAAAAGTTCTTTAGTGAAAAAAGAATACAATGCTCTAAAATTATGTCAGAAAATTCTAGAGTTGAACATAGCAGGTGTATTTTTATCATATGGGGACATATTTAGTGTTTTAGGGAGTTACTCAATTCATAGTATTAGTTTGGAAATCAATAACAGTTATAGAATATTGATTGGTGTAAGATCTCAAATGACATTTTTCTGAGTTTGTAGAATGGTCTGCTCCCAGGTATCTGAGGCTACTTAGTACTAACACAGTAGATGAACATGACATTGAATTGATCTATGTCTTGATCTTTGTACCTATTCAATGGATGCTGTTTTCTAGGAACATAAAAGCAACAAGGAGGGGATGGATTTCAAGAGTGAAGAGGGATGAGCAGAGACCTTCAGTAGTAGAGGTGGACCAGATTGTGAATTTATGCTATGACCACCACATAAGTGATTGCTCTCTCTTTCATTAACAACTAGGTAAATGAGACTCAGCCTTCTCCTCTGAAGTATTAACGATAATGCTTACTTACATTATATTACACTGAGAATTTCAATAGGAAAACAAAAAACATTTAATGAGAGCAAATTTCATTTGCAATGATACATTAAATATTAGTAAAGGCAGAGAGAGGAATGATATGTGTTTGCCACTACTGAAAGGGTTCTCTATGATAATGAATTTGGGGCCAAAACATTAAATACTTTCCTTACATATTGTCCCAAAAAAGAAGCCTGTGTCTGAAAGTTGTCAGTGCTATATCATTCTATTGTTGTTGTTCTGGTTGCAGAAGGTGGGGGGTGTTGTGGAAGGAACTGCAGTTCTAAGAGCAGTGTATACTCTAGGCAATGTATAAAAATGTTAAGCATCTTATGATTAGATTACTTATTATTTTCTACCTAATTTCAGAATTCTGTAGGGGCCTGGAACTCATATTTAAAAGGTGCACACAGGATGCCATTCATTAAAGTCCAAGCAAAACTAGTTGGAACTTTATTAAAAATTGACTAATAGACACTCTAGATAATTGAAATGACAGCTTGTTTTGACAGCTGCAAGCAAGAATGTTCTTGTTCAAAACAGTGAGTATAAATCTCTTTAATTTCCACACAGAATAACCATGTATAGTGTTAATTTAGTTCAGTCAGCTTACAGGGTATATAGTAAAATGAAACTTCATCACTACCTATGGAGAATAATAAATTGAGGTTTTACCAATCATAAGGGTACATAAGATCTGGACACAAGGGCCTTGGAGTGGAATGGGGAGGAAATGGATTTTCAGTCACAAGTGACCATGTACATAAGGAGCAGAACAACCTTTATAAATAACAGTATCAGATTGGGAGATCATGAAACACTTTCAAAGGCTTTTGTCACCAAAATTCCCTAAAAGGTAGCATGAACAGGGAGTATGTTTATCATCTGTAGTGCCCTGTAGGCATTTCATAATTGTATTGCCAATGTTAAGGAGTGAAACAGGAGAAATAAGTGAATTTCTTAAGTAACAAAACAAGTCAAATCCCAGGTCAAGGATAAACCACATAACATGAGGGTGTATCAGTTTTCCCTTGTTAGGATATGGCTGACTTAGCTTTATTACATTTACATCCATAAAGGAAATCATAAGGGCAAAAGTAGGTGATGAGCAAATTAAAGCCTGCCAAGTGGATTCACATCAGATTAAAGAGGAAATTGAAATCTACATGCCAAACTCGGGATGTGTGTTTCATGCTTTCTTGATATTATCTTATTCAATTCATTCATTTTATTTTTTTTAAAGTTGCATCTGAGTACCCATTTTGTTGGAGACACAAGCTGAAAGTTTAAATTTCATTGTTATTCCACTTAATACTCTTTTGCTGAAGTACTGAACTCTCACAGAATGGAAAACTAGTCTATGAATACTATGTGACTGTATGTTAAAATTTATCTATTTACTATGTTGGTCATATTGATATGGAACACACTTGTTTAAAATTGTACAGAGCATAGGGTTGCCAGCACCAGTTTAAGTTTCTAAATGCTTCCTCCAAATGGACTAACAAAAGTCAAAGATTTCATAATCCTTTGTGAAAAGCTAATGTTTCTCTTTCAAATAAAATAAGTTGAAAAAGCAGAGACCCGACGTCGTTTTCTGCAGCCAGGGTCACTGTCACAATGCAGAGCCTTGGTTTCTCTTCTTACCTAGGTCTTCCCCAGTGTAACCTAACCTGAATATACAGCAAGGTGTGTGTAAAGAGTTTTGAGATTATCTGAGTAAACTGTACTTTCTACTTACTGGCAAATCCAGTCTTTTATTAAGCCATATGAGTGACATTAAATGTAAAAATTACCGAGTCTCTATAATTCCCAAGTTTTATTTTTTCTCATTTTTATTTGTGTATTATACTTTACAATATTTCCCACATTCTTTTCTCCATTCAAACACTCCCACATGTACCTTCCCATGCTCTTTCAAAAGCATGGTCTGTTTTTTGTCAGTAATTGTTATCGTGTTCAAAAATGTATCTGCATATACATATATATTCTTAAAATATTCTTAAGTATAACCTCTTGAACCAATCTCATGTTCCCATTAAGTATATTTTCAGAGCTGGCTATTTGGCACTGAACATTCTGTTGGTGAGATCTTCCCACTAAATCTTCACTGGCCTTTCCCTGTTCAATCGGAGTCATGTTGGTAAGACTTTATAGGTGTAGCTTCTGAACTTACTAGCAGACATGAGCCCATTGCAAATTCTCTGATCCTCTCACTCTAACAGTCTTTGTATCCTTTCTTTTGAAGTGTTATCTGAGTATTAGACCATATCAACAAACAGCATGGCACACTAACTCCAACATGTAACTAATGTAAATGTTACCTTGGCAATAATAAACAGCTATCTAACTGAATTGAATACCTATCCAACCAGAGATAAAACATGCCTGGTACTGGTAACTTAATTAACCATTCAAAGCTAGTAAAACTGAAGGAGAATCTACAATTTACTATAGAATCATGATCCCAAACAATCTATAAATATTTGTCTGTATGTTCAAAGATAAGTATACTCTTCATCCCTCAGAAAGAGTAACTTCTCTTTACAACAGACAGAGACAACCAAAGAAAACCACAACGCAAAATGCAAAGTTCTGATGTCTTAGAGTTGTTTTCATCACAACACATTCATTTCTGTGTTCAAAGTATAATGTTAATGTTGCATGTGTTTCATATTTTAAATGTACACAAGGACCGTGAGTTATTGACAGCTTAATATGGTCTATGAAAGAGTTCACTGCTTTAAAGTATATGGGTTTTATTCCTAAAATGTAAAGTTCAACCTAAATATTTTATGTCTCTGAGGCATTATACAAGGAATATCTACCAAAATATTGAAATATAATAGTAAGAAATGGAATTGTTTAAGTTGAAGTTTTTCCTGGTGAAAATAAATTTCATTTAAAATTTTAAATGAGATAACAGATTGTTTTAATATTGATATGAAACAGCACACACACACATACGCATGCCTCTTTACCATGTTTTGTAACATATTTGAGAAGAAGTAAAAAACCAGCTTTACCTTTAGCACACAATAAGACAAATGTGAATAAACAGGGAAATTGTATAAAAGATGAGATGTGAATCAGTCTCACTCCTGCACATAAAGCAAGGTAGACATCTACTTAATAGGCAGGCTAATCTGAAAAGTTTAGGGTGAAAGCTACTGAGAGTGTCTGATGATTGTTGAAGGCAGTAACATTTTGGGATAAAAATGTATGCCAAGCATGGGATGCAATGGTGGCCCTTGAGCTCCTAGTCCATCAAATATGTGAGATGAGGTATTTTGATGGACTTGCATTCATTGCATGGTCAAAAATACAATTCTGTAGTTACCAGAATGATAGAAGACTTCCTCAGCCAGAGTCCAGGGAATTCTTCACAGTCACAGACCAGCCAATCAAGGTTCAGTTGAGTAAGGAATGGCTTTCATAATTTCTTATACTTTCTGACATTTTATTGCATGGAAATATTAGGGATGAACTTTTTTGCATATGCAACTGTACTATTATAGGTTAGTGTTGGGGACCAAATGACACTTGGCTGAACCTGCCCCAGCTGGCCCTGCACTGCTGAGACAAACATCCTGCTCTCCCACCACAAGATCCAGCTTGGCACGGAGATAAGAAACATTCAGTGTACCATAACTTCTGAGAACTTCCCCCCACCCACGACTTCCCCCCCCTGGGGTCTTAGCCCCAGAAGATCTTGTAAACTTCCTTCTCCCTCCTTCCTTTCCCCCTCCCCTCCAAGATTTTTGCTTTAAATATGCTCTGCTCAACCAAGTAAATGACTCTTGACAAGCAATGCTTCCTTGAGTCCTGTCTTCTCTCTTGCCCGTTCTTATTCCAGGTTGTGGTCCTCCTCGCTCCCCCGAATAACTTGGCCTGCAGGTCAGGTCAGGTGGCACCCGACGTGGGGCACGAGGCATGGACCCCTCCAGACAGACCCCCAGAATGAGCGCTCAGTCATCGGCCAGAAGATTCAGACCTGTCACCCGCAGATCGTCTCTTCTTAGGTAAGTCAGTCTGTCTCATATTTCAGAATGGGCCATTTCTTGTCTAAAGAGGCAACCTTTATAAAGGACCTCAAAACTTTACTCAGAGAGAGAGGAGTAAGAGTTAAAAAGAAAGATTTAATTGAATTTTTCATTTTTATTGATGAGACATGTCCTTGGTTTATGATTGACGGGCCAGTTATCCACCCCAAGAAATGGCAGAAGGTTGGTCGTGAACTTAATGAAAAAATAAAACTTGAAGGAGACAAAGCAGTCATGGCAATGATCTTTACATTTTGAGGTCTCATCTAAGACATTCTTGAGGGCACCGATTCCGATTCAGGGAAACGTCAGCTCCTTTTAGTTGCAGAACTCTGTCTCTCACATTCCTGGCCTAGGTCCTGTCCCGCTTCTTGTCAGCCCTCTTGCTCTCCATCTCAGGCCTCTATTTCCTTTACTCTCATTGATATGCCACAGGAGGACTGTCAGATTCCGCCCTTGCCTGCTGCCGCTCCTGCTGCTCCACTCTATCCACCTCTCCCCTCACAGGTCCCTCCGGTTCCTTCCCCTTGTCATCATCCTCCTCCCTATGACGACCCTTTCTCCGCTGCGGAGAAGGGCCTTTCTAAACCTCTCTGCGCTCCAGTCTTCCACCAACTGTCTGTGCCCATAAAACCCACCTCTTCTCCCTCTGGGAGGAAGTGGCCCGTTATCATTCTGAAGATTGGCCTCCCCTAACCCTGTCCTCTGCCCCTCCCCTGC
>NW_022196896.1:7402069-7477376 GCF_008632895.1 Mastomys coucha
CCCCTCTGACAGACTTGTCCAATTCCTAAGCAGGCAGGCCTTAGTCTTTCCAAAACATACCAAAACTATCCTTATCCCACGAGCCTCCTTAGTTTTTACTGATGGCTCCTCCTCTGGCATGGCTGCTTATGTTATCGATGGGCAAACCACCAGGTTTCAGACTGATCTCTCTTCTGCTCAGTTGGTGGAGCTGACTGCGGTTGTTCAAGTATTCCAGACCCTTCAAGACCACCCCTTTAATCTTTACATCGATAGTGCTTATGTTGATTGCTAAATACCCCTCCTAGAAACTGTACCCTTTATCCGATCTGATACCAATGCCTCCCCCCTTTTTGCAAAAATCCAAAAAAGAATCCAAGAAAGGACATACACCTTCTTTATTGGACACATCCGTGCTCACTCTGGACTGTCTGGACCCTTGAGTCAGGGAAATCACTTGGCTGACCTGGCTACCAAAGACACCCTCCTAACCCTGTTGTCCCAAGAACAAGACCCACTTCAGATGGCCCAGCGAGCCCATCAGCTACACCATTTAAATGCTCAAACCCTGAGACAAATGCTTTCAATCACCAGAGAACAAGCTCGACAAATTGTGCGCCAGTGCCAACACTGTCTTACCTTTCTCCCTGAACAACACCTGGGAGTGAACCCACGGGGGACTCACCCCAGGAGAACTGTGGCAAATGGATGTTACCCATTTCGCCCCCTTTGGGAAGTTAAAGTACATTCAGGTGTCTATAGATACCTTCAGTGGTTCATCTATGCCACACTAAAGCCTGGAGAGGCCACAAAAAATGTTACTAGTCACATCCTCTCTTGCCTTGCAGTCATGCCCCGGCCCTCCACCATTAAAACAGATAACGGGCCTGGCTATACCAGCTCCTCTTTTAAAAATTTCTGTGCTCAACTACAGATCAAACATATCACTGGTATCCCTTATAACCCTCAGGGACAGGGCATAGTGGAGCAAGCTCATCAAACCTTAAAAAATATGATTTTAAACCTCAGACACTCAGGAGGAATTTTATATCCATCCTCAAATAATCATAAAAACCTATTAAACCATGCCTTATTTGTGCTTAACTTCTTGACTCTTGATAACCAAAGAAAATCTGCTGCAGACAGATTTTGGCATCCTTCAACTACAGATACTTATGCTCAAGTATTGTGGAAGGATCCATTAACTCATCAATGGCATGGTCCAGACCCTGTACTTATCTGGGGCAAAGGACATGCTTGTGTCTATGATCAACTTCAGCAAAATGCCCGTTGGCTCCCAGAGAGATTGGTTAAACTGGCTAATCCAATGACTCCTCCAGGGACATCCTCTGAGAAAAGGCCTTAATTGTGCTCTCCTGCAGAAATGCAGCCCCTCCGTGTCTTCTTGTTGCTCCCGCTCCTGTCCTACCTTGTGGTTTTGGAACGTGCCTTCTGGGACCCAATATGCTCCCTCCTGGTCCTTCTTTTAGGCACAGGTGGGAGCCCTTAACCACTCTGATGCTTGCAGTCATCCTAGGGGTCAGCGCTGCTGGCGCAGTCACAGGCAGTGCCTCACTCATTACTTCCAAACAAGGCTTTGCCCACCTACAAATGCTTATCGACCATGATGTCAACAACTTAAAATTAGGTATCCAAGACCTTAAAGACTTGGTCAACTCCTTAGCCAAGGTAGTCCTCCAAAACCACAGAGGCTTGGACCTGGTCTTCCTCAAGGAAGGAGGCCTCTGTGTGACACTCAAAGAAGAATGCTGTTTTTACTCCAGCAAGACAGGGTTAGTTCAAAATAGTCTAGATAAAATCACCCAGAGCCTTGAAGAACGAAAGTGCGCCTGTGAACAACAGGAATCCTGGTATCAGAATTGGTTCTCCACCTCCCCTTGGCTCACCACCCTCCTCCCTAGCCTGTTAGGACCCTTTGTGGGGATCCTCCTCCTTCTTTTCTTTGGCCCTTGGGCTTTTAATTGTCTGACAAGCTTTGTTAAGAACCAGGTTGATGCAGCCACCAGACCCATCCAGGTTCACTACCACCGCCTTGACACTGAAGAACAAGTGCCGGTTGTGCCTCCACCTTCTCAGGCTTATGGTCACCCTCTTGGGCACCACAACGAGGCCACTGGAGAGCATGGTTTTGCCTTGGGTCACCCTAATACCCATATACACCTCCTGGGCGGCCTCAAGGCAAAGATCCTGACCCACCCAGGCTTTCTCCCCATAGCCAGGACCTGGTAAGTCAGTGATGGAGCTGGTGCTAAGTCCCGGCCACCTAAGACACAGTGGCTTCGAGTGGGGAAGTCGACCCAGAGATGGCTAAAAGCTTGAGCACCGCCCTCCACCAGACTCAGGTCCCCCATGAGACCCTAAGTGACCCCCGTGGTCTGGTTTGAGAAGCCTCTCCCAGGATCCTTCCAGATGCCTTTAAGGGGCCGGCCCCTTAAATAAACAGAAAAGGGGGAGATGTTGGGGACCAAACAACACTTGGCTGAACCTGCCCCAGCTGGCCCTGCATTGTTGAGACAAACATCCTGTTCTCCCACCACAAGATCCGGCTTGGCCCTGAGATAAGAAACATTCAGTGTACCATAACTTCTGAGAACTTCCCCCCCACCCTTGACTTCCCCCCGGAGTCTTAGCCCCAGAAGATCTTGTAAACTTCCTTTCTCCCTCCTTCCTCTCCCCCTCCCCTCCAAGATTTTTGCTTTAAATATGCTATGCTCAACCAAGTAAACGACTCTTGACAAGCAATGCTTCCTTGACTCCTGTCTTCTCTCTTGCCCATTCTTATTCCAGGTTGTGGTCTTCCTCGCTCCCCTGAATAACTTGACCTGCAGGTCAGGTCAGGTTAGTTGTACATTGAAATATAATGTGATTTTTCATGCTCAATGGCACAGTACACTGAAGAATTATTTTCAGGATAAAAGTACAAAATTCAAACTCAAGAGAGTAGATGTCCCCACAATACCCAGAGGAAGCTCCACTCCCAGGCACTCTGACATGCCCAGGATCAGAAGTGAGGAGGAACCAACATCTGTCCCAACACTAGGAGTAACTGGGACCAGTGGGACCAGCACACAGGAACTCCACCAGCTCAGTGGTTCTGGTTCCTTCCAGTATCTCTGGGCTGGTGTCCTGAGCAGACATTGGGCCCAAGCTCTGCAGCCAGTCCCTCAACACCCAGAGGAAGCTCCACTCCCAAGTGCTCTAACAAGCCTAGGATCACAGGATCCCAGAATCGCAGGATCACAGAGACAGCTTGACTCTGAGGAGTTCTGACACAAATAGGATCACAAGAAACACAGGCTCCAGTGAGATTTAGCAAGGGCAGGTAGCAGGTAGCAGGGGCGGGGGGAGCATAAGAAAATAAACAAGACAAACCAAAGTCACCTGGCATCATCAGAACCCAATACTCCCACTATAGCAAGTCCTGGACACACCATTACACCAGAAAAGCAAGATTCACATATAAAATCACTTCTCATGATGATGATATAAGACTTTAAGAAAGACATAAATAGCACAAAGAAATACAGGAGAACACAAGTAAAGATCTAGAAGCTCTTCAAGAGGAAACACAAAAATCCCTTAAAGAACTACAGGAAAACTCAATTAAACAGGTGAAGGAAATAAGCAAAATCATCCAGAATCTAAAAATGGAAATAGACACAATAAAGAAATCAGAGAGATAGACAACCCTGGAGATACAAAACCTAGGAGAGAAATCAAGAGTCATAGATGCAAACATCACCAAAAGAATACAAGAGATAGAAGAGAGAATCTCAGGGGCAGAAGACACCATAGAAAACATTGACACAACAGTCAAAGAAAATGGAAAAAACATAAAGCTCCTAACCCAAAACATCCAGGAAATCCAGGACACAATGAGAAGACCAAACCTAAGTATAATAGGTATAGAAGAGAGTGAAGATTCCCAATGTAATGGGCCAGTAAATATCTTCAACAAAATTATAGAAGAAAACTTCTCTAACCTAAAGAAAGAGATGCCCATGAACATACAAGAAGCCTACAGAACTCCAAATAGACTGGACCAGAAAAGAAATTCCTCCTGTCACATAATAATAAAAACACCACATGCATAAATAAAGAAAGAATTTTAAAAGCAGTAAGGGAAAAAGGTCAAATAACATATAAAGGCACACCTATCAGAATTACACCAGACTTCTCACCAGACTATGAAAACTAGAAGATCCTGGGCAGATGTCATACAGACCCTACAAGAACACAAATGCCAGCCTAGGCTACTATACCCAGCAAAACTCTCAATTACCACAGATCGAGAAAACAAGAAATTCCATGACAAAACCAAATTTATATAATATCTTTCCACAAATCTAGCCCTACAAAGGATAATAGATGGAAATCATCAACATAAAGAGCAAAACTACACCCTAGAAGCAGCAAGAAAGTAATCTTTCAACAAATTTCCACAAACCTAATTCCACCTCTTACAACAAACACAACAGGAAGTTACAATTACTTTTTCTTAATATCTTAATATGAAAATGAATATTACCAACATATCCTAATTGATTGAAATCCAAAAATATGAGGAATTAGAAATTTGTTGATTGTCATCCAATGATCTCTTTAATTTGGTATTGGAGAAATAGGTCCAATATTGTACAATCTACTTACACTTTCAGCTTGTTTGTTTGTGACAATGTCTGGCTGTGTACAACATAGGGGTCTTGAAATCTTGCTTCTCCTATCTCAGCCTCTCTATTAGTTGTATTGTTTATTTCACGTTTTTACACTATACTATGGTTTTCAGAACAGCTTATATATTTCAAAAGTATTTATATACCGAAAAGAAACATAGACGATTAACTAGGGAGGTTGCTTGCAAGAGAACAACAAAGAGCAAGACTGAATGCTTCGCTTAACATTTGTAACTCTTGTATCAAGTTTGAAGAAGAGGGCTTTATAAGTCACTCTTTCTGTGAGATGAATGCTTTTCCAAATTATCACAGATAATGAACCAAACTCTTACCCTCACCTAATGTCTGTGCCACCGTCCAAGCAGGACCATTGTTCATTGAAACAGTTGGTATTGACTTTATGAATAGGCCATCTTAATACATAGACCATTTCTTAAATGAATGTAACCTGTTCTCTGTGGGCTGAGAATGAAGTCACTCACTCAAGTCAAATACCTTTGACCATAGCAAAAAGTCTGTATCCAAAAATCATGTCTACAATTCATTTCTTGGTGCAGCAGAACTGTCAACTCTCAGCTTAGCTAAGATGGAGGTAATATCCTTTGGTGACATGAGGGTCAATGAAGTACAGCCTTATTACAATGAAATCCAATGTCTAAAAATTGTTCTTATTTTGGGCTTGTACCACACTAAGAGCCAAGATTTTAAACTCTACTAAATACAAAACAAACAAAAAGACTTTATATATTTATGTTCATTTAAGAAAATACTAGTGGTGATGTATTATATTGAAATATTCAGTTAATATGCTTGCAGTTATTTAAAATTTATATTGAGAAAAATGTATTTTCACTATTGCTGTACACGAGCATCTACATAAGACTGTTAAATTGATTGTTGTTTTATATCAAACAACTTTTATAATACTTATTTTTATTGTTATAGCATTTTATAAATTTTAAGGAATATGACAAAAAGGATATTGTAGGTATTGAAAAGGGGTCTCTGGGAGGAGTTGGGGTACAAAAGGGAAACAAGAATGTCATTTAATTCTGTTTACCTAAAATATGTTTTTAAATGTTAACAAATTCAGATAAATTGAAATCATGTATCTTTTCTCATCATAATGCAATAAAAGTTAAAAAAAAACAAAAAAGAGAGGGTAGATGTAGAAGGTCTTGACAATATAAGTATGGCTAGATAAAAATTATATTGATTTTTAATTAAAAATTAAATTAAATTTAAAAATTGATATCACATGATAAAGCTATCAATGCTGTCTTCCTTATATGAAGTCAATAAATTTTAATAAAGATTTATTTAAATTGCTAACTAGAAGCCAAAATACATAATTTGAAATTAAAATATTAGAATTAGGCAAATTAAACTGCAAGGGACATTTAACTCAGTTTGTTTCTAGTTGGTAAGGAAAAGGAACATTACAAAACATCATACAGAAGAGAGTATATCAACTTAGAAAACAATGAAAATAGGAATTATCAATAGAAGGAGTTGGAAGGGTATGTACCTTCACTTTCAGTGACTTTTATTATCTGAAAGTATAATGCTATGAATAGGTACAGAAGTATGTTCAAGAGTATAACCCACATCTTTTTAATTATCTTTGTTATTACCTGAGTACTGAAATGCAGAATAATAGCAGATACATAACTGAAAAGCAACTAGTCTTCTACGTAAGTCATCCATAAATTAAATGAATGACCATATTTCATGCATAATATTCTGTCACTGACTGTCTGGTTTGATGATGATTTTATTCTAAAGTATATTATGGCAAACTATCACCCATGGCTCCAACCTCATATTCAACCATCACATAGGTCCATGTACAAGTACCACCACAGCAGTCTAGTACTTGTACAAATAAACTTTTAGGCCTCCCTTGACTCAACCATTGGAGCAGTCATTAAAATATTCTCTAATGAAGCCACAACATGCCCAAACTTATGGGACACAATGAAAGCAGTCCTAAGAGGAAAACTAATAGCTCTGAGTGCCTCCAAAAAGAAACTGGAGAAAGCATACACCAGCAACTTGACAGCACATCTGAAAGCTCTAGAACAAAAAGAAGCAAATTCACAAAAGAGGAGTCGAAGGTAGGAAATAATCAAACTCAGGGCTGAAATCAAACAACTGGAACCAAAAAAAATTATTGAAAGTATCAACCAAACCAGGAGCTGGTTCTTTGAGGAAGTCAACAAAATAGATGAACTCATAGCTAGACTAACTAGAGGGCACAGAGACAGTAACCTAATTAACAAAATCAGAAATTATAAGGGAAACATAACAGCAAAAAATGAGGAAATCCAAAAAATCATGAGATCCTACTACAAAAGCCTACACTCAACAAAACTGGAAAACCTGGATGAAATGGGCATTTTCTAGACAGATACTAGGTACCAAACTTAAATCAAGATCAGATAAATGATCTAAACAGTCCCATATCCTCTAGAGAATTAGAAACAGAACCAGATGGGTTTAGTGCAGTGTTTGATCAAACCTTCAAAGAAGACCTAATATAAATGCTCCTCAAAATATTCCATAAAATAGAAACAGAAGGTATTCTACCCAATTTGTTCTATGAAGTTACAATTACTCTGGTATCTAAACCACACAAAGACCTAATGAAGAAAGAAAACTTCAGACCAATTACCCTTATGAATATTGATGCAAAAATGCTCAATAAAATTCTGACAAACGGAATCCAAGAACACATCAAAATGACTGTCCATCATGATCAAGTAGGCTTCCTCCCAAGGATGTGGGGATGATTCAATATATGGAAATCCATCAACATAATTCACTATATAAAGTCCTAGCCAGAACAATTACATAACAAAAGGAGATCTAAGGGATACAAATTGGAATGGGATAAGTCAAATTATCACTATTTCCTGTTGATATGATAGTATACTTAAGTGACCCCAAACATTCCACCAGAGAACTCCTAAACCTGATAAACAACTTCAGCAAAGAAGCTGGATATAAAATTGACTCAAGCAAATCAGAGGCCTTCCTCTACATAAAGGATAAACAGGCTGAAAAAGAAATTAGGGAAACAAAACCCTTCACAATAGTCACAGATAATACAAAATACCTTGGTGTGACTCTCACTAAGCAAGTGAAAGATCTGTATGACAAGTACTTCAAGTCTCTGAAGAAAGAAATCGAAGAAGATCTCAGAAGTAAGGATCTCCCATGCTCGTGGATTGGCAGGATTAACATAGTAAAAAAGGCCATCTTGCCAAAAGCAATCTACAGATTCATTGCAGTCTCCATCAAAATTCCACATAAAACCAGATACACTGAAACTAATGGAAACTGGGGAAGATCCTCGAGCACATGAGTACAGAGGAACATTTCCTTAACAGAATACAAATAGCTTACGCTCTAAGATCAAGAATTGACAAATGGGGACCTCATTAGAACTGCAATATTTCTGTAAGGGAAAGGACACTGTCAATAGAGCAAATCAGCAACCAACAGATTGGGAAAAGATCTTTACCAATCCTATATCCAATAGAAGGCTGATATCCAATATATACAAAGAACTCAAGAAGTTAGACTCCAGAGAACCAAATAACCCTATTAAAAATGGGGTACAGAGCTAAAAAAAGAATTCTCAACTGACGAATACCAAATGGCTGAGAAGCATCTGAAGAAATGTTCAACATCCTTAGTCATCAGGGAAATGTAAATCAAAACAACACAGAGATTCCACCTCACACCAATCAGAAGGGCTAAGGTCAAAAACTCAGGTGACAGCAGATGCTGGAGAGGTTGTGGAGAAAGAGGAACACTCCTTCATTAGTGGTGGGATTGCAAGCTGGTACAACCACTCTGGAAATCAGAATTGCAGTTCCTCAGGAAACTTGACATAGTACCACTTGAGAACCCAGCTATACCACTTCTGGGCATATACCCAGAAGGCGCTCCAACATGTAATAAGGACACATGCTCCACTATGTTCATAGCAGCCTTATTTATAATAGCCAGAAACTAGAAATAACCCAGATGTCCCTCAACAGAGGAGTGGACACAGACAATATGGTACATTTACACAATGGAGTACTACTTATCAATTAAAAACAATGAATTTCTGAAATTCTTAGGGAAATGGATCTGAAGAATATCATCCTGAGTGAGGTAACCCAATTACAATAGAACACAAACAGTATGCACTCATATGTAAGTGGATATTATCCCAGAAGCTCAGAAGCTTGGGTGGCCTATTGTACCCAAGATACAATCCAGAAACCACAAGAGCCCAAAGGAAGACCAAAGTGTGGATACTACATTCCTTCTTAGAATGGGGAATAAAATACCCATGGAAAGAGTTACAGAGACTAAGTGTGGAGCAGAGACTGAAGGAAGGGCAATCCAGAGACTGCTTCTCCTGGGAATCCTTCAATCACCAAACCCAGACACTATTGTGGATGACAGCAAGTGCTGGCTGACAGGAGCCTGATATAGCTGTCTCCTGAGAGGCTCTGCTAGTGCCTGACAAATATAGAAGTTGATGCTCACAGCTATCCATTGGACTGAACAGAGGGTCCCCAATGTAAGAGCCAGAGAAAGGACCCAAGGAGCTGAAGGGGTTTACAGCCTCTTAAGAGGAACAACAATATGAACTAACTAGTACCCTCAGATCTCACAGGGACTAAACCACCAACCAAAGAGCACATATGGTGGGACTCATGGCTCCAACTGCATATGTAGCAGAGGATGGCCTAGTTGGTCATCAATGGGAGGAGAGGCCCTTTGTCCTGTGAAGGCTTTATGCCCCAGTATATGGGAATGCCAGGGCCATGAAGCAGGAGAGTGTGGGTTGTTGAGCAGGGGGAAGAGGGAGGGAACAGGATATTTTTTTTTTCATAGGGGAAACCAAGAAAGGTGATATCATTTGAAATGTAAATAAAGAAAATATCCAGTAAAAAAAAATTCTCTAATTGTGTAATGCTGTTGGATCTTAGAGAAAGTAATTGTACAAATATTCTATAACAGAGAGGTGCTGGTTGCAAGACTTGAAACATGAACTTTTATCAAAACGTGTCTTATCATTTCTTCAGTATCCTTCATATTCCTATATCTTCACTCCATTAGACATGTGCGTATAATTAGAGTATGAAATGGGGTCACCATTGCCAAGCCAGCTGGGATTATTAAGAAACTAGGTTTGTTGGGCAGGTGACTATAGTCAGTTTTAGGTAGGTGTTTCTAACAAACTAAAGAAGGAGAAGAGACACATGAAGAGTTTTAAAACAAGAGACCAATAAATGTGAGCTTTTTAATGAGAGGGATAAGGAGGACAGAGAGGCAGGTTCAGTCTGGACTCGAAAGAGCCTTTTCATTTCTGGTTCTAGGTTCCTATGTGGCATTTTTCTCTTTACAATTTCAATTTTCTTAACAACAACAAAAACACTGTATTTGTGTGTGTTTTTAAGTTAATTGAATCATCATTTTATAATTGGCATACAAAATAGTCATTTTATAATAATCGTTTATAATTGGCAATCTTAACACTATGTAAGATCCAAAGTGAAGTTTGCCTGTCTGCTTTAGTATGTCTTAAGTAATAAATAAGTTACAACTGTAAATAAAAATTGTTACCTCTGTGTGGTTAAAAAAAAAGTTGCTTATTTGATTTTGCTTTAAATTTATATACGAAGTGAGACAGCAGGACACCACAATATACCACCTGTGTTTTCTGTGTTTATACGCTCAAAAATGTGATAAACCTTTCTACTTATGATTTTCAATTTTTGTTAGGTCCTTGCAAAAATTAACCTATTTATTTTATAATGAGTCATCACGCCAAATGATAGGAATGTCTTCCAGAAGAGGTGAGAAACAGAAATTACCTTCAATAATGAAGCCGTTAATGAGGTTACTTGCTCTACCCCATCAATAATATGAAGGAAAATGGGCATATCATTTCCAAGTGAGTGGAACAAACTATCATATAGCTTGCACAATGACAGAGTAAGATTGTATATGTTCTTAAGGATTTAATCCTTCTGAAACAAGATCTAGATGACCCAATCTGAACTTGAGATCCTATACTTGCACTGGAATATTTCAGAAAAGCTATGGAATTTTAATCCTCATTGTACCTTATTTTTCCATCTGTCAGACAAGTTCTGGGGTACAATCATGAAGACTGCTATTGAGGAGAGAGCAGGAACATTTCTTAGTTCAGAAAAAGGTCTTCAGAAATCTTGGTTATTCTAAATTTTCATAGTAATTTGATGTTTGTTCTCAATCATATCAACAAACAACAATAAATAACCAAATAACGTAAATACCATTCATACACAAAATAAAACAGTACTGGTATATGTCAATTTCAAGTTTAGAGAGATACCAAAACACAAAAACTGTAAAGGTGAGGATGGGATGATAAAACATATTAATCCAGAAGAGAAGGGAGATGGGTCATCCAAGGGGGTCAACCCAGAAGCCTCCTGTTTTAGAAGGAAAATTCTTACTTCTATTTTTACATGTTTAATATTTAATCTTTAAACATAAGAGCAAACATTAGATATGTTACTTATATTCTTTCATTTTCTGTCTGAGTGCATTGCAATCTTCCATTAATGTCATAAGAATTACATTTTAATCCTTAGATAGTTTAACATCATTTCTTGAAGCTTCTAAGGTTTTATATCTGTTAAGTTTATGAAAGAGAAATGTGAACATCATCTCCTCTGCTATAAGAACAACAACCAGTAACATTAAGCCATTCTTTTATCTGCCCCTTTCTCTCTATTTACTTATAGAAAACATTATTTCATATTGAAGCTTATTACAATTGTGATTTATAGAATTAACATATTTGCATGCCAAATTTCTGATCCCTTGTTACCAAGCCCTTATTGCTGATCTCCTTTTTTGTTGCTACACCTTAATCACATCTTCAGTTTTATCTAATACAGTAGGATATTCCACACAGATTCTGAACACGAGGAAAGTCATAGATTCTCTCTAAAGTCCTGCTTTTCCCTTGATGACAATCATATCTTTTAATGAAGCTTGCAGTACAAGCTAAAAACTAGCTTAGTAAGGTTATTTTGTGGTCAAATAATCATTCAACACTGGAATTTCTCATTTTGAGACCTACAATAAAAATGAGAACTTTAGAGGAAAGGTTGCTGTTTTGAGAAATCACATTGGTTTAACATTTGATGTGATATATTTTATAAAAATATATTTAATAAAATAAGTGGAAAGTAAAATGGTAATAGCATAACTGTAATTATAAAATATAGGAGGATTATTTTAGAATATACTAAAGATATTGATAACCTGAACATTTTTTTTGTATATCCAGTGAGGGTAAAATTTTGAACCCATGTTGTGCACATTGTTAGAACATTACAATCTCAGAGTACACTGCCTTATTATAAGTTTTGGTTGAATGATATGGTATATGGCCAAAAGAAAATGAGTATTTTCTCTTTTTGAAAGGCATAGCTGTGGTAGTTAAAGATGCATTATCAAAGTTGGCTATTAAAAATGTGTAACAATAGCCTGTGTAGCTTCAGAACACAATAAGAGTAAAGCATCAGAGATTTACATGTCTTTGTTATCATATTGGATAGAGATAAGTTGATAAAGTCACATGTTCTTATCTAGAAATATGAAAACTAAAACACAGGGAATAAGTGACAGAATGATAGTTATCAACACTTCACAAACCTTAAGAAATTAAAAGATCCAAACTTTAAATGTGAACATTCCTGCTCTATAAAAACAAAACAAAACAAAACAAAACAAAATAAAACAAAACAAAACACCCAGTTAGACCCAGTCTGTGAGAAATCACTGAAGATATCCTATAAGAAAAGAAGTGTTTAAAATAACAAAAATACAAACTAAATTTCAGTATCTGTGAAAGCACAATTGGATGGTAAAATAAGGAGACAGTTATCCATAAAATCAGCAGAACTCCCCACACTCAAGCAAACGAGGCTATGGCTGAAGAAGAGATAATTTGCCCCAATGGGAGCTGACCATGCTTTATTAACTGTTTCCAGTGATACTGAAAAAAGTGTTCACCATTGACAAAAAGAGCTATGTATTTGTCTTATGATGCTTTCTACATTTAATTAACAGTAAGAATATTTTAAAATACCAGTACCAAAATAGTAGGAGGCATGCCCCTTTAACACATTCCCATATTTGGGCTAAGGCTACTTATAATACATTCGTCACTGTACATCGTATTTACTAGCCCTAATATTTAATTTCATTTTTCTAATAGTATAAGTTTGTTGCTAGAAGATATAGCATAACTTTAGTGTTCATGCTATGTTGAATGACTACATTACTTCCTATTTCCTTTACTTAGTTGATATGAATATCAACTGAATTTTTACAACTTGAAAATTCTCACTGAGAATTGGAATAAGTGCTATAAAAGTGATCAAAAAATGAATACAGGTGCAAATATCTGCAAATAAGACAGATAAAACATTAAGACTCTTAAAACATCCAACATCTTAGCACAGTGTTGTGAAAATCAACTCTCTATTAGAAAAGTAATATATACTCCATCCATGAAAGATCTTACTATTGATATATATTTTTATATAAATTGTGTTGTGGTCATGTATTCAAGTGTCTTAGTGTGGCATCCTAATGCTATGATACACTGACCAGAACCTAGTTGGGGAAGAAATGGGTTGTTTTGCCTTACTGCCTACATTTTGTTATGAAGATATCAGGGAAGGGATTCAAGGAAGGAACAGAAACAGAAACCACGGAGAAACATTTCTTGATAGCTTGCTCCACTGGGATTTCTCTGCCTATAGTTTTTTTTTACAACATATGACTATCTGCACATAGGTGGCATATCTCAAAATGGCCTAGCCCCTCCTATATCAACTATCAATCAAGAGAGCACATGTTCGCTTTCAGATCAGTTTGGTGGACACATTTTCTCACTTGAGTTTTGGTCTTCTCTGACAATTCTAAGTCGACAAGGAAACTAAGCAGCACTGCTGAGACTACTAAATTCATTTTCATTGGAAAGGCCGATATAAATATATATCTAAGAAAAATAACTGAAAGGATGAACAGAGGAATTTTATTGTGTTAAATCGCATAGGGATATAAAAAGCTTAAATTATACATGCTTAAAACTATTAAAATTGTTTGACATGTCTTTTGTCTACCATCCACATAAATCATGGCATAGATCATCACATACATAACTCTCAGAATTCTGGATTTATTGGCTTTATGTAATAATTTTAGACCTAATATTTTATAACAAAAATATAAGTAAAACCTGAGTGTTTTTGTACTGTTTTAATTAAAAAGAATCTGTTCATGGAAAATAATTCATATGTAACATGCATGCACTAGAACATTGTATATATTGAATCTTCCAGGCCTTTTTATCTTGAAAATTATCTCAACTACAGAATTCTTCAAGATCCACGTTTGCTATACACAAATATTTATTATTAAACTCTAACCTACTGACCTACTGACTTTTAATCCATAATAATATACCCTGAGCTGGGCAGTGGTGGCACACACCTTTACTCCCAGCACTTGGGAGGCAGAGGCATGCAGATTTCTGAGTTTCAGGCCAGCCTGGTCTACAGAGTGAGTTCCAGGACAGCCATGGCTACACAGAGAAACTCTGTCTCGAAAATACAAATAATAATAATGATGATGATGATGATGATGATGATGTACCCTGAAAAGAAAGGTTTCTCAGCAAAAAGGAAGCCATCCGCCTCAGAATTAGTTTATATTATATCACATATGGTATTAGACTCCACAGCACTTCTAGGTCAGGTATTGCTGTAGCCAGCAAATAACCTATAATTATTGACAGGAACCCTTCATTATTTTCAATTCAACCATGGCCTTCAGTAAAGTCAATAACCTTCGATTTTAATCATGTTCTTAGAATGTAATACCTCCTTATCAACTTTTGATGGAAGGTGGATTTCTCAATGGCATCTCCTTAACTTTCCTTAGCCTTTCCTTAGTCTTAGAATTGCCTTGTTAGTTTTTGTGTCCACGAAACTAATACTGACATATTTCAGAATGAGATAATGTGTCAGCTGACTTGATTAAATGAATTACATATAACTTCAAAAATGAGTCCTGAGACCTGGATATTATAGAGTAGGTCAAAGCTAATAATTCTAAAGGAAAAGATGTGTGTGTGTGTGTGTGTGTGTGTGTGTGTGTGTGTGTGTGCACGTATGCAAAGCATGCATGTAATCAAAATACTGGGCATTATAATCTATATTTTGCCTTTGTGATTTATTTAAAATTATATATAAGTATTAGTTACCTATATCAATTTTGGGAGCCTAGGAGAGATTTTATAAGGGGTGAAATATTTGTTTAAACTTTTTTTCTCTGCCCTTAACCTATAGAATAGCTGTACCTTGATTTTTGGCTCAAGATGCTTCCAGGAAACTGAAAGTATACCCTGTGTTATAAATTTCAGAAATCCTTTCACTGTTCATTTAACTTTCAACTTTCTTACTATCTGCTCTTGCTAATCTGGATTGCCTAACAGTTGACTTCACATTTCCTAACTAGAGTCTCTTTATTTTCATCACCTATATATGTAATTCATATACTTGTTACATATAGAATTCTTTTGACTCACAAAATTTATATTATGTGTTTTCTCTTCTCCTGAGCAAAACCAAAGTGGTACAACATGTTTTGGAAGATCATGTGCTACCTCTGCTTGGTGAGCAAAGGTCCACATTCACACAACTTTCAGATGGTTTTGGAATCATTTAGCTCATTGAATTTCCCTATCCTTCATAACATAATACAAGAACACAGAATTCTGCTGACAAATAAGAAAAACTATATGGGATACACATCTCGTGTGTGATGCTGCCCTCCATAGAGGCATTGTACTCATTTTGTTATCACAGCAGCCACAGTGAAAAAGAAGCCAAGAGGAAAGGTCTAGTGGGGAAAGATCCAGGCTCTCTATATATTGTTTTGGAAAGTTTCCAAAGAAAGGTGTTAATTCTATTTTCAATCATTTTTAAATACTACATATCTGTTAAAATTGAATGCTGCTAATGCTTTATCCAAATATAGAGAACTTCCATGCAATGCCAAAATGATGAAGTCCAGTCAGTATAACCCAGTTATGTCCTTTCATTCTGGCATTGAGACAGCCAGTAGATCTCTCCTTTTAGGGAAGAAAGAAAGAGACCCAGACCTGTAGTGATAATATGGACCTGCACACATGTTCCATTGAGAATGCACACTGAGATTAAAAGAAGGTTATTATTACAACAGGGAAATGGGGAATGCTACAGATTAGAAACACACCAACAAATAGAAAACTGACAGGCTCTAAGCCAGTGGCAAGCAAGCTGGCTCTGAGTCCAACAAGAGACACCACCAGTAAGATACTCCTATCTTTCATATACTCTTACTACCAATGAAGGTAATAGCACCAGACAAAGTAAAGGCAACTTCTGAGGAAACTCCCATGTATTTCAGAAAATAGATTCCTGGACATCCCATAGATGTGAGGCTAATGAAGCATAAGTACAGGACCTTTTGGCAGCTGCAAGGACAAAAGGAACTTAGTATAATTGACAGCACTCAATTCATGTGCCAGGTCAGAGGGCAAGAATGCTTGCCAAGTCACTAACAGAGAGCAGACAGACAGTTAAGGTCAATTACTAACAAAGCTCAAGTCAGAGATGTGAGGAGTGGGACTTTAACCACTCCTGAGTGGACAGTACATGCAAAGGTCAGAGTCATTTCTCTGGTTGGGCTAGTGGTGCAGGCTTAGAGCATAGAACCCTGTATTTACTCACCCCATTATAATGAAAGCTGACACACAGAACCAACTAGTCTTATAGGAATTGGCTCATCCTTTGTGGTGTATCTGCCACATGTATGCAAAAACCTGTAGAAAAAGAAATTGAAATGCTTTTCTCCTTTTGGGAACCCCTTTTGCTCTTGGGTATGCGGTGTACCTTTTAAAAATTTCCCCTTATCTTAATTTTACACATTACCCTAATATCTCTTAATAATTCTGGCCATTGCTTTTCTATTTCACACTACTGTTTTGGTCTTTAATCTTCATTGTTATGAGATGACCAATTCAAAAGCCACTGTCCACAAATGACCTTTAGTGACCTGGGTGTCTGGAATCCTAGGTTTCAGATTCAAGCACAACTGGACTAAGAAAGGTCCCGTGAAACATTAATAATAATAATAATAATAATAATAATAATAATAAAACTTTCACTGTAATAAACAGAAATCCAGGAAATTTTATTAGTTATATTAAATATATTTAATATATTTAATAGATTGTTTTAATATATAGTAGATATATCAATATGAAGAGTATAATAGTGGCTTCTGCCTTAGAAGGGAAACAATGTATTCCCTCAAGGAGCAGGTAATCTTTTATAAGTCTCCATGGGCCTTTGTGAAAAGACAAAGTATGTGGTAGACAGAGTTAATGAGATTTGGGATATGCAAGGTTATCCTCAGAGTCAGTAGAGACATGAAGGAAAAGTAATACGAGAGGAGGACTTTAAAAAAAACACCTTTGAGAAAACTAACCTCAGTGAAGCTGCTGCAGGAAAGAAGTTGTTCCAGAGACAGCAGTTAGTGGGTTGCAGGAAGCTTAGGGCTAGGAATCCACATGTCCAATTCACTGCTTCATACCCTGACCCAATACAGAAAAGTCTGATATTAACTTTGAGTTCTGTCTTTGCTCAAGAAAATTGGTCCAAAGCTAAATCCTACCTTGAAAGCTTATTATGTCTGTTTTAATTCTGAAAGAACCAGAGATCTCAATGGAAATATGTATTAAGTAATGCACAGATTAATCCAAGACAGGTTGAAGGAGTGACACTTTTAATCTACTGCTTCTGTTTATTTCAGTGTGCAGTGGTGATTTCCTGAAGCTTCCTCTTACTCAAACCTTGCATTAGAAAATGACACATAGTTACAAGTGATCAAGTTCCTTTCCTGCAACAATTTGAACATCTCGGATAGAACAAAAATCATTGTTTCTAATGTGCTTGGTTTTTAAAGTACTGACCAAATAAAACACATAAAAAGCACTAATGGTGGCAGAATCTAAGCCCCAGAAAGTATCTACCATGACTATGGTCTTTTCACTTGGACTCAGAAACACTCATCATACAGGAAGTGATCAAATGTTACTTCAAATGTCAATCTTATTTTACCCCCTGGATCTGTGTTTCCATTAAGTTTTTGTTTCTGACTCCAGTGAACGTTTGTCTCAGTAATTGCTTTATTAATGGTAAAGCATTTATTTCTTGATGTTAGGAATCTTTATATAGTTTTAAAAGTCTTCTAAAAGCAATGTTTCCTAGTGATTTACCTTTAGTGTATCCACACTGGAAAGCACCTATAAGATTTTAACGGTGTTGTCTCAGGACAGCAGATATGTCTTCATTAACATATTTTATTTTCAAACACTGGCTGGTTAGTACATAGTTTGTTAAAATAAGTGTAATGTTACTGACCCAGTATTACAGAAGGAAGATCATGCTATGAATACAATGAGCATCTAGGAATGTAAAGGGGAAACAAGTTACCATTTTATCTTTTCCCAGACTTCAGTCAAATGTGCAATGTTCAACAGATAGTCCCCACATAACTTTGAAAGTATTTGTAAAGTAAATTGAAAGGTAGTATTTTGAGAAATATCAAAAAGAAAAATAGAAATTGTCATTAAGTTTTCTATATTTATATGTCATTTTGAATTATGGTAAAAGGTAAAAATGAGTTTTTTCTGCCTAGTTAAAACACAGATCCTCTCTATTTAGTGATATCAGTAAAAATTAATACATTTTATTAGTAATGTCAAAAAGCTATCTACCCTGTAAACTTTAAAAGGACTTCATATTTAGAATCAGTACATTATATAACACTGCCTGTGTTCCCTTTGTAAGAATTGAGATGTCATGTATCCTATGAATGAAGAAGCAATTCTTGTTCAGCAGTGATAACCGCCTTAGATGATAGTTTCCTCTTTCAACTTGCAATTGAAAGGCAGAACTAGCTTTTCTAAAGAAAAATCCCTTTACTAGATTTAATTATCCTTCTGTTCTTATTTTGGAAAATGTTTTATGTACTATAATGATAATATACATTCCATGTACTTACTTCAAATGACATTCTTCAGAATGTCACTGCCCTCAGCAGTGTTGCCTCTTTTTCAATATTATTGTCCTCTTATTATTTCATAATAGAATTTGATTTTAGTGGTTTGCCAGGTGATTTGATTTGAATTCTAAATATTTTCACATACCTTGTCAAAAATGTAAAACATATATGTGTGCGTCAACAGTGAGCAAAACATTCAATTATCTGCTCAGAAACACTGTGTATTCTCAAAAGGGAAGGAAAGGAAGAAAGGGGATAATAGGAAATCAAAAACTCAAGTAGCAATATGGCATATCTACCATAGATATTTACTTTTACAGGAACTGCTCCCTAGACCAATAATAATATCCTCTTTCAATATCAAACTAGATGTAGGCCACCCAGACTTCTCTCTTTTCATTTTAACAGAAAAAGAAATGTAGATTGGAATGTAAGACAAGTACCTAAAGTCATCAGATTTGGAGCCCTGGAAAGGTTTAGCCACTTCACCTGGATATCAAAACAGGCCTTTGCTAAGTGCAGGGTACTGGTTCTTAATATGACTGGTAATGTCTTCCCTGTGTGATGAGAAAACTTTATTAGAAATTTTATCAAAGCTGGTATAGCTGCAGTATCTTTTATCATAGACTTTTAAATAATATTAAAAGAGTCTCTGTATTATTCCCTGTATTTACATCTTAAACTTATAATCTTGAGTCCTGATCACTGAGTCACTTATAGACTGACAAGTCACAGGATTATACAAGTGTGTGGCCTGAAGTTCATTAAAACTTTACCAAAAAAGTAAGGACCATTTCACTTCCTGCAGCAGCTAACACCAACATGCTCACTTCAGATACACTGTTGGATGAATTTTTCCATTGTCTTGAATATAAAGGTGCCCAGACTTCAAAACAGTTCCATAGAACTTTAACCAATAGCTGAAAGCTGAGAAAATCAATGTTATTTGCTAGAGGCTGTTTTAAATATTTTATTTTTTAAAATTCACTTGTCCCAATAAAATTTGTTGTTTGCATGCCCCAAACTAGAAATAACAGAGGAAGACTCCAAATAAAAGGAAAAAAATAAATAAAATATATGGTTCAAATTTGGATTGGGTGTGAAAATATAAGTAGTACAGAGTAACAGGAGGATGGGTCCAAACTACAGAAAGTCTTCCAACTAGTGAAGGCATCAACTTAAAACTCATATCATATAACAAGGGAGATTAGCTTAATGGCCCAAAAAGAACAATGATGCTTTAGAGCATGTTCAATCATGCTTATTCAGAGTCTCAAACTACCAATACACAATAGGATGGAAATGAGGCAACCAATGAAAGTAAAGGAAAGATAGACAGAGACAGAGACAAAGAAAGACAAAGACAGAAAGATACAGAAAGACAGAGAAAGACACACAGAGACAGAGAGAAACAGATAATCATTTCTTCATGTACCTGTACCAGTAAAGAACAATTGTAGTAGTGTTTCCTCACAACAGATCTGCCACTCTGTACCCTTTGAATGTAGATGGTAATGTGTCTTTAGTCTTCAAGTTCCTCCTGCCAAATAGAGGATTGGAACATGTCAGTTGCATAAGCACCTACTATGAGTGTGATTAAGTAATGACTCATCACAGATATGAGTACCAATCTTGTGTTTTCACACAGAAAAAAAAAATCAAAAGAAAAAAAACCCAACAAAATGAATTTAAGCTCAAAGACAAAATGAGTGCTATATCTGCAATGTGGTCAAGAGACAAAACAGTAAATAAAATTCTAGGACATTAGTGAGTATGTCACTATTAATCTATTATAATCCTATTCATGTTTTCAGATTAACTGACATAATAAAAGATAGGGTCTTCTGGATTGAGTTTTTAAAGACAATCCATCTTCTAACATCCTAAAGTCCTAACTGCTCTTAACTTCAGGTCTGGGGGATCAGCTTTTTGTTAATTCTGTTCCAATGATAAAGCAGAAGGTCATGGTTGTGTAAGCATGTGGCAAAAAAATGAAATAGAAGAGAGAAATTTGGGTCTTGAATACAAAGTAAATGAATTTTAAAATATCTAGAGTAAATTATTGAGGAAATCTGGGCCACAGTGAGGAAACCTGTGAATAATAGGAATAATAGGTATGGAGAAAAAAGAAGAAACCCATGGGAAAGACAGAAAAATATTTTTAGCAAAGTCATGCAAGAAAACTTCTCAACTCAAAAAAAAAAAAAAAAAAAAAAAAAAAAAAGAAAAGAAAAGATGCTGATCAAAGTCAAATATAATACCAAATAGAAAAGGCTAGAAAGGAAACCCCCAATGAAATGATACATTATAACCAAAAACTAAATATACATAACAAAGACAGGTTAGTAAAAGCTCAAATGGAAAAGAAACAAGTTACATATAAAGGCAGACACAGTAGAGTAACAACTGATTTGTTAATGGACTCTGAAAGCCAGATATGAATGGATGGATATACTACAAGTCTTAAAGACTTAAAGCAGCCCAGCCTTCTCTATGTAAAATAATTCCTAATTATAATTAAAAGAAAAATAAACGCATTTTGTTGTGAAAACAAATTTAAACAACTTATGTGCACCAATCCAACTAAGAAGGAACCAAACAACACCAATGGCCCAGTCTCTAAGATTAACAAGTGGTAAATGGGACCTCAGGAAACGAAAAAGTTTCTGTAAGGCAAAAGACACAGTCAATAGGACAAATCAGCAACTTACAGAATGGGGAAAAAAATCTCCACTAACCCCACATCTGATAGAGGGCTAATATCCAAAATGAATAAAGAACTCCAAGAATATAACCACCAAAAAAACCAAACAACCCAATCAAAAAATGCGGTATAGAACTAAACAGAGAATTCACAAGAGAAGAATTTCAAATGGCTAAGAAGCATCTAAAGAAATGTTCAAAGTCCTCAGTGATCTGGAAAATGCAAGTTAAAATGACCTTTCACCAATCAAAATGGCTAAGATCAAAACCTCAGATGACAGCACATGCTGGTAAGGATGTGGAGAAAGAGGAACATTCCATTGCTGGTGGGTTTGCACACTAGTACAACCGTTCTGGAAATAAATCTGGCAATTCCTTACAAAATTGGAAGTAGACCTACAGAAGACCCAGCTATACCACTCTTGGGCATATACTCAAAAGATGCCTCACCATACCAGATGATGAACATGTGCTCCACTTTGCTCATAGCAAACTTATCTGTAGTAGCTAGAAGTTAGAAACAACCCAGATGTCCAACAATGGAAGAATGGATGCAGAAATGGTGGTACATTTACAGGATGGAATACTCTTCACCTATTAATAACAAGGACATCATGAATTTTGCAGACAAATGGATGGAACTAGAAAATATCATCCTGAGTGAGGTAATCAAGACCCAAAAAGATATATGGTATGTATTCAATAATGAGTATTAGCCAAAGAGTACATAATACCTAGGATAAAACACACAGAATTTAAGAACTGTAACTAACAGAAATGCCAAGTGAGGTTGCTTCAATCCCATTTCATGGGGAAGAAAATAATCATAGGAGGCAGGGGGAAGGAACAATTTGAGCAGGAGAAGGGAGCAGAAGGGGAAAGGAGAAACAGGATCACATATGGGGTGGGGGACAGGAGAGAAGCTCAAAGGTTCAGCAGAATGAATTGAAATATGCAGCCTCAGAAGGTGGGAGGTGGGGAGACCCTCTATAAAGTACCAGAGACCTGGGAGGTGAGAGAATTTCAAGACTCAATGGGAATGACTTTAGATGAAATGCCCAACAGTGGGGAGTAGGAACTCAAAGAATTAACCTCCAGTAGATAGACAGGGTCTAAATAGGAGAGATGATCTTACCAACCCTTAAGTCAAAACTTCTGATCCAGAAGTGTTCCTGTCTATAAAACCTGCAGGTTAAAAATAGAGAAGAGACTGAAGGAAAGGCAGTCTAGTGACTGGCCCATCTGGGCTGGGGAATCCAGCTCATGGGGAGACACCAAGGCCTGACACTATTACTGATGCTATGATGTGCTTGCAGACAGGAGCTTAGCCATGCATATATTTACTTTTGTGTAGTCTTTCTTCTTTCTTTCCTTCTCTTATTCTCTCTGTCTCAGTCTGTGTTCTCTCAGTCTCTCTCTCACTCACTTCCTTAAATACATGCATACACAAACACATATAAAGTAGTGCCTAACTGTATAACAGGATAGATATATGATTTAGATTTGTATAATTATTTATAATCTGTTCCTTTGACAATGAATGACAACATATCAAAAAATGCATTCTGAAAACCGATTTCTGCTATATAATAACACATATATGTCTATTTTTATAATTACACATGAAGCATATATTAAATTTGTCATTTTAATTGTAAATATAGATATTTATATGTATATGTGCTAAAATTAAATATATGTATTACACCTATCTATAGCATGCAACTATGTAACAAAAGAAATATAAATCAAGGGATAAATGAAATACTTATACCAGATAATGGCTATCTATCAAGAAATGCCCTGGTAGAAGACCAGGTATTTACAAACAAGTAAAATCAAAGGTTAGATTTCAAGGTGGTAAATTTTTATCAAATATAAATCCAGAGGTAAATCATAAATAGGTAGCAGTATCTGATGAATGGTGGGATATTATTAATCAAATTATGTGTTTAGCATCCTTTTTCAGTATTCTTATAAATCAATATTAGCCTTAGTTATGTTTTATTAATTAATTATTTCATTTATTTACATCCCAAACGTTTCCCCCTCCTAGTCCCCCCTCACAGAGTTCTTCCCCATTACTGCTTCTTTTGACTCTGAGAGGATGTCCCCCTAATCCCCACCCTGGGAAATCAAGTCTCTATAGGACTAGGCATATCATCTTCTTCCGAGTCCAGACAATGCAGCCCTCTGCTACATATGCATCAGGGGCATCGGAATATCCTGTGTACTCTTCGGTTGGTGGTTCAGTCTCTGGCAGCTCCTAGGGGTTCAGGGTAGTATAACCTGGATATGGAACTTGAAGAGACCACCTCCAGTAGTCAGACAGGACCCCCAGTAGAGGGATGGGGACACCAATCCACCTGTAAAACTTTTGACCTAAAGTTGCTCCTGTCTAATAGAAATGCAGGGACAAAAAGGAGCAGAGATTGAAGGAATGGAGGACCAATTACTGGGCCAACTTGGGATCTATCCCAAGGGCTGATACCAATCCCTGATACTTTTTATTGATGCGAGGTTGTACTTGCACACAGGAGCCTAGCATGGCTGTCCTCTGAGAATCTCTACCCAGCAGCCGACTGAGACAGATGCAGATACAGCCAAGCAATGGATGGAGGTTGGGAGCCCTTTGGATGATTTAGGAGGAGGATTGAAGGAGCTGAAGGGGATGGCAACCACAAAGGAAGCCTTAATTATTCTTACCCACCTCATACCAGCAGAAAATCATTCATTCCACAGAGAGAAATGACTAGCTTCTTTAGAAAAATAAAAATCTGTACCAACCATCTCTAATGACAGGGACAATTAACCTAATGAAAAGGGGATGAAAGAATCTAAGGTTGCCTTCTCTTCTCTAGTCATCCTCTTGTTAATTATCTTAAACTATAAACACCGAATAATTATTATCTCACATATTTAACATCCACTTTCTCACAACTACAGAACTAAGTCTTGTAGATACAGGTACTGGCTCGGTGAAAATCTACAAGGTTCATATCTAATTTTTTGTTGTTGTTGAAATGCACACATCCACCCAAAGTATGTAGCCACAATGGAAAGCATCTTGACAGTTCTCAAAATAATAAATATCTACAATTCTACCTCTGGAGATAGAGCAAGATAATTTCAGGCAGGGACTGAATGCATATTTGCATACTTATTTTTAGGGAAGTATTGTTCAGAACAAACAAAATGTGTGTGTGTGGGGGATGCTCACTGACAGATTCATGGATCAGCAAAATTTGGTATACATAGAAAATGAACTATTTGATCTTTAAAAAGGAAGGAAATTGTGACTCATACTGCAATGTAGACAAATGTTGGAAATATGCTGAATGAAATAAGACAGACACAAAAGGGATTCATGGGGAAAAGAATAAGCCTAATATTCAAAATTGCCTAATCCCAGTAATATGAGGTAGCCTGTCAGAATCACAGCGACAGAAAGTAGTGCAGGGCCTTCTAAGGAAGCAATGAAAGAGAAAATGAAATATTATTTAAAGGAATAGTTTGACTTTGAAAAGAAGTTTCAAATGCATATTTATTTTCATTAGTGTGTATGTTTGGGTGTCTGCTTGTCTGAATTTGCACTCCGTAGGCACAGGGGCCGGAACACCCCATAAAACAATGCTGGGGCCTAAGGCGACTGTAGTTATAGGAAGTCATGAGATGTATGCAGGTTCTGAGAAACAAACACTGTTCCTCCACAGGAACAGCAAATATGCTCAGTTACTGAGTCATCTCTGGAAGCTCTGTGATTTTGTTCTTGGAACCAAATTTGAAAATAAAATCTATATCATTTCCAAAAAACTACAAGGTGATAGCAGAAGGCATTTTCATAAATGGCAATTTTAGTATTTCCTAGATACTATTCTTTCATTTGTTTGTAGTCCAGATCCACTGAGAAAACTCTTTTAATCTAAATCTCCTCTATATCCTATCTTCCTTTGATATCTTGACTACTTCCTTGGTTGATACATCACTATTAATTAAAAATAAGGTTGCATAGGTGCAGATAAAATTTCAATTAGCAATTAATAGTAACAGTGTTAATGAATTAAAACTTTAAAAAACCCTAAGAAAAACTCATTTATTAATGTGGTTTTAATTAATAATGAAATTTAATTTATATTAATCAAAAGATTCAGAGTTATTTAGAGCAGTGTTCATCAGGCTCTGCCAGAAGTTTTTCTCTTTTGTTCATACTGTGTCTTTTATGGAGTTTTAATAATGATCTCATTTTAGCTTATACCAGTATAAATGAGCACACATATTTGTTCACAAACATACCATCTGACACTTAATAGCATGTTCCTTCATTTTTATGTTCTTTTCCTTATGAAATTTCTGATGAATGTTCTCATGATAATGTCACAATATCATCAGGGACCCTTCACAAATGTTCTTCAAACAGTAGAATCTTTTTCTCCAATAATTATTAAACTCTTCCAATAAAATTGGTTTTCCATCTGTCTCACTCACTAATGATTCATAGTTTCTGTCCAGGTGCAAGACATGTTTCCTACTCCCTGTTGCATATATATAAGAGTGGATGTGTGTATCAAAAATCCAATTATATCAATAGATTGGATTAGGCAAACTCCATCTAATACAGAGATTTTAGAATCTAGAAGTAGTGTGACTTAGTCTACTGTCATCTACAAGTGAAGCATTTTTCTTTCTTTTTTTTTTTGAGTAATACTTTTTATTAGATATTTTGTTTACTTACATTTCAAATGTTTTCCCCTTTCCAGATTTACCCTCCAAAATAATCTCATTTCCTCCCTCCTCCATCTGCTCACCAACCCACCCTCTTCCACTTCCTGGCCCTGGCATTCTTCTACACTGGGACATAGAGCCTTCACAAGGCCAAGGACCTCTCCTCCCACTGATGACCGAGTAGGCCATCTTCTGTTACATATGCAGCTGGAGCCATGAGTTCCATCATGTGTACTCTTTGGTTGGTGGTTTAGTCCCTGGGAGCTCTTGGGGGGTGGTACTAGTTAGTTCATATTGTTGTTCCTCCTATGGGGCTGCAAACCACTTCAACTCCTTGGGTCCTTTCTCTAGCTCCGTCTAATATGGAGAACACTACCAATTCCACCCAGAATATTAGTATTCTGGCAGTCTATGTGTCCTAACTTGTGAATGAAACTACTTCCATTCACATACATGGATTCTTTATTTTGTACTCAACCTTCGCTGTTAATTTTCACAGTGTTCATGGTTTAGAAATCTAATTGAACTACCTAGGGCACAGTGATCTCGGATAATAGCATCTGTGTTTTCCTCACGTGGCAGAATAAGTATTCTGAACTAGAAGAACAACAGTGGCCTCAGAACCTGCAGCAGAGGGTCCTAGTTTCAGAAGCCATCTTGGTTTCCTGTTTCAAAGCTCTTCACAGAGATGATATGCTGTCAGCATCAATTGTTATTTAGACTATGTTTTTAAGGCTTTGGTACTATAATGAATCGGAAAGAATTATGCTACTTCTCTTGTTTTTTACCTTTGTCTGTCTTTCAAAGTTTGAGCCATAGCCTTGCATATGGTAGACAAGATCTGTACCACTGAGCCTCAGGACCAGATTTTCTGTTTTCTAGTATATCACAATCAGTTACCAGAGAATCTAAGACATTCTAGTAACTGTTTAGAGCAAAATTTCAAACCAACTTTATTAAGCATGTGGATCCAATGTAATCAAGAAGTTGAGATATTTATCTATATCTTCCGCTAGCTATAAAGCTATTTAAGATTCAAGGCAAAAAATCCTTTAGACACTATTATAGTTCTGTAGATTCTGAAAATGAAATTGATCTATGCTCCTGAAATGAAGGCTGATGCAGGACTCATGACTACTGAGTCCTGCATGGATTATTAGTTAAGAACAGGTATATATCAACCCTGAATTGGCCCTAAATTGTCATATTAAGTAGCTGTATGGAGCAAGAGTAGGGAGAATTTACCATTAATAAATGAGCATGAGAAAAGGGGATTAAGACATAAGGGATAGGAGCATGGGAACTATTTATGCATGCGGTAATATAGATAATTAGTAGTTTTTAAAGATAATGCATAAAGCTTTCTTCTTTATAACTTATTGGTGACTTTACTCATTGTTACAGAAAACTCAGATATATGGTCTTTGTTGACTGAATTCTGCTTAATATTTTTTTGTTTTACAATCTGTCTATACTATCAATTTTAACACTATAAAAATTGTAATTTCTAAACTAGGTTTTTCTTATGAAATGTTTTGTAGTGGTGAAAAATTAGAAAAGTATTTGCATATGTAAGATACAATATAAGACAATATAAGAAGGGAGATGTTGATGCTGATGTGTTTGCCTGACTCATCTTGCCCATATTTTCTTGATATTTAACAATTAGGGTGGTATGCATAGATGACCTTTTCTATTTCTCCACATAGCCATTCTCTTATGAAATAATTCTATCTATATTATCCAGAATGTCAAATGGGAATGTTTTCCCACATGCTCTATGATTATAAATACTCATTCAGAGTGTACAGCATGAGGTTCAGAGAGAAGAGAGGGGTGAGGTAGGAGTTCACGTCTTGAGCAGTGGTCTTCAGTGGTTGTTTCGAGACTCATATAAAAGGCTGTGAACTGTGAAGGTTTTGGAAGCCTCTTGCACTGACCTATCATTTAAAGGAGGTGGGAGCCTCATGGGAACAGTTATGGTTTCCAGAAGGAAATGCTAAATTAAATGTTTCACCTGATAGCTTAATGGTATCACTCCAAAAACAGGCAATCTGAAATATAAAGGACCCACAAAGCAATTAAGTTTCTTTTCAAAATACCTTACATTTAAAGGTGACTGTAACTTTCAGAAGTGATTAGGGCATAAGCATTTGGATGCAGATGTATCATTAATAATTATATGGTAATGCTCCAGTTGGTGCATAAACACATGATTCTTGGCCACTGGGTATAAATGAGGCATAAACAAGCACATCTGGAATGTTCTCGATACATAGGAGGTTGATTGATTGATAATAACAAATGGATCATACCTGGCCATTTGAACTAATTTAGAAGAGAAGCCAGCTGTAAATAGGCTGTAAGGAGAAAGCTGTAATATTAAGCGTAATTAATGAAATAAGTTTCAGTAGAGTTTTGAGAATGGAATTGGAAGCCTTTGTAGATGCCAAGAAAACAGATTTTCCTCCCCAGACAAAATATTATGTAAACTCCTAAAATATAGTGGAAGATATATACTTGTTGTTATATTTATGAAGAACACATTCATGTTGCAAGGTGGATTGAAATATTTTTTAGCTTAATCACATTAAAGTTAAGAAATCAAAACTCTCTCCCCTGCAGTAGTTTTATGTTTCAAGGGAAAAATGTTTGAACATGAAATTTTATAAAGCCTATGAAAAATGTACTAAATTTTAAAGACAGAAACTGTGAACAAGTGTCAGTAGCCATTAACCTCTTCTTATGCATTTGTGGATAAGGGTGTTAGCATTTCTGAGTGTTACTGGTGCTGCTAAATGTGTCTCCCTCACAGGAGATGAGTTTAGTCCACAGCATGAGCTGACCTTCCTGTGAGCTGAATGCGGGTTGCAGTCACACTGTCCCATGAGCTGACTGTGGGTCGAATTCACAGAACCACTCTTGGTCTGCTTTAGCATGACCGGGTCACCATCTGCTTTAAAACTCTGCATTGCAATTCACATTTGTTTCACTTACAGAGTCTTGGACATGGTGCTAAGTGATAAATGCCTTATGAAAATAAAGGAACATCATGTAGTTCTACATCTAATTCCTTTCCCTGGTTTTCAATAATGGGCTTCATAGTTGGTTATTATTTAGAATAGATTATACATTGAGATTTAAGTACATTTTTTCTAAATATTATGGTCCGTTCAAACATTCATTAAGTGGTTATATTTTACTTGCTACCCACCTTAATTTATCAATACCTCCTTTCTATATTGTTCTTTTTCAATGTAAAGAAATACCCCTTAGCTATCTGAGTGTCTCATATTTATCATGATAATTATGGAACAAATGTGGTAGCATATGTTTACATAACAGCTCTTAGAATATGTCTAAAGGAGAACCCAGAATTTAAGGTCATCTTCAACTAAGTTAAGGCTAGCCTGAGCCACATGTGAGCCTGTTTCAAAACAAAACAAAGCAAAACAACTAAATAAAAATAATCTCAGAATAATATAATGATACAGAACTATTTTATTGATTCCAATTTTGTATTTTCTCTTAACAATAATTGCATCAGGTAAGTATCTTAAGCCACTTGTTTGACATACAAATCACAGCTCAAATAGATTAGCGACACTTCTTGGGAGGTACTTACTTGAACCTTCACCTTTTAACTTCAACTTAGAGATTAACACGATTTTCTAATTAGATAGCATTTTTTTGTTTGAGATGGTTTCTTCATTTTAAAGTGATTTCAACAGTCATTTAACTATTGCATTTTGGTCAAATGTGTTAAATATATTTACTGATTTTTTAAAATGAGAAACTGCTAATAGGGTTTGTGATATATATATATATATCACATATAAAACATATAAGAAGTATATATACATGTTATATATATTGTTATATGTGAAACATACACACACACACAACTTGGGGTAATATGTGTGTACTTGATAATACTTCACCTTAAATGAGTGCTTAATTGAGTCATAACCTATACCAGTGCCGTTAAGTATACATTTGTGTGTGTGTGTGTGTGTGTGTGTGTGTGCAGGGGGTGGAGAATGCCAAACTGTAGAGACTATATCCATATTTCTGCTTCTTCTTTTCTACTATTGTCAACATGACTTATATTTTAATATAAATAATGTGCTATTATACTTCATGACATGGTTAATGTGCCTTTTGCATATTCACTCTGTAGTCATATAAAGGAATAGCTATTATGTAATTTGATCTTTGTTTAGCTTATGGAATATGAAAATTACAAAGGAAAAATATATATAAGTAGGTATAATTGTTTACTGTTAGAAAAGCATGGCGTTTTAGTTGGGCTTTCCATTGCTGTGAAAAGGGTATCATGACTGTGACCAGCTTGGGAGAAATGGTTTATTTCAGCTTATAAGTGTTGGGCTATATACTCCATTGCTTAGGATGGTCAGGGCAGTAACTCAAAAGGTAAGAACAGGAAAAGGGATAACATTTAAAATGTAAGTAAAGAAGATATGAAATAAGAGAAAAAGGTCTAAAAAAAGAGGGAAGATCAAGCAGCAACTAATGCACAGACCATGGATTAGTACTAGTTACTGGTTTGTTCTTCATAGCTCACTCAGCCCGTTATCTTATATCATTGGAGTCCAGAAGCTCAGGTTTGGCACTGCCTACTGTTAGCTGGATCTCCTATCATCAATAATCAACCAATCAATAAAATGCACCATAGGCTTGTTCAGAACAATCTAGTGGGGGCATTTTCTCAATTGAAGTTCCATTTTCTAAAGTAACTCTAGCTTTTCTTAAAACGACATAAAACTAGCCAATAAAATTGTCCCCTTGCCAATTTACACACAAATATCACTGCTAGGCCATAATCTCCCTTTTTTGCTGCCCCTCAAGATGCCACATTAACATCAAGTACACAACATGAAAAATGTTTCAAATTTTAAGTCCCAAATGTTTTAAAATTTTGAACACTTTAAAAAGTTTAGCCTCTTTAAAACTTCCAAAATCTATCCAAAATATTCAAAGTTTCTTAACTGCTGTTTCCAGTAAAGTGACAATGAAATTTCTACAAATCACAGTAGGGGGTAGGGAGGATCTGGGTGGGAAATGGAACAGGAAGGGGAAGAAGGGAACATGACTAATTACTGGGTGAGGGAAAGAGGACTGAAGCCATGAGGGCCAGCAGAAAGAACGGAAACAGGCAATCTAAGGAGATAGGAGGTGATGGGACCCTCCAGAATGTACCAGAGACATGGGAGGTGAGAGATTCTTAGGACCCAAAGGGAGAGACCTTAGATTAAATGTCCTAAAATGGTGAGAAAGAACTTATGGAGCCCACCTCCAGCAGTCAAACAGGGAATCAAATGAGTGATAGGGTTGCCATCCCACAGTCAAAACTCCTGACCCAGAATTGTTCCTGTCTGAAAGAACTACAGGGACAAAAGTGGAGAAAAACCTGAGGAAAAGGAGGTCCAGTTACAGGCCCAAAGCGGAATCCAGCCCCAAGGTCTGACACTATTACTGATGTTAATATATGCTCACAAAAAGGGGCCTACCATGACTGTCCTCTGAAAGACACAAAAAGCAGCTGAAAGAGTCAGATGCAGATATTTACACCCAACCAATGGACAGATGCTGCTGACCCTGTGGTTGAATTAGGAAAAAGCTGGAAGAAGTTGAGGAGAAGGGTGACTCTGCAGTCTCAATTAACCTGGGCCCCCAAGATCTCTCAGACACTGGGCCACCAACCAGACAGCATACACAATTGAGACTGACCAGCAGTCTCGATTAACTTGGCCTCCTGAGATCTCTCAGACACTGGGCCACCAACCAGGTAGCATACAAAAGCTGATTTGAGACTCCCAACACATTTACAGAAGAAGACTCAGTCAGAAAAGATGTACCTAACCCTCCAGAGACTGGAGGCCCCAGGGAGTGGGGAGGTCTGGTGGGGTGGAGGTGAGGAGGTGGGCACATCTTCTTGGAGATGGTGGAGGTCAGGGAGAGGAGGTATGGGATGTGGAACAGTCAGAGGGTAGAACAGGAGGGGGATAAAATCTGAACTGTAAAAATGATTAATACAGTGTTAATACAAAGTTTAGAACAGAGACTGAAGGAAAGGCCATCCAGAGACTGACTCACCTAGGGATCCATCCTATATACAGACACTAATTCCAGACACTATTGCTGAAAGGAGCCTCATATAGCTGTCTTCTGAGAGGCTCTGCCAGAGCCTTACAAATTCAGAGGTGGATGCTCAAAGCCAACCTTTGGACTGAGCATGCGGTCCCCAATGGAGGAGTTAGATAAAGAACTGAAGGAACTGAAAGGATTTACAACCCCATAGGAAGAATAACAATATCAACCAACCATACCCCCCAGAGCTCCCAGGGACTAAACCACCCAACCAAGGAGTACACATGAAGCAACCCATGGCTTTAGCTGCATATATAGCAGAGGATGGCTTGTGGGACATCAATGGGAGGAGAGGCCCTTAATCCTGTAAAGGCTGGATGTCCCAGTGTAGGAGAATACCAGGACTGGGAAGAGGGAGTGGGTGGATGAGTAGAGGGACCACCCTCATAGAAGCAGGGGTTGGGGGTTGGGCAAGTGGATAGGGGTTTTCCAAGGGGAAACAAGGAAAGGGGATAACATTTGAAATGTAAATAAAGAAAATATCCAGTAAAAAATGTTTAAAAATAGAGTGAAGAAACAGACATAGTCAGAACCTGAACAAAGCAAAACCAAATTCCAACAGTGAAGAAGCCAATGTCAGATTTTTGTGACTCATCATGTTCTAGACTCCAAAAAGCTTGCCACGACACATATACATCTCCTAGGCAAAGGCTGGATTCACTCCATACCTATGTCTCTTTGCTGCTATCAGTTGGTACTGGCATCTCTAAAATGCTTTGGTCTCTGGTAATGGACTGTATCTTCACAAATAGATACAGGGGGCTCTTCAGGGTCTCTGACCCAGACACATGGTGTCAAGCCTCACCTTGGCCCTTTCAATTTGGAGTCCTACACTGAAATTGAGTCTGTACTTTCAACAATGGCCCCTCCCAGCTTTTCTTCAGGGACACAAACTATACCACAGTGCCATGTCTCAGCTGTGTTTCATGGACCCCTCATTGCTTCAAAGCCAGTGCCATCTATCTATCTCTTACATGCCAAGTTCAGCTATCAGCACAAGATACATCCATGACATCTCTGAGTATAGCTTCAGTGTGTGCCGAGCTGGAACAAATAATCTCAAAATAATTTCATTTTAGTGATGCTCTTCTCTGCTTAATAATCCATAGTCTCTCAAGTCTAGCTGACCAGCCCCTAAATCAAAGGTTTCTCTTTAAAGAGCTGATCTCTTGATAATCATAGCTGACACATTATCTTCAGTTGATCAGAATCCCAGTTTCTTAATTCAAAATATTGAAAGGCTCTGACCAGAGTCTTTGAGGAACTCTCAAAGCTCCATCTGAAACTTCACAAGGTAGGCCTCTGTGACCAGCTCTATATTTAGTATTATTTTGTAAGTTCCTACAGAATAGCACACTGATGTAAGTGCTCAACAGTTTTGTAGCCCAAAGTTCACGTGCTACCAAAATCCACGCCTAAACACGTGGTCAAATCTGCCACAGTAATGTCCATAAGAGGTAGCAATGTCAGGAAATAGAATAAAGAAAGAAATGTATTTATACATAGGTGAATTAATTGGGGTTTCTATTACTGTGATAAAATATTATGATCATAAAGAACTTGGGAGAAAAGAGTTATTTCAACTTAAACCTCTCAGGTTTCAGTCCATTCTGAGGGAGGTCATAGCAGGAGTCTGAGGCAGGAGCCTGGAGTCAGGAGCTGGTGCAGACAGCCATGGAGAAGTGTAGCTTATTGGCTGAACCATCCTGGCCTAATTAGCCTCTTTCCATAACACCCAGTATTACTAGACCTGGAACGGCACTGCCCAGAATGAGCTGAGGCTCCCATATCAATATTCGATCAAGAAAACACTCTGTAGACTTATTTAGAAGTCAGTCTCATGAGGGCAATTTCTCAACTGATGTTCCCTCTTTCAAAATGACTCTAACCTGTTTGACATAAATCTAGCCAGCACAAGTGATTCACAGTCACTTAGCTAGTAGACCTTATCATGTTCCTTGGACTAGGCAATGGGCTACTCACATTTTTCATAACTTGTCACACAATTATCCAAGGCATTAAAACAGAACTCATCCATTGTGACATACCTAAATAAGTAAAAGCCTGCCTTAGGGTGCTGTACTTAATGGCTCTTTAAGAAAAAGTCACTCTCTTTTACATTGGTGATGGATAATGTGACAAAAGTATTTCGATTAAATTCTAACTTTGGAATACTTAATAAATTAGTAAGAGTATTGTAAGTGCCACTCAGATTCACCTGTCATGATGCAGCAGGCTTCAACTGATCTTTCTCCTCTTTTGTCTGCCTTCCTGAGAGCTGCTAGCAGGTGAGAGGTCATAGCTCATGAAAGAACAGCATGAGAACAAGAGGTAATGACACTCCGTGTATTTGCATCTTCACTTCATAGTCTGAACACTTGGAAAAGACAGTGCTCTGAAGACAGAGGCCCTACATCTCAATTCTTCATCATTCTTTTTTTTTTATTGGTTTTCCTATTTATTTATATCTCAAATGTTGTCCACCTTCTAGGTTTCCCCTCCACAAACACCCCATTTTATTCTCCATCCCCTTTGCATCTTTGAGGGTGCTCCCCTACCTACAACCCATTCCAGACTTACCGCTCTAGCATTCCCTTAAGATGGGATATCAAACCTCCACAACACCAAGGGCCTTCCCTACCATTAATGCCAGATAAGGCAATCCTCTGCTACATATGCAGCTGGAGCCATGGGTCTCTCCGTGTATTCTCTTTGGTTGGTGGTTTAGTCCTTGGGAGCTCTGGGTGGTCTGGTTAGTTAAAATTGTTCTTCCTATGGGATTACAATACCTTCAGCTCCTTCCTGCAACTCCTCCATTGGAGTCCCTGGGCTTAGTAGGATGGTTGGCTGAGAGTGTCTGCATCTGTATGGGTCAGGGGCTGGCAGAGACTCTCAGGGGACAACTATATGAGGCTCCAGTCAGCAAGTGTTTCTGGGCATCAGCAATAGTTATTATTCCTATCGAAAGATTTTAAGTTCATGTGGTAGAAAAATTATTTACGGTTAGTATTTTGGGATGTTTGTTAGGGAAATAACACACACACACACACACACACGCACATGCACATACACACACACACACAACACACGCACACATGCACGTACACATATACATGTATATGGATTCTCAAAGACTTAGGTAGAATGGTATACTTGTAAAACCACAATGAAAATTGGGGTTCCTAGGATATCATCCTCTTTTCAGTATTAAGTACATGTCCAAATTTCATGAAACCACCTAATTTCTGTTACAGCTGGGATTGTAATTTACTTCTAGGAGCTGATGGATTGAAGACTGGCTGTCCTTCTTGGGGGAATAAACAACAGGAGGTGATGACTACTTATGTTGTTTTAGATCACTGTAGGTACACTATTCAAGTATTTGTCTACTACTAGTCTGTCTGTTTGTCCTTCTCAGTCTCTAAAATCCTAATTTTGATGTAGACTGAATACCTAGTCTCTATAATAATGATGTTGTCTATCCAAATCTTGTCTTGGTCAACTCAGCTCATCTGTAAACTCAGCATCGACTTATTATTTAGAACCATTTACATTGTTTGTTTTTTCTCTATACCTTTTACATCCTTATTCTCACAACTCATCTTTTCTTTATGTCGACATGATTTTCATATTTTTGAGCATAACTGTGATAGGTAATTATTTTCCTTATTTGAATTGTTCCCTCTTTAGTTATTTATGGGATAGTACCAAAATTTTATCCTTGGATAATTCCAATATAGGTAGTGGAAATGACAGTGTAAATATAATTTGCTGTACAACTATGAAAACATTTCACCAAATTATAATCAGTATTTATGTTCTGACCTAGTTTGCCACCTTTTGAAATACTCAAAATTATTGTGAGAGATGTTTCTAAAAACATTATAAACATAATGTATGTCATTAAAGTAAGAAGATTTACAGTGCATCTGCTGTATAATAATACAAATTATTAGGAGAAAGGACTTCCTTAATGGCATCATTTCCGAGTTGCCTTTACTCTAGAGAATCTTCAGCATCCCTCCATATTGTCCACTCTGACATCACATGGCTAGCATCTCAATGCCTTTAGTATCTGATTGTTCAGTTTTTCTGAGAAATAGCATAACTCTTAATTATGTTGTAGTCATCATTTTAGTCCCAATATATTAATAATCTCTTATATATCTTTATAGCTAATAAATGAATGAATCTTATGCTTAGAAATGCTTAGAAAGTTAATACAAACGCAATCCACAGACATATCCATGAACTATGCAAACTAATTTTTAGATGTGTGATTTTTCTAGGAAGTTCACTGGAACCATTTCATATGACATTACAGGAAAACAATTTTGAAAGTTCACTTTTTGTTCCTAGATTATTCAGGTTTCCCACTATTTATACTTATTACTTAATACTATACAATATTAAAATCTCTAGTCCCCATCTCTCCAACCAAAATGTAATGTCTTATTTATTTATGAATGCTGAATATCAGCCAGGCAGTGGTGGTGCATGCCTTTAATCTCACACTTGGGAGGCAGAAGCAGCCAGATTTCTGAGTTCGAGGCTAGCCTGGTCTATGGAGTGAGTTCCAGGGCATCCAGGGCTAAACAGAGAAACCCTGTCTTTCAAAAAACAAAACAAAACAAAAATCAATCAATCAATCAATCAATTAATAAATAAATGCTGAATATCTGTATCTGTGAACTTTATTTCTTTTTTTAAATTGGACATTTTCTTTATTTACATTTCAAATGTTTTGTCCTTTCCAAGGCTCCCCTTAGGAAATTCCCTACCCCATCTCCCCTCCCCTGGCTTCTATGAAGGTGCTCTCCTACCCACCCACTCTTATCCTCCTGAGAGGCTCTGCCAGAGCCTGACAAATACAGAGGCAGAAACTTACAGCCAACCATTGGACTGAGCAAGGGTTTCCCTGATGGAGGTGTTGGAGAAGGGATTGAAGAAGTTGAGGGGCTTTGTAGTCCTACAGAGGGAGCAACAGTGTCAACAGGCCAGACATCCCCAGATCTCCTGGGGACTGGACAACCAACCAAAGAGTACACATGGAGCAACCCATGGAACTGGCCATATACATGGCAGAGCATATGGCCTTGTTGTAAATCAGTGCAAGGACAGGTTCTTGGGCCTGAGGATGTTTGATGGCACATTGTAAGAGAATACCAGGGCAGAAATTTCTTTCTTAAGGAAGATGTGTTTCAGAAACTCCATTTTGCAGATTTTAAAATTCAGATAATTTCTTAAACACATAATGTGTCAAAGCTGAGGTTGTTGTCTTGTCTTCTGAGACCCAAAGAGGAGAGAAATAACCAAACTTCATGCAGTATTTCAAATATCATTAATCTCAAGGCAAATTATCAGTGAATATTCAATTCTCCATTTTTTATTCTTTTGAATATCTTTATACAATTAAATTTATTCACTGAGAGAGAGAGAGAGACAGAGACAGAGAGACAGAGAGAGAAAGAGGGAGAAAGAGGGAGAGGGAAAAAGTGAGGGGGAGAGGGAGAGTGTTCAGATATAGATGTTATGATATATATGTAAAAATCAGATAAACTGCAATAGTCTGTTCTCTTTCCACTATATAGGTCCTAGAATTAAAACACAGGTCACCACTCTGTAACAGTCATCATTCTGGATGAGCCATCTCACACCTATTCTGTTTGTTTATTGGACAAGATCTCATAAAGGCCACAGTGGCTTCAGTCTTACTATCAAGTGGAAAATGACTTGGATCCTCTTGCCTTTATTTCCCAACCATTGAAATTCTGGATTTCTTCCATTCCTTATCACTGACTATTCGTTAAATACAGAGAAAACCCTGCTAACAATACAACATTTAAAAATTCACAGCCAATAGACAAAAGAGTAACTTACACTATTCTGTTTAAATTTACATTTATTCACTGCATTGTGATTTATGTATATAAGGAGTTATTTTTATTTCATTTTGTCATTTTTGTTGCTGGTGGTCAGTTCTTGTTAGCTGAAGTCTAGCCTCAAGCCCCAAATTTTTATTTCTGGAAATTTAATTTTACATTCCCTGTGAATCCTTAAGATAACATTGTTGGGCTCAGCAGTGGTGGCTCAAGCCTTTAATCCCAGCACTTGGGAGGCAGAGGCAGGTGGATTTCTGAGTTTCAGGCCAGCCTGGTCGACAGAGTGAATTCCAGACAGCCAGGGCTATACAGAGAAATCCTGTTTCGAAATAAGAAAACAAAATCAAAAAACAAAAAAACAAAAAAACAACCCCAAAACAAAACAAACAAACAAACAAACACAAAAGATAACATTATTGGATTTGCTTTCTATAGTGGACAATGCTAAATTTATTCCTAGAGTTATTTATTTGACCTCAGGAATAGTACCCAGGTTTAGCAAGCAGGGTAGTACTTCCATTGTTAATTTCCAGGTGCTTTAGTAAGCATGAATACTTTCCCATCCATGTGCTACTTAAAATAGAATTGCTACATTGGTTCCAGCTTTAGAATATAACATAATTTCTGTGCATTCCCTTCTATATCTTCATCCATCCTCACAGATTTGATTATTATCATGGTCAGTGTGCATGACTTTCAAATACTTCTGATCTCTCTACTTTCTGAGATTCAGCTCCTATATTGATGCCCACCAGCACATGTTCTTCACTTTATCCAAAGCTACTCTTCACTCTACATTTGTCATTATTGTAAACCATAATTGCTTACTCTAGAACATTAGCTTACATTCTGACATGTAAAAATTCTCTCAGACACTCTCCTCTCAGATGACCCACTATAGGATTTACCATTTGCTATTTTCTTGTATGTGAATCATTATGAAAGTCACCTAAAACAGTGCTTGTCAAGGTTTCCAATTTCAATATCATTTTATTTTATGAAATGCCATATATATGCATGCCATAAAATTTTTGCCATCAGTATTAGTACTCAAGAAATTCATTTTTTGTCAGATGATTTCAAATGAATTAGTAAATTATTAATGATTTTGGAAACAAATTCTGTATAGAAAGTTTTATTTTCTGAATCCTACGTAACTTTGGCCTATATCATCTAACATTTTTTGCAAATAGAAGCAAATCCTCTTTTTCAAAAGAAATTCCCTTCAAGCACCATAAATACTAAAGCAGTCCTTTTTTCTGACTACTGATTCTACTACACCTGTATCTATTAAAATCCTTATTATCTACCATGGAAATCTTGAGTTAACAGGTTAAATTTTTTATGATCCTTTATATTATATGAAAGGTGTTCCCACTCTATGTAGTACATTATTAGGTATGCAACAGGCAGGTGGTCAATACCCAAAACTCACATTCTATAGTTAAATAAATACTAATAATTAAATATCCTAGCTCTATTTTCATAGCATCCAAATATTTTATACATTTCATTCGATTAGAATCATTGCTAGCAGACCTATAAAGAGGGGTGCTGAGGTGTGTTTACATATAGTGTCTAACTTGTCCATTTTTCTCAAAGTAGGAAAATACTATATTAAGGCATGATAGAATGAGGGTTACAACAACAAAAATCTTTGTTCTTGCATCTTTTTGTTTGTACCGCAGAAGGGCACAGACCTAATATGCTGTTAGGTGATTGCTGTGGAGGTAAGATATTAAATAAATATATAGCCTAGCAAGACATGAGAGAGTTGAATCTAAATGAAAGTAGAGCATGCATATTGTTTTTGCATTGTACCTGCCAATCATGCTAAATATTTGTGAAGAACTGAGAAGCAATTTTCACTCATGTACATTATATCATGTAGGTCAGATTATTTTATGTAAATCTTTCACTTGGGTGTTTAAATTTCCATATTAAGGGTAGTTCTGAAAAGTATTGTTTCTCTTTTTATTTTTCTCTCCTTAATTTATTCTGATTTGTATGAAGCAAAGGTTTTATCAAGTATGATGTCTATAAGATGTGTTATTTGAATAGTTATAGAAATGTAAGCAGTGTCTGGATAGCAGTGATATTATAGGATTATCCATTTTATGCAATAGTGTATTGTGTCTTAAGTTTGGAAAGAAGAAAGAGAGGCTCAGATGTCTGTGTTAATTGAAATAAAAACTTAAAAAATGTTTGTTCCTTGGTGTGTCTGGATATTCATTAGCTTAACGTAGCTTTTTTTTTTTTTTTTTTTAAATTTCAATGGAGCTAGTTGACAATTTGCACATTTTTTAAAATCCATTTTCCTAAAGTATTCTATAAATCTTCTCAGGAAAATCTCTTTTCATGTTGTGACTAGTATTGATTAGAATAATGATTTATTGACTAACTTGAGAGGCTCTAGAGACAACCAGGAGAGAAACCTTAGATTCCACTTGGGAAGCACTGTTAGATTAGGCTAGCTCCTTTGCATTTCTGAGAAGAATTTTATTGAATTAGTTAAGTGCAGTAGGAAGACCCACCTTAAATTTGGGTATTACTTTTCCATGGCCAAGATAAGGAGGCCCTAGGAGAGTTTTGCTTAGACCCGTTTGCCTTTTTCTCTTGCTAGGGAGTGCTTCTACTCTGCTGTGCAGATGCTTCCACCTTTGCCTGATATCAGAATCTAGATTCTTCTGGTTCTCAGGATGCACAGTGGCTCCCTGGGAGTGTTTCAGGCCTTCTTCACCACTTTAGACTGATTATGTATCCAGCCTTGTGCTCTGAGCAGCAACTGTGTTCATTTTCAATTTTCCAGTATAAAGACAGCCACTTGGACAAGCCAGCCTGTATCTGTAAGTCAGCACAGTACACATGTTTTTAAAATCTACTCAGCCTACCAGTTCTTTCTCTCTAGAGAGCTCTCACTAACTCATTCAGTTAGTTTTAGCTCCAGGCTTAGTCTTTCTTATATGCTAGCCTACTGTTTCTTTCTCAATAGAAATGTTACCAGATATATTTCTGCTTATTTTTAGTCTAAGACAAACAATATCAAGGCAAAGACATTCTCCAGAACACCCATGATTTATTCAAAATTACTCTTACAATTTTAGATCATTTCAGAAGTATTTTTAAAAAATCAATACCACTGGGCAGTTGGTGGCGCACACCTTTAATCCCAGCACTTGGGAGGCAGAGGCAGGTAGATTTCTGAGTTTGAGGCCAACCTGGTTTACAGAGTGAGTTCCAGGACAGCCAGGGATACACAGAGAAATCTTGTCTCAAGAAACAAATAAAACAAAAACAAAAACAACAAAAAGAAATTAATACCTTAATACTGACCAATTCTGAAAATCCACTCATACCACAGAAAAAAATCAGTATGTGGGATTCAGATAAATGAAATAGTTTTTATTTATTTATTCATCAATCACTTATTTTTAGTACTCATAAATTATAGGAAATAAAAGCTTCACATGAGGTAACTGAGAACAAGCAATAAAGGATCTATGGAAAAGATGATGCCAGGTTAAATCATTAAAAAGAGAAGACTGATGGACATCCCTATACCCATAGTTAAAAACTTTTTATCACTGTAACATTTTTTAAATCAAATGTTAGGCTCTACAATAAATGGGCATCACAGTAGGCTCTTTTAACATATTTGAAAACAACTTCATAGATCCCTTAAGCCAAAATTCTTTGGATTGCCTTTAATTACCCACCCCCTTTTGTATCTAATCCATGAGAAAATTCCACTGATTCTATCTTTAAATGAGTCTCCATCTTAGAACAGTTTCTATTACTTTTGTAACAGCAGAGTCTCTCAGCTGGCACACCTGCATTTTCTGAATTTGCTGTTGCTCCCCACAGACTGTTAGCTTCTAAATGTTTCAAAAGTGAGACTTCAGAATGCCATGGGACTGACTCAGTTGTTCTTTCCCACCTTACCTGGATAAAATATATGCTTTATTGTTGCATCATTGTATTTAAATACCACGTTTGTATTAATTCTGCCAAAAGTTTGCTACCCTTGGTAGACTTCTCTTGTAACTAATGCAGCCTTTGTAACATTGTTTCACTTTCTGTCTTCTCTTTGTTTTGTGTGTTTTGGGATGTCATGAGACTATAGCTCAATGTATTTACTTAACATGGAGTTGAGTCGTATCTAATATAAAAATTCATGTATGTTATTGATGATTTGTTTTCCACAAATATTTGTATGTCAAAAACCTTGATCTACAATTTCATTAATAGGTAGATAGTTTGGGTTTTGATCCAACTAAAGTGGGTCATGAGGATGGGGCCACTATGGTAGAATTAGTAAAGTCATAATGAGACAAAATGTATAAAATTCATTTTCTCTGCCACTGGAATGGGTAAGAAATTTGGCCTTCACTAACCCAGATCTTCTTTCACTTTTATACTATATTTTCTGCTTCTATACCTGTCAGTAGTAACTCCTACTTATAGAAGCCAAGCACTTCTGAATGACTTTCATGACTTCAAACAAGGCTTCAATTTCTTCCCTAGTTTCTATTGCTTCACCTATAGGATTATATGGAAATTTATTATTCTATCCAAATTGGTCTATAGACTATCCTTACAATCCTACTTTTACCTCCATTAGGTTTTTGATAAATCTTTTTGTTTGCTAAAGCTTTCTTCAGTTGTGTATGATAGACCATTTTTTCCCACCTTTGGAATGGTTGGTTTCCAAGACTTTATTTGGGAAAGGTCGTTGAATATTTCCAAAGTTAGATATGGTTGTTTTATCTTGTCTTCTGTTATATTCTGTATTTGAAAGCTCAGTTAAATGAAGTTCTACCATATCTTTGTGTTTCTTTGTACTTTGTACTCCTTCAAAGTAAAGGGATTATACCTTTATTTCCAATAAGCTTCTACATAGCATAAACAATCACAATTCACCAACTATGACTTTTAGGGACCAAACAAAACAGGCCCTCCCACAGGATGACTCTCCTAAAACTGCCCTCATGCAATAGCAGGATTGTTGAATGTTTTTAAAGAGAGTGATAATATGTTTGGACATATACAATATCCCTAAGAAGCAAGAGTAAGACAGCCTCGAGCCCTGAGGAGGAAACATATTGTAAAAAGCCAAGTAGACTGATTTAACATCTTCTCCCACCTGTCCTTTAGATTTTAGAACATTTTGTTTTATCCAGCTAAACTGACACTATAATGGTGCCTTAGGTAATGCTACACAGATGAATGTTGCCAAGGAATAGTGAAAGCCTGTATATAAAAGGCAGCAGCTAGCAGGTAAATGTGGACTGAATCAGGTAGCAGACAAGCTAAAGCCAAGCCAGAAACACAAAGAGCGTTTATTCACAAGCCAAGGCTATTCTTCCACACAGGCTTTGTGGACAAGACTGCTGTTCACATGCTGACTTTCTCTGTTATTCCATTCCATTCTGACAAGAGTACTGCCAGCAGAAGCCATCCAGCACAGGCAACTCTGTGCTTCTAGCCTTTGCCATGTTTTCTTAACCCTGAAGGTTAACTGCCTCCCAGCTCTTTATTCCATTCACTTTTTTTCCTCTGTAAATGCATGCAGAGAGGAGCCATCAGAAAAATGTCTGGGACTGTAGATGAGTTAATGTTCCATAAAAGAGCTTTAGCATTGTTAATGTTCTTACTTTCTTCTCTCTCTTTCTCTTTTGTCTTTCTTTGTGTTTTGTCTTTGTTGTTCAATTTACTTGTTTCCATAGCAGGATTTCAAATTTCAAGAAAAGAAGCTTTTCTTTAATCTTCGTTTGCTGACTTACAATGGAATATATAATCCCTTCAACTCAGTACAGACCAGTACAAATTTCTTTCTTGCTCTCACCTTTAGTTGTTACCTGATAAAATGAGCTCCTATTTAATAGTGATAGCATATATAGTTTTCTAGAGACCAGAACAAATGTTTTATCTTTGTTATGTTTTCTAAAACAAAATACAGGTTTTTCAGGATGGATGCTGTGGTAGTTTGAATAAGAATGGCCACCATAGGGTGATATGTTTGAGTGATGGAACTGTTTTGGGAAGGATTAGGAGGTATGATCTCCTTGGAGGAAGTGTGTCAAACCATTTACAATTCTCTCTTCTCTTTTCTCTCTTCTCTCTCTCTCTCTCACTCTCCACACACACACACACACACACACACACACACACTGTCCATTCCATGCCTTATGGTTCAACGTGTAAGCTCTTAGCTATTTCTTCAGTGCCATGCCAGCCTACCTGCCGCCATGCACCCCACCATGATGGTCATAAATTCATTCTCTGAAACTGTAAACAAGCCCCAAATGAAATAATTTTTTTTCAATAATTAAAAAAGTAACTAGGATAGATGTTACAATCTTTATATGACTTCTCTAGCTTGGGTTCTTTATGTTGGTTTATCTATATACACACTTCACCTTCTGGGTTCAGTTTCCCTGTAAACCACTGAATTTTTTGCTTTCCCAAGCAACAATCGTTATTGAATCACTTGCTTTAAAATTTCTAATATATTCTGAAAGCAGGCTTATTGAATGTTTTTCTCCAGATATTGATTATAGGTTAGGACAACTATAAATGTCTCTAAGGCACAGGAATAAGGACAACCTTGGTAGGATTCAAAATCCGACACATGAAATTCCAGAACTATCATAAATACAAGTGACAAACACTGAAATATTTTCAGAAAAATAATAACATACAATAGCCAGGAAGGAAAGAAGGATGAAAATAAGGAAGGAAGGCGGTAAGAGAAAAGGAAGGAAGGAAAGAAGGAAAGAAGGAAGGAAGGAAATAAGACCACTAAAACAACAAATGGTTGAATAATTTCCTATTTTCATGGATTGTTAGGATTAATATTGTGCTGGGGGGTGCATATCTTTAATCCCAGCACTTGGGAGGCAGAGGCAGGCAGATTTCTGAGTTTGAGACCAGCCTGATCTACAGAGGGAGTTCCAGGACAGCCCGGGTTATATAGAGAAACTCTATCTCAGAAAAAAAAAAAAGAATTAATATTGTAAAAATATCCATCCTTCCAAAAAGAATCCAGAGATTCAGTGTAATCCTTATCAATATTTTAATGGATTATTTCACAAAATTGAGCAACAATTTGCAGGGGAGCACAAAAGACTTTGGACAGCAAAAACAGTAATGACATATGAAAAATCTGCTGAAATATCACCACATTTGACTTCATACTATACTGAAAAAACACACACACACAACAACAAAAAAAAAACCAGCATGACATAGAGAAAACAGTCATATTGATCAACAGAATAAAATTGAGGACCCAGATATAATCCAAGGCAACTGCAACCACTTGATTTTTAAATTAAAATATAAATACTTCTTATTTTATGTGTGTATTTATACACTTGAGTGTATATATGCATACCAGATGTGCACAAAGAGATAGCAGAGGTAAGAACAGAGTCCAAGAGCCCTGGATCTCCAAGAACTGGCATAACAGACAATTGTGAGCCCATCATGTAATTTGTGAAACTGAATCCAACTCTGCTATAAGAACAGCAAGTATTCTTAACTGCTGAATTATCTCTTCATTGCTCCCTACTCACCTAATTTTTGACCAAGATGTCAAGTATAGATCGTCAAAAAGACAACATCTTTAACAAATGTTGTTGGAAAAACTAGATAATTACATGTTTCCCTCTCACCCTTAGTATAAATCCTTTGTAAATGGTTCAAATACCTCAGCTTTTGTCCAGAAACATTGAAAAACTTCTAGAAGAATGAGAATAGAGTTCATTTAGGGACATAAGCTTAGCTAAGGATTTTCTGAATAAGATTATTATCACCAGGAGACTAAGAACAGCAATCAGTAAGAGGGACCATGAAATTAAAATTCATCTTCTCTACAGAAGAAACTTAATCAGCTGAAGAGGAAACTGGAATAATAGGAAAACATCTTTTCCAGTTTTACATCTGATGGAGGATCCATGTCTAGAATAATAGAAAATTAAAAGAGTAGAACACACACATACACACAAAACAAAATAATGAAGTCCAATTAGAAAGTAGGTTTTGAAGCTGAATACAGAGTTCTCAGAAGAAGAAAAATACAAATGTAGAGGAGTATTTCAAAGCGTTCACTATACTTAGCTATCCAGGGAATGCAATTATACTTTCTTGGAGATCCCATGTTACCTCAGTTGGAATTGCTCAGATTAAGAAATCAGATGATAGCAATGATGGTGAGCATATGATGAGACAGAAACTGTTGTGAGTGATGTGTGATTAAGGAAGTCTTACTGGGTAAATCCACTCTGGAAATAAGTCTGGCATTCCAAACAAACAAAATCCATCAAATGCTGCAAGAAAGCTAAATGTGGTAGTGTTCTCTTTTAATCCCTGTACTAAAAAGACAGAAAGAGTAGTATCTCTAAGAGTTTGAGGCCAATTTGGTTTATTCAATGAGTTCCAGAACAGCTAGGGCTACATATTGAGTCCCCGGCTCAGAAACAAACAAGCAAGCAAACAAACAAGCACTGTATGAAGGTCTGCCCTATGAGCCAACTACACCAGTCCTGGAAATATACCCAAAGGACTCTATATCTTGTTAAGGGATATTTGTCTCTCTCTGTTAAATAAATTCCACTTCCAGTCGTTAGGGTACCAAAATAGCCATAAAGTGATGAATGAATAATAAAAATTATGGTTACTATATGAATATTATTCAGCTGTAATTAAAAGATAAATTGGAGGATTTTAGGTAAAATAGTTAACCCAGACCCTGAATAAAAAAATGTTGCTTGTTATAATCTTCTGTGAATCTTAGATGTGTGTGTTTAATTTTAATTATCTGTAAATCTAGGAGAATAGAGATAGATCATTGATGGAGTTGAAAAATGCATTTCTTTTTTTTTTTGACCTTTACTTTTTTTTTATTATTAGATATTGTCTTTATTTACATGTAAATTTCTCCCTTCCCAGTTTCCCCTCTAAAAAACAAAGAAACAAACAAAAACAACAAAAACAAACCCCAGCTCCCTTCCCACTCCCCATGCCTGCCACCCCACCCTCTCCTGCTTATTGGCCCTGGCATTCCCCCACACTGGGGCACAGAACCTTCACAGGGCCGAGGTCCTCTCCTCCCATTGATGATCGAATTTGCAATCCTCCACTATACACAGGCTGCCAGAACAATCAGTCCCACCATGTGCAGACCTTGGTTGGTAGTTGAGACTCTGGGAGCTCTGAGGGTATTAGTTAGTTCATATTGTTGTTCGTCCTAAGGGGCTGCAAACCCCTCAGCTCCCTTGGTCCTTTCTCTAACTCCTTCACTGGGGACCCTGTACTCAGTTCAATAGACGGCTGTGAGCCTCTACATCTGTATTAGTCTGGTACTGTCAGAGCCTCTCAGGAGATAACTAACTATATTTAGGCTGGCTTGTCTTTCCTTCAGTCTCTGCTCCATAGTTAATCTCTGCCACTCCTTCCATGGGTACTTGGTTCCCCCTTTTAAGAAGGAATGAAATGTCCATCTTTGGTCTTCCTTCTTCTTGAGTTCCTTGTGGTTTGTGGGTTGTTCTTCCTGTATTCCAAACTTATGGGCTAATAACCACTTATCAGAGAGTCCATACCGTGTTTGTTCTTTTGTGATTGAGTTACCTCAACTCAGGATGATATTCTCCAGCTCCATCCATTTACCTAAGAATTTCATAAATTTTTTGTTTTTAAAGTTGTGGTACATCTACACAATGAAGTACTACTCAGCTATGAAAAATGCATTTCTTAAGAGATCAGTGGTAAAATGCAGATGATATGAAAGTGAAAAGAAAAAAATGATGGGGAGGGAGCTTTAACTGGGGATAGGACTGGAAGGACAGGGCAGGAAACAAGTTAGGGGCTGGATACATAACTGGAAGGATACTTGAAACAACTCATGGAAAACTAGCATTTTATCAGCTTTCATATATATTTCCCATGTAAACAAATTTAATACCAGTTAATTTACTTAAGGGATTAAGCTCATACTGAAAGCAGTAAGTTGTCAAATAAAAAGATCATTGTTGGGTATGGGAAACTTTCACTTGAGTTGTTACCATAGATGTCTGGTGCTGCTCTTGGTTTGTTATCAGAACTTGATGATAAGCTCCAATGCAGTGAAAACACTTTACACACTGGTCACAGTACAGAGAAATCAAGTTGGTACTTATCAGGAAACCTCCTCTCTTCTGGTTAGCTTCAAAGTACTAGAAGGTACAAGGGAAGTTTCTGGGAGAAAATGTCATCATTGTTCTCATCCATATGTGATTCCAAAGAAGTACAATTATGCCAGTGTGGAAAGATATGCCCACAGCTACAATAGTAGCATGAATGTCATGAGGAAAGTAAACAACTGCATTTGGATTCGATTTAAAGTCATCTCAACAAGAAAAACACAGGACCTTTACTGTCAATCTGAGCAATAGCCTTTGATGTGGAACCTCACAGGCCCTATGTGTTGAAGCTGTGATTATACTGTTAAATACACATAGTATTATCTATCCTCTCACTTCATATCTCTTTACTTATAGATTAGTGCAGCTCTCTGAGATTTTCAGAAAAGTTACTTTGTGTAGTGGATGACAGTCAAAGCAGAAATTTCTACATGGCCCAAACGTTAAAAAAAAAAAAAAAAAAGGAACATCTATGTCACATCTCCTCACCAGGTCTTAGAGATTATCATAGACAAGGGAGTAGAAATATTTTAAGAGTCAGAAGTGGTAGAAAAATATATCTTCTGCCTATGTCAAGACAACAGCTTCATACATCCTGCACAAGATCAATCAAATCTCCATTATAGCATAAATTTAGAGGTTCATGTTTTCCTACTCTTAACTGAGGCTTAATGGATACTTGATGCTTTCTAATGATAGGGAATCAGTTTGCTTTAATTGGTTGACACCTGGTAGGTTGAATATGTTCCAGGTGATGGCCCTATACCCAGTCATATATGAATAATACAAATACAAATTGGAGTTAAAGTATTATTGAATTAAAAAAATAAACAAAATTAAAAAGGTTTAAGGAGATGGGTTACATGTGAAGAAAATAAATATGAGAATTTCCAAGGGGAGTATGATCAAATACAATGAATGAAACTCTCAAATAATAAAAATATTTTAAGAAAATAATCAGAATTTTATATATCAAAATTTGGAAATATAATTTCAACTTTTTGAATGTTCTTTATGCATCCTGTTGATATATTTTGCATGTAGTTAGTTGGTGGCTTCTGCACTTTCTTCAGCCTTTTGTCAACATGCCTCTAGCTTGCTCACCATGTAATCTAGAATTCCATTTGCATCCCATGAGTAAATACAGACATAAAACTTATGTGCCATTTTCTTCATTCTCTTGATAACTAGCATTTTACAACATGCATTTTCACATTTGGTGCTTTGTTCTACACAAACAAAAATAGACCTCGGAAGCCATTTTCTCTGGAGTGTATGATTAATGAATTACCCCTTATTCTCTAATTGCTGTGTTAAGAATGGAGTTGCCTCTGGCAGATTAATAAAACAACTTTTGAGTGAACAATTAGTATGCCTAATATTTCACGTGAATTACTTTGTGAATATACATACATATATACATACCACATAGGACGAAGAAAATAAGATGTACTTAGCAATCATTTTCTTTACATGGAGTGCAAATGATGATTTTTGTCTAGGTAATCACAAGTTGGTGCTGTTTGAGTATATGTTTTGTGTGACACTAGTAAAAACAAAAGTACAAGTATGCTCTTTTATATTTTCTATATAGCTGAGGCCTATCTGCCTAATGATGGTTCCAGACACCACAGGCTATGTCTTCCTGCATCACTTAACAACAACAAAAATATTGTTCTATATATGTACTCATGAACCAATACAACGAAGCAAATTCTTCAATTGAGGTTCCTTCTTCGTGAGTCACTCTTATTTGTGTCAGGTGGACAGATGAACCAGCTCAGGTCTACAGACAAACCAACAACTAAGAAACACAGATCCTCTACTAAGGGTAGTTTGTAGTGGCTATTCTTGGTTGTCAACTTGACTATATCTGGAATGAACTACAATCCAGAATTGGAAGGCTCACCTGTGGCCCTAATCTGGAGGCTGAGAGATACAAGTTTCCTACCTGAATCTTGGCATGGAGATCTTGAGGCATAGTGGCTATGAATCCCAGAAGAAGAAAAGAAGATGGGGATGAATAAGAAAGTAAGGAAGGGTTGAGGCTTAATAGTGATGTGTTTGTGTCAAGTTGACAAGGGGTCAGTTGTACTGGCTGGTTTTGTGTCAACTTGATACAAGCTGGAGTTACTACAGAGAAAGGAGCTTCAGTTGAGGAAATGCCTCCATGAGATCCAACTGTAAGGCATTTTCTCAATTAGTGATCAAGAGGGGAGCACCCCTTGTGGGTGGTACCATCTCTGGGCTGGGAGTCTTGGGTTCTAAAAAGAAAGCAAGCTGAGGAAGCCAGGGGAAGCAAGCCAGAAGGAACATGCCTCCATGGCCTCTGCATCAGCTCCTACTTCCTGACCTGCTTGAGTTCCAGTCCTGATCAACAGCAATGTGGAAGTAAGCTGAATAAACCCTTTCCTCCACAACATGCTTCATGGTCATGATGTTTGTACAGGAGTAGAAGACCTGACTAAGACAATAGTTGAAACATTTCCTTGGGAAATCTCCTTTCAATGAAGAGCTAGCATTCAGACTAATTCCCCCTTAAGCAGGAATGAGAATCTCACATATTTTTTCATTAGATGGAGTTATCTCTTGTCTTATTCAGATCTTCTTTTTCAAATTTCCTGAAAATCTATTCTACTCAGCTATAAGAATTAGGACAGACTTTCTAAGGCAGGACCAGCCTGGAGGCACAGGCCTCACAAGTGGCAAGGCAAACTGAACAGGATCCTCTCTACCTCTGTCTACACCTAGGAGGGACAGCAGATCCAATGCCCTCTCTGCCTCTTCCCTAGAAGCAGAGAGCTTCTCTCCAGGAAATTCTCAAACCCAGGGACTTGGTGAGATCAACATTTTCTCTGCAGTGACTTTCTAAGGAAGGACCAGCTGCAAGGCACAGGCCTCACAAGTGGTAAGGCAGCCAGAACAGAATCATTTCTACTTCCATCTACACCTAGGAGGGACATCAGATCCACGGCCTTCTCTGTACATTTCCTACTAGCAGAGAGCCTGTCTCCAGGGTGTGGTTTGATCCCACGAATCAGGAGGGACAGCTGATCCACAGCCCTCTGTGCAGGGGTCTTACTGGAGGAGAGCTGATCTCCCCAAAGTACTGACACAGGCTTACAGACCTACAGGAAGAACAACCTCCAGCCAGAGACAGCAAGAACATCTAACACCAGAGATCAACAGATGGCTAGAGGCAAACACAAGAATCTTACCAACAGAAACCAAGACTACTTGGCTTCATCAGAAAATAGTACTCCCACCAAAGCAAGTCCTGTATATCCCAAAACACAGGAAAAGCAAGATTTGGATGTAAAATCATATCTCACAATAGAGATAGAGGAATTTAAGAAGGACATGAATAACTCCCATAAAGAAATATAATAGAACACAGGTAAACAGTTTTAAGCCCTTAAAGAGAAAACAGAAAAATCCCTTAAAGAATTACAAGAAAGCACAACCAAACAGGTGAAGGAATTGAACAAAACCATCCAGGACATAAAAATGGAAGTAGGAACAGTTAAGAAATCACAAAGAGAGACAACTCTGGAGATAAAAATCCTAGGAACGAAGACAGGAACCATAGATTCAAGCATCACAAACAGAATACAAGAGATAGAAAAGAGAATCTCAGGTGCAGAAGATACTATAGAAAACATAGACACAACAGTCAAAGAAAATGCAAAATGCAAAAAGTTCCTGACCCAAAACATCCAGGAAATCCAGGACGAAATGAGAAGACCAAACCTAAGGATAATAGGTATAGAAAAGGGTGAAGACCTCCAACATAAAGTGCCAGTAAATACTTTCAACAAAATTATAGAGGAAATCTACCCTAACCTAAAGAAAGAGATGCCAATGAACATACAAGAAGCCTATAGAACTCTAAATAGACTGGACCAGAAAAGAAATTTCTCCTGCCAAATAATAGTCAAAACACCAAATGCACAAAACAAAGAAAGAATATTAAAAGCAATGAGGGAAAAAGGTCAAGTAACAAATAAAGGCAGACCTATCAGAATTATACCAGACTTCTCACCAGAAACTATGAAAGCCAGAAGATCCAAGATTGATGGCATACAGACCCTAAGAGAAAACAAATGCCAGCCCAGGATACTGTATCCAGAAAATCTCTCAATTACCATAGATGGAGAAACCAAAGTATTCCATGACAAAACCAAATTTACACAATATATTTCCACAAATCCAGCACTTCAAAGGGTAATAAATGGAAAACTCCAACACAAGGAGGGAAAGTACATCCTAGAAAAAGCAAAAAAGTAATCTTCCAACAAAACTAAAAAGATAGCCACATGAACAGAATTCCAACTCCAACAACAAAAATAACAGGAAATAACAATTATTTTTCCTTAATATCTCTTAATATCAATGAACTCAATTCCCCAATAAAAAGACATAGAGTATCAAATACTGGGTATGTAAACAGGACCCAACATTTTGTTGCATATAGAAATTCCACCTCACTGACAAAGTCAGATACTACCTCAGAATAAAAGAATGGAAAACAAACTCCCAAGCCAATAGTCCCGAGAAAAAAGGTAGAGTAGCCATTATAATATCGAATAAAATTGACTTTCACCCTAAAGTGATTAAAGAAGATAAGGAGGGATACTTCATACTCATCAAAGGTATGATCTGCCAGGATGAATTCCCAATTATGAACCTCTATGCTCCAAATGCAAGAGCATCTACATTCATAAATGTAACTTTACTAAATCTCAAAGCACATATTGCACCACACACAATAATAGTGGGAGATTTCAACACCCTACTCTCTGCAATGGACAGATCATGGAAACAGAAACTAAACAGAGACACAGTGAGACTAACAGAAGTTATGAAACAGATGGATTTAACGGATATCTATAGAACATTTTATCCTAAAACAAAAGAATATCCTTTCTTCTCAGCACCTCATGGTACCTTCTCCAAAATTGACCATATTATTGGTGACAAATCAGGCCTAAACAGATACAAGAAGTTTGAAATAATTCCTTGCATCCTATCAGATCAGTATGGACTAAGGCTGCTCCTCAATAACAACATAGACAATAGAAAGCACACATACACATGGAAGCTGAACAACACTCAACTCAATGATAACTTGGTCAAGGAAGAAATAAAGAAAGAAATTCAAGACTTTCTAAAGTTCAATAAAAATGAAGCCACAACATACCCAAACTTATGGGACACAATGAAAGCAGTCCTAAGAGGAAAACTCATAGCTTTAAGTGCCTCCAAAAAGAAACTGGAGAGAGCATAGACCAGCAATTTGACCACACATTTGAAAGCTCTAGAACAAAAAGAAGCAAATTCACCCAAGATGATCGAAGGCAGGAAATAATCAAGCTCAGGGCTGAAATCAACCAAATGGAAACAAAAAGATTGATAGAAAGAATCAACCAAACCAGGAGCTGGTTCTTTGAGAAAAATCAACAAAATAGATTAGCCACACTAACTAGAGGGCACAGAGACAGTATTCTAATTAGCAAGATTAGAAATGAAAAGGGAGACATAACAACAGACACTGAGGAAATCCAAAAAATCATGAGATCCTACTACAAATGCCTATACTCGACAAAACTGGAAAACCTGGATGAAAAGGACAATTTTCTAGATAGATACCTGGTACGAAAGTTAAATTAAGATGAATCAAATGATCTAAACAGTCCCATATCTGCTAATGAAATAGAAACAGTCATAGCCTCCCAACCAGAAAAAGCCCAGGACCAGATGGGTTTGTTGCAGAGTTTTATCAGACCTTTCAAGAAGACCTGATACCAACACTCCTCAAACTACTCAACAAAATAGAAACAGAAGTTTCTCTAAACAATTCAATCTATGAAGCCACAATTACTCTTATACCTAAACCACACAAAGACCTAACAAGAAAGAGAACTTCAGACCAATTTCCCTTATGAATATCAATGCAAAAATACATAATAAAATTCTTGCAAACCGAATCCAGGAACACATCAAAATGATCATCCATCATGATCAATTAGGCTTCATCCCAGAGTTGCAGGGATGGTTCAATATATAGAAATCCATCAACTTATCTCACTATATAAACAAACTCAAAGAAAAAAAAACATTTGAAGATCTCATTAAATGCTGAGAAAGCATTTGACAAAATCTAACATTCCTTCATGATAAAAATCTTGGAAAGATCAGGACTTCAAGGCTCATACTTAAACATAGTAAAAGCAATATACAGCAAAGCAGTAGCCAACATCAATCTAAATGGAGAGAAACTTGAAGCAATCCCACTAAAATCAGGGACTAGACAAGACTGTCCACTCTCTCACTACCTATTCAATATTGTACTTAAAGTCCTAGCCAGAGAGGAGATCAAAGAAACATGAATTGGAAAGGAAGAGGTCGAATTATCATTATTTGCTGATGATATGATAGTATAATTAAATAACCCCAAAAAATTCCACCAGAGAGCTCATAAACCTCATAAACAACTAGTGCAAAGTAGCTGGATATAAAATTAACTCAAGCAAATCAGTGGCCTTCCTCTACACAAAGGATAAACAAGCTGAGAAAGAAATTAGAAAAAAATACCTTTCACAATAGTCACAAATCATATAAAATACCTTGGTGTGACTCTAACTAAGCAAGTAAAAGATTTGTATGAAAATAACTTCAAGTCTCTGAAGAAGGAAGTCAAAGAAGATCTCAGAAGATGGAAAGATCTCCCATGCTCATGGATTGGCAGAATTAATATAGTAAAAATGGCCATCTTGCTGAAAGCAATGCACAGATTCAATGCAATCTCCATCAAAATTCCAACTCAATTCTTCACAGAGATGGAAAGAGCAATTTGCAAATTCATCTGGAATAACAAAAAACCTAGGATAAGGAAAATTATTCTCAACAATAAAAAAGGAACCTCTGGTGCAATCACTATCCCTGATCTCAAGCCTTACTACAGGGAAATTGTGAGAAAAACTGCATGGTATTGATACAGTGACAGGTGGTAGATCAATGGAATAGAATTGAAGACCCAGAAATGAACCCACAAACCTATGGACACTTGATATTTGACAAAGGAGCTAAAACCATCCAGTGGAAAAAAAGACAGCATTTTCAACAAATGGTGCTGGATCCACTGGCAGTTAGAATGTAGAAGAATGCAAATTGATCCATTCCTCTTTCCTTATACAAATTTCAAGTCCAAGTGGATCAAGGACCTCCACATAAAACCAGATACAATGAAACTAATAGAACAGGAAGTGGGGAAGAGCCTCAAGCACATGGACACAGGAGAAATATTTTCTGAACAGAACACCAATAGCTTATACTCTAAGTTCAAGAATTGATAATTGGGACCTCATAAAACTGCAAAGCTTGTGTAAGGCAAAAGACACTATTAATAGGACAAAATGGTAACCAACAAATTGCGAAAAGATCTTTACCAATGCTATATCTGAGAGAGGGTTAATATCCAATATATACAAAGAACTCAAGAAGTTAGACTCCAGAGAAAAAAACAATCCTATTAAAAATGGGGTACAGTGCTAAACAAAGAATTCTCAACTGATGAATAATGAATGGCTGAGAAGCACCTAAAGAAATGTTCAACATCCTTAGTCATCAGGGAAATGCAAATCAAAACAACCCTGAGATTCCACCTCACATCAGTAAGAATGACTAAGATAAAAAATCCAGTGACAGCTGATGCTGGTGAGCATGTGGAGAAAGAGGAATAATCCTTCATTGCTGGTGGGGTTGCAAGCTGGTACAACCACCCTGAAAATCAGTTTGGTGACTCTTTTGGAAATTGGACATAATACTACCAGAGGACCCAGCTATACCACTCCTGGTCATATACCCAGAAGATGCTCCAACATATAATAAGGACACATGTTCCACTATGTTTATAGTAGTCTTATTGACAATAGCGAGAAACTGGAAACAACCCAAATGCCCCTCAACAGAGGAATGGATACAGAAAATGTTGTACATCTATGCAATGGTGTATTATTTAGTTATTACAAAAACGAATTCATGAAATTCTTAGGCAAATGGATGGATCTGGAGAACATCATCCTGAGTGAGGTAACCCAATCACAAAAGAACACACATGCTATGCACTCTCTGATAAGTGGATATTAGCCCAGAAGATCAGAATACACAAAGTACTGAAACTGCCCGCAGTTTCATGAATGAGGTTCTCCTCAGTTAGGAGAAAATAAAGGACCTGAAAGAGAGGGTTTGAAATGCAAGAGAAAACGCGAAGCCAAGTTGCGTCCCAATCAAGGCTCCACTTTACTGAGAACAAACAAGGGATTTTATAATCACAGGGGAAACTGAAAATAAGTCTCTGGATTAACTATAAAGAAAGTTCAGGTGCCAAAGTCTCCAGGTTCAGAAGATCTTCAGTGGGCTGGCATACTCAGGCAGTGGGCATGCTCAGGCGATGAGTGTGTTCAGGTGGTAGGCATGGTCAGGCGGCTTCTTCAAAGACAAACAGTCAACAGAGAGCATCTGTCTTAGCTCTCAGGTGTTAGCCCTCAAACAGAGGCTGTCAGGAGTCCCATGGATGACCGAAGTGAAGAGGGGATGTAACAATGTACAATCCAGAAACCACAAGAATCTCAAGAAGTAGGAAGACCAAAGTGTGGATACTTCATTCTTGTTTAAAAGGGGGAACAAAATACCCATGGAAGGAGTTGCAAGGACTAACTATGGAGCAGAGACTGAAGGAAGGACAATCCAGTGGATGCCACCAAGTGCTGGCTGACAGGAGTCTGATATAGCTCTCTGCTGAGAGGCTCTGACAGTGCCTGACTAATACAGAAGTAGAGGTTCACAGCCATCCATTGGACTGAGTACAGGGTCACCAATAAAGGAGCTAGATAAAGGACCCAAGAGATGAAGGGTTTGCAGCCCCTTAGGTCGAACAATATGAACTAACTAATACCCTCAGAGCTCCTAGTGACTAAACCACCCATCAAGAGTACACATGGTGGGACTCATGGCTCCAGCAGCATATATATATAGCAGAGGATGGCCAAGTCGGTCATCAATGGGAAGAGAGTCCATTTGCTCTGTGAAAGTTCTATGCCCCAGTGTAGGGGGATGCTAGGACCAGTAAGCAGGAGAAGGTGGGATGGTGAACAGAGGGAGGGGGGAGGAAAAAGTGTTTGCTTTTTATTTTAATTTTTATTTATTTATTTATTTAGGAGGGGAGACTGGGAAAGGAGATATCATATGACATGTAAATAAAGAAAATATCTAATTAAAAAAAATGAAGAGAAAGCAAAAAGCAATATAGAAAAAAAATAAAGAATGAGGACATCCTGAGTTTTGCAGTCAAATGGATGGAATTAAAAAATCTCATCTTCAGTGAAGTAACACAGTCCCAAAATGTTTGCAAGTACTCACTAATAAGTGGATATTAGCCCAAAAATACAGAATACCCAGGACGCAATCCACAAAACTGAAGAAGGTTAACAAGCCAAAAAGCCCAAGTGAGGATGTGTCAATCCTATGGGGTAGGGTTTAGAAAGCAATTGATGGTGGTCAGAGGGAGGGGAAATCTGAATGGAAGAGGGAACAAGGAGGGGAAGAGGGGGACATGATCAGGTATTGGAAGGGGGGACAGGACTGAAGCCCTGAGGGCCAGCAGAAAGAATGGAAACGGGCAACCTAGGGAGGTAGGAGGTAGGAGGACCCTCTATAATGTACTGGAGACCTGGGAGGTGAAGACTCTCAAGACCCAAAGGGAAAAACCTTAGATAAAGTGCTCTAGAGTGGGGAGGAGGAATTTTTAGAGTCCATCTCCATTGGAGGGACATGACATCAAGTGGAGGGATGGGGTTTCCATCCCACAGTCAAAAGCTCTGACCCAGAACTATTTCTATCTGAAGGAACTGCAGTAACAAAGATGGAGAAGAGTATGAGAGAAAGAGGTCCAGTAATGCCCAAATTGGGATCCAGCTCAAGAGTAGGTCCCAGGGCCTGATACTGTTACTGATGCTGTGGTATGCTTGCAGACAGGAGCCTAGCATGGCTGCTCTCCAAAAGACCCAACAAGTAGCTGAAAAGAGGCAGATGCAGATAGAAGCACCCTACCAATGGACAGAAGAAAGGGACCCATGTGGTTGAATTAGGGAAAGGCTGGAAGAAGCTGAGGTGGAGGGCAGCATGGGAAGATCAGCATTCTCAATTGATCTGGACCCATGAGACCTCTCAGACACTGAGCCACTACCAACCAGCCAGCATACACCAGCTGATATGAGGCCCCCAACACCTGTATAGTAGAAGACTGCTTGGTCTGGCCTAAGTAAGAGAAGAAACACCTAACTCTCAAGAGACCTGAGGCCTTAGAGAGTTGGGGTGGTCTGGTGAGGTGGGGTAGGGCAGCCTCTTAGAGAGTTGGAGAAGGAGGTAAGGGATGGGGAACAGTTGGGGCAGACTGGCAAGGGGATGAAGACTGGAATGTAAAAAAAAAAAGGATTAAAGAATAAAGTATATAAAGCAAATAAGTAAGTAAGTAAATAAATAAATAAATAAATAGATAAGATTCCTAGCATTAGGAGAACTAGTGCACTGATAGTCCAAAGCAGAAATCTTGGGGTATGGAGAAATAAAACATTTGTGATTTTATTATGATAAAAACAGCCCATTCTTGGGGAATTGACCAAGCCAGTTCAGTCAGTCAACTGGGTCTCCAGGGACAGAGTGAAGATTGAAAAGAAAAAGACAATTAGACAACATTATATCATGACTCCAGCCAGTACTGAGACTGAGCATGTTTATTTCTTTTTTCCAGTTTGCTTTTATACCATTCTAAGGACATGCAAAGAATAAGGTCAGTTCTAGGTCAAACAACAAACAAGGCAATAAACAAAGACTAATGGTATTCAGGGACCTATCAAGATGATCAAGATCTTGATCTTATTTCATTGTATTAGCCCAAAGTCAAATTCTTGCCTAAGCTTACTTCCTTGTATTAGCCCAAAGTCTAATTCCTATTTGAGTTACCTTCCTTATCCTAGCCCAAAGACAAATTCCTGCCAAGTTTCTAGAAGTGGCCCCAAAAGCTCTCCACAGGGAATATTGAGTTTACCATCATACCTTATCTACTTTGAGAACACATAAATGATAATGCTATTAACTTAAGAGAGAAACATATATTGAGAAAGAAAAGTTACACAGGAGGAAGCATTTCAAAGTTAATATACTTTAGAGGAAAACTTAAAATTTTGTGAAAAAAAAAGCATGACTGACAGTTCCAGGAATCTTCCTTAAGCTATATCATCTTACTAGGTAAGTATGTATTTCTCTGGACTTGAACTGGAATTTCCATTTTTGCTTTGTAGAGAAAAGGTGATTACAAAAAGATAGACTCCAAGGCTTAAGTATTTTGTAAGAAATTAATTAACTCCTCTGATGACCTGAGGTTTCTAACATTTGTTCACCAATGATTCTACTAGAGCACCATTGGGACAGGAGTGAGTGGCAGGATAATAGTTCTAAATTATTTATGTGTATCCTAAAATAAAATTATCTAAGAGCTTACTCTTTTGTAGTGTTGGCTACTCAATGATTGCTGAAAACAAAAATGAACTCATTTCTGAACACCTTTGCAGGAAGTGATTCATTTTAATTATGTTCTTTAAAAGCTGTGAGTTCAGATACAGATGTCTGCAACCACAGATACCCTATACTACTTTTTATATCATAATATTTTAATAATTATTTGTGAATTTCACACAATACACCTAGATCATACTCACTTCCTAGTCCTAACAGGTATGGTACTTTGTGGCCTCTTCCCCATCAAAAGAAACTAACAAACAAACAAAAAACCCTACAAGTCCAATATGTTTTGCCCATATTCTCACCAGAGCATGGGCTGAGTCTTTCTTGCCAGCACTTCTGCCAGAAGCCATCAATTGTGGGAAGCATTCTTACTATAAATTTTAAAAGATCTCGTCAATGTCTTCCTGTCTTGGCTGTTACATTTTTGTGGGAAGATGGGATGACGAGAGAGTAGGGATAATCAAGAAGGTGTCTATGATTTGCTTTCTTAACTGAGAGTCTACTACCATTGATACCACCACAAAAGTAGTTTCCTTACCCTCTACGGGAAGTAAGAACATGGATGTCCACATGGTTTCTGGTGACAGCATTTACCATGAACATCCACATGAATTCCAGTGACAGTGCATGCCATGGATTTCACCATGATCTCTGGTAGCACTACAGGCCAAGGACATCAACATGGCCTTCTACCAAAGCACAGTCCATGGAGACTATTATGGCTGTGGCTGATAACACAGACCACAGACATTTACATGGCATATGAGGCATGTGACTAGGACACCAAGATGATCCTGAGTGGCAGTCAAGCCCTAGGACATCAACATAGATTTAGGTGGCAGAATAGACCCTGGACATCCACATGATGGTAATAAAGATAATGGATAGATATCAACATGGACTTCTACAGGCGTATAGACCATGGACATACACATAGCCTCAATGGGCAAGCAAGATTGCAGACTTCAACATGGTCTCTAGCAACAGCTCAAATCATGGAGCTCAGTACTGCCTTTGGCTACAACACAGATGTTAGATATCCCCATGGCACTCAGTAGAAGCACAGCCCACAGACCTCCACATGACCTCCAGGACAACATAGCTTCTGGTAGAGGCATCTCTATGGCCTGTGGTGGTAATAAGGGCCATTGACATAAACACTGATCCCAGTTGAAGCAGAGGCATAAACCCCAAAATGTCTCTAGGTAGTAGCACAGATCATGGACATCAACATGGACTCAAGGGGAAGCATAGGCCACTCACATCAGCATGGCTTACCCTACAAAATTTTCTACTGTTTTTTCAGTTTTCAATTTAGAGTTGTTGGCAATGTTATATGTAAGTAAAAGTATAATGCCTTATTTATTTTCTTTCAAATCTGAACTATCATTTAACCTGACAAATGTGTGTAGCTTTCTAAGCACTACATGGCTGATATTTGTATACTAGAATTAGATAAGCCCATATTGTTTTCAAATCCATGGAGGTGCTACTCAAAGGTGCCTCTGTGAATTTTGCAATGAGATCTGGGGAGTCACAGGCAGCATTACTCAGTACATTTATGAACAAATGTGGGATAGCAGACTGCCGATTGTAGAGAAAGCATTAATGAACCATCCCCAGATGATCTACTGATGACCCACAGGACTGCAAAATGAATCATATGACCTATTTTTTAATTAAAAAATGTATTTTAAATGAATTATTTATGAACCAGTACAGCTGTAACCTTGATAATATTAAACTCTTCTGGGCTGTTGGAAGGTACTCATTGCACTGACTATTCACAGACAAACATACAGAATACACTAATATAACTGGTTAAAAAAAAAGGCAAAGTGGTCTCCTAAGAGGTTGAGATAAATGAGCCCATCAATTCATATTGCCTTCTTTCCACAGACAGTCACAAAAGCTTTGTGCTAAATGTTTTATTTGGGGTTACTTGGAATTTTCAAATGTCTATGCTTCTGCCCTTACAGTTCTGGGATACAGCTGTTCAGTATATCAGTACTGTATTTTCTTGGGATAAAATTAATGAGCATGACACCTAAGTTTATTTTGATGATACATTAAATCTGCGGGAAAAAAAAACCTGAAAATTACCTGGATGTTTGGAAAATAAAACATGTGTTTTCCAAGTGCTAGTCAAAGAAGAGGGAATATTTTTCAGAGAGAAGTAGTTTTAACATAGGGATATGCATCAGTCAATATATAAGGCTATATAATTTTTCTTACATCTACTTTCTAATGCCTCTTTGTATAAAGTACAAAGTATGCTTTATTTAAAAAAGCATACTCTAAAGATAGGATGAAATTCTTATCTAATTAAAAGTATTTTTAGTCAAAGACTTTATGTGGACTAAATCCTGGAAGATAATTTTATAGTGGAATAAAAGACAGAGAAGTAAACAAAGAGTATGAACAATTAGCTAACTTTAGTCTAATGAAGCCAAGAACACTAGTTCAATTTTTATTTTAGTTAGAATGTGGAATCAGAAAGAATTAAGGGAAAGCATATGAAAAACATAATTAGAAGCTAGGGATACGCATCAGTTGCTGAAGTGTTTGCAACAAAAACTAGAGGAACCTATTTGGCTCATCAATGTGGTACAGGTTCAGTGACACATACATATAACTTGAACTCTGAATATTTGGAGACAGGAGTATCCCTGAAGCTTGCTGCCTGTCTAGTTTAACTAAAATGACAAAGCCCAGGTTTACTGATAGAACTTGGTTTAAAATAGGAATATAGAAAGCAAGAGTATAACATTGGACGTCAACTTCTAATCTCTACATATAAACTCATGAGCATGGGCATGCATACACACACAGGTGTTCATCACAAACACATTAAAGAAAATGAATCATAATCAAAATAGGATGTATACTTACCTCTAATTAAAGTACATATGTATATATAAATCATAAACACCATGATTCTATTAAGTGTATTGTTAAACACACAACTCAAAATTCTTCATATAAATTTCTTTGTTCTTTATTACAGAATCCAGATCATGATTATTAATTCATTATATTAGTAAGAAACCCTTTGAGAAGTTGGAAAGTAGTAACACAGATCTAGATGGGCTTTAGTAAAAAGCAGGGCTGAGATGAACCATCATGTGACAAGGCCATCCCTTTCCCAATGCACAAAATCAAATGGTTTCTCATTAGAATTTGTAAGAGAAAGATAATAAGAAATGTGATATGAAAATAATGTGTACATAAAATTTAAGAGCAGTAGGCTTATATGTATGTATTATTATGTGGGATGAAATTTGGGGAATATAAAAATAGGGATGATTAATATAGTTGTTTTGTAATACTTTTATGGTTTCTCCCTATTTTTGTAAATTTAAATTTGGATGGAACATTGAGACATATTTTTGATATGGGACAAGTTTGGAATATGTTTTTCAGGATCTCACATTCATTCAGCAAACTTTTTAGGAACAAAGTTCGGATTTGAGAGGAGGGTACGTAGTAATCACATTTGAATGTTATATAGATTATCATGCTTTGAACTACCATCAGACATCGATCCATATATAAGTTAATCATTAGAAGTAAAAACTGTTAAATTTTAAGCAATTATACAGTTTTCTATGTAACATTTTATTCAATTCCATGTTTTAAGTATACTGTATAGAATGAAGATAATCATAATTATAATTACTGTTTTGGTTTTATTTTGTTTGTTTGTTTTACTTAGCCATCACCCAAACTCCACATATTTGGAAATATTGATATCTAGAATAACTGAATCACTATTAGCAGAGACACAGCTAATAGTCAATAATTAGTGATAATAATTGGTGTCATAATTAAACATCAAGTGCACAGAATGTTCTCAGGTCACTGAAATATTGGTTGTTAGCTTTAACAGCTCAATTCTTCCCATTCTTTCTCTGCTTTCCTTCCTAACTAAAGATTAAGATTTAAAGAACCCTTGCACAAGACAATGGCTGCTATAAACCAATGCCCCTGAGAAAGTTTCTATTTACAACATGGTCAGGCTTATTGATCTTTCAGTAAGACACATTCATTGTAATTTATGCTTTAGCAATAATTGCGTTCATGGGTAGAGAAATTTAAGAATGAATTTACAGTTAATGAACTATATAAATGTATAAGTAATTACTACAGACAGGCTTATCAGTCAATTAGAATTATTACTCTTCTTATCAAGTTTTTAAATACTGTGGGCATACAGGTTGCTGTCGTTCTTTTTGGTACATTGTATTTTTTCTATTATAAACAGATAAAGACCCAATGAAATTCCAGGACCTCTTAAGTACTTTATATAAGATAGTATGTAATTATATAGGAGCATATGAGGATTTACTAGGCAAATATAAATGGTAATGAATGCCTGTGAATGCCTGTGTAGGTCTGAGGTTTTATTGAAAGCCATTCTTCCTTCTCCTTCTCCTTCTCCTCCTCCTTCTTCACAATCCACCTGTTACCCCCTCCTGGTCCCTCCTCCCACAATTCTTCATCACATTCTTCCTCCTCCATGTCTCTGAGAGGGTGTTCCCACACCTCCAGTCCTCCACCCCCCCTGAGATCTCAAGTCTCTCAAGGATTAGGTGCACCTTCCCACTCACTCCAGACCAGGCCGTCCTTTGCTACATACAAAAACCATTCTTTAACATCGCCATTCTTTTGACTTGAATCCTTTTCCTTCACTACCCTTTCATGTTGTCACCTCATCTTCTCATCTTTTTTTTAAATTTTTCCTTTCTATTTTATTTCATTGTTTCTTGCTCTTTAACAGGTAACATCACATAGATGTGATGATAAACTGAAAATTTTGTTACATATTTGCCTTTACAAGAAATAAAATATATTTTTTACTCCTTGGAACTATATTTGGATCCCTTGGGTGATATGTACTTAGCCTTTTATACTGCTTTGTAATCATGAAGCTTCCTTGTCAGTAAGTTGGACCAGCCCACTATATGATGAATGATCATGTTGAAGAGAACCTGTTGAAACCTTCTGGCAAGGTTTGCCTCAGAGAGATCGTCTGACCAAACTGAACAGAGAAATCAACGTATAATAGAAAATGACTAAAATTATCCAACTAGTAAACAAAGAATTTCATTGTATATTTTATATTATTTTAAAATTTTATACAATGATTTGGAAAAAATTGTAGTTATTTTTACTTATTGTGGAATATTTCAGGTTTTCTTTGATAAACATGATTTAATCTTTCCCTATTGTATGACTATGTAAGATTAAGAATACAGGTTCTTAATGTGAAGTTTCTAGGTTGAAATGCTTAATTACATTCTAATTGGATGAATTTCAATAATTGTATATTTGCAGTTCTGTTTTTCTCAATATCCATGTTGCGAATGGAGGCGACTAAATGTCTCTAGGGTTTAAGAATAGTTGTTGAACAAATTTAGTATAAATATTAATTATGATCATAGAAAATTTATATTCATTAGTGATGTTCAATTTGGACGTGTGAGTGTGTAAGTGTCTATGCACATGAACAATCCTGTATTTGTTTATATAGGAGTACACATATATATGACTGTACTTGTGTGCATGTGCATAAGTGCACAGCTGTGAGTTTAGAGAAGGTCTTCTTTATAGAGCATTTCTTTATACTTTCAACATTGAGAACATATAAGAATAATGTTATCACTTCACATAAATACTATTGGTGTGTGTGTGTGTGTGTGTGTGTGTGTGTGTGTGTGTGTGTGTGCGCGCGCGTGTGTGTGTGTATGTTCATGAGTGCACTGCACAAAGGGGTGATGGCGTGTGTCTGTGTGTTTCTAAGTGTATAAATACTACAATTAAAAAATGAGACCATAAGATTGAGAAAGGGCAAAGGTAGCAGCTGGGAAATCTTGCAGACAACAGGAAAAGTGGGAGTTATGTTTTAAAGAAAAAAATACAAAAGAAGTTTTACAGTAAAAATCTCTTCCATAAATAAAAATATTTATGTATAAATGTCAAAACCTTAGCAAACAATTAAGAATATCCATACAAATATAGTAAGAAAACACATAAACATCTGGATTGATTTCCTGACTCCTCTCTAGTTCACACCTGCTGCCATTCTTACTTGATTACTTCTTGCCTCCTCGCTGCACTCTCTTGTGTTCTAAACATTCTAGTTTCCTGGGTAAAAGTTTTGCCTCTTCATTCTCAGGTATTTTCAACTCAGCCAAGTTTGACTCTATTACCAAAAGAGTTTCTTTTTAGTTCTACTCTTCTGTAAGAGGAGATTGTAGCCAAAAGACAAGGGGGCAGGCAACACAATTGTACAATATTTTGTTTTAAAGATAGTGATAGTAAAAAATGCTAACATTTGCCACTGTATGAGGGAGTAGAGGACCTGTGCATATGCAACACAGTTCTGTGTTGTGTATTTTAAAATGTATGTATGTGTGTGTGTATGAGAGAGAGAGAGAGAGAGAGAGAGGAAGAGAGAGAGAGAGAGAGAAAGAGAGAGAGAGAGTTTGGAGACTGACAGACAGACACACAGAGACACACAGAGACAGAGAACAAGGGCAATGATAGCACATTCTTTTGCCTAAAATTGTGGATTACAATTTGTTAAGATGAGTGTCCATGTTTGTAAGATGTAGCTGGATACACATCTCTGGGGTGACAGTAAAGGTCTTAAAAAACAAACATTCAAGATATATCTTCCCATGTTCTTCTTTAAAAACCCCTAAGAGCAAACCCAGAACATACTTCACATGCTGTAATAAAGTCAATGTCTTTTGAGGATGCATAATTTTCCTTGGTGCACTGGTGGCTGCTGGAATATTTCCCTGCCATTTTGGATTCTGCTTTCAGGATGGTTAATAACAGAGATGAATTCCAGAAACAGCTGCAGTTGACCACTTTCCATGAAAAGAGCTTCTTGTCTACATGATCCAGTTATATAAGGTTCACAACAATTTAAACATAATGTATATTCAGGCATTTCTACCAAAATCTTGACTATTAACAACAACAACAACAACAACAAACCTTGATTGGTTTGTTGTGGGAGTCCTGAAGGTGAAACACTAGACAGTTATTAATGTCTTACAAAACTGATTCCTGAATTATGATTAAAATCCAGAAGGTTCTGAGCCAGAAAAAACAATCACTGCTCTTACTCTAAACTTCCTACACTTTAGTTCCTCTCATTTTGGTAGTTCTTTAAGTACAACAGTAAGAACAATGTTAAGGAATTTGTATTTGTCTTATAATTATTTATTTATAGTTTTTGTGAATTGGGAAGCAAAAATTGTTATAACTCAGGAAAATAGTAGGATTAAGATTTTGTTTATGAAAGAGTAATTCAGGCTGAATTGAAGGGAGGGATAGAGCCAAAAGTAACTGAGTATTATAACCGAAACCAGCTAAGGTAACAAGGTCACAACAGAAAGTTATCACTCACTCAAAGTGAAAAAGCCAATACTGAATGTTGATGCTCATATAAATGAGAAAGCAAAACAGTGGTCATACTAAATTGACTACCTCTAAAGGACTCTCTCACCACTATGTTGTTAAATTTTATTAAAAAATATAGAGTCTAAACATTTAACAATTAATATATAACACAATGTGGCAGCCATTATAATTATTTTCAAGGCAGGAAATAAGTCTTTGGTAAAGGAATTGGGAGCTCACAACATTTCTCAATAATTAAAGATTGCAGGTAAGCATTTGTCTGTTTATTTGTGGTTGCAGTATCTACTTATTTTGCTTATCTAATTAGCTGCCTACATGAGAATAAACTTAATGACACATTACCATCTCTGTTCATTTCAATACTGTAAAGAGTTTCTGTAATTCAGGTGTTTTTTTACTTTTCTATTATTATCATATACCTTATTTTAGATTGCAAGAATGAGTACCCTCACCTACCTATGAAGTGTCCTCTTATGACTCTGTCATATAAGTCATGGCATGATTATATCATTGTGCATAGAGATGCTGTTTCCCATTCCCAGAATTCATCTATTCATGACTGAATTATTAATGTATCTACCCAGGAAACTCATAAATCCTTGAGAACACAGGACTTTCTTCTGCCATCTTTGTTTCATGCTTTGTTACTTTTAGCAATGCTATGATTATCAAAATAACAATGAGGAGTAATGGAAACAGTAAGAAAGGTAGGACAAATATTTTGAACTCCCAGCCACTAAATAATTTTGCAACAAATAGTTTTATACAGAATTTCTTTCTCAATATCTTTGTGGTCAAAGAAACATTTTAATAGAGTAGGTTTCAAAAATCCCAATAATTGCCAGTTTTTATTGATTTATGAGTTTATTAGCTAATTTACATGTCAGATTGCCTTTAGAAATATGTTTCATTAAGTGTTCTAGTTGAGGACATTAAAACTTTATAAATGAAATAATGCTCTGGATGGCATTCTGAAATCTGTATTAAATTTTAAAACATAAATTTCCAATTTTAGGAAATTTTACCTTGTGAATGTTATCAAATTATATTTGTTAAATTTCATGTATGTATAGTTCCATAATGAACATATTATTCTTATATTTCCTTTTACAACTGTACTTTGTTGTATTAGGCCCTTTTCAGCTTTTAGACAGATACAGTTTTAGTTTATTATCACATGAAAGAGTTTATTCTACCAGGTGGGCATATATAAGTACATTTATCAGGTAAGATCACCATTTTCTCTCCAGTGACTTTCAAAGGGAGGACTAGCAAGGAGGCACAGACCTCAGAACTGGCAGGACAACTGGAACAGGATCTTTTCTACCTCCATCTACAACTAGGAGGAACAATGGATCCACAGCCTGCTCTGCTCCTTCCCCCACAAGCAAAGAGCTTGTCTCCAGGGTGTGCTCTGGTCCTAGGACTCGGGAGGGATGGCTGATCCTAAGCCCTCTGTGCACAGGTCTTACCAGAAGAGAGCTGATCTCCCAGAAGTACTGACACAGGCTTACAGACCCTCAGGAGAAACAAGCTCCAGCCAGAGACAGCAAGAACATCTAACACCAGAGATCAACAGATGGCGAAAGGCAAATGCAAGAATCTTACCAACAGAAACCAAGACTACTTGGCTTCATCAGAATACAGTACTCCCACCAAAGCAAGTCCTGTATATCCCAAAACACAGGAAAAGCAAGATTTGGATATAGAATCATATCTCACAATAGAGATAGAGGAATTTAAGAAGGACATGAATCACTCCCATAAAGACATATAGTAGAACACAGGTAAACAGGTTCAAGCCCTTAAAGAGGAAACCCAAAAATCCCTTAAAGAATTACAGGAAAGCATAACCAAACAGGTAAAGGAATTGAACAAAACCATCTAGGACATAAAAATGGAAGTAGGAACAGTTAAGAAATCACAAAGACAGACAGTTCTGGAGAAAGAAATCCTAGGAAAGAAGTCAGGGATGATAGATGCAAGAATCACAAACAGAATACAAGAGATAGAAGAGAAAATCTCAGGTGCAGAAGATACCATAGAAAACACTGACACAACAGTCAAAGAAAATGCAAAATGTAAAAAGTTCTTATCCCAAAACATCTAGGAAATCCAGGATACAATGTGAAGACCAAACCTAAGGATAAAAGGTATAGAAGAGAGTGAAGATCTCCAACATAAAGGGCCAGTAAATATCTTCAACAAAATTATAGAAGAAAACTTTTCTAACCTAAAGAAAGAGATGCTCATGAACATACAAGAAGCCTATAGAGTTCCAAATAGACTGCACCAGAAAAGAAATTTCTCCTGCCAAATAATAGTCAAAACAACAAATGCACAAAACAAAGAAAGAATATTAAAAGCAGTGAGGTCAAGTAACATATAAAGGCAAACCTATCAGAATTACACCAGACTTCTTGCCAGAGACTATGAAAACCAGAAGATCCTGGGTTGATGTCATATAGACCCTAAGAGAACACAAATGCCAGAAAAACTCTTAATTACCATAGATGGAGAAAACAAGATATTCCATGACAAAACCAAATTTACACAATATATTTCTACAAATCCAGCCCTTCAAAGGATAATAAATGGAAAACTCCAACACAAGGAGGGAAAGTACATCCTAGAAAAAGCAAAAAAGTAATCTTCCAACAAATCTAAAAGAAGATAGCCACATGAACAAAATTCCAACTATAACAACAAAAATAACAGGAAACAACAATTAATTTTCCTTAATATCTATTAATATTATAGACTCAATTCCCTAATAAAAAGACATAGACTATTAGACTGAGTATGTAAACAGGACATAACATTTTGTTGCATATAGGAAACCCACCTCAGTGACAAAGACAGACACTACCTCAGAATAAAAGGCTAGAAAACAAATTTCCAAGCTAATGGTTCCAAGAAAAAAGGTAGAGTAGCTATTCTAATATTGAATAAAATCAACCTAAAACCTAAAGTGCTAGAAAAAGATAAGGAGGGACACTTCATACTCATCAAAGTTATGATCTACCAAGATGAATTTTCAATTCTGAACCTCTTTGGTCCAAATGCAAGGGCATCTACATTCATAAAAGAAACTTTACTAAAGCTCCAAGCACACATTGCACCACAATAATAGTGGGTGATTTCAACACCCTACTCTCTGCAATGGACAGATCATGGAAACAGAAACTAGACAAAGACACAGTGAGACTAACAGAAGTTATAAAACAGATGGATTTAACAGATATCTATAGAACTTTTTATCCTAAAACAAAAGGATACCATGGTACCTTATCCAAAATTGACCATATAATTGGTCACAAAACTGACCTCAACAGATACAAGAAGATTAAAATAATTCCTTGCTTCCTATCAGATCACCATTGACTAAGGCTGCTCCTCAACAACAACATAAACAATGGAAAGCCCACATACATGTGGAAGCTCAACAACACTTTACTCAATGATAACTTGGTCAAGGAAGAAATAAAGAAAGAAATTAAAGACTTTCTAGAGTTTGATGAAAATGAAGCCACAACATACCCAAACTTATGGAACATAATGAAAGCAGTCCTAAGAGGAAAACTAATAGCTCTGAGTGCATCCAAAAAGAAACTGGAGAGAGCATATACAAGCAATTAGACAGCACATTTGAAAGCTCTAGAACAAAAAGAAGCAAATTTACCCAAGAGGAGTCGAAGGTGGGAAATAACCAAACTCAGGGCTGAAATCAAACAAATGGAAACAAAAAGAACTATACAAAGAATCAACCAAACCAGGAGCTGGTTCTTTGAGAGAGAAAAAAAAAAGATAAGCCATTAGCCACATTAGCTAGAGGGCACAGAGACAGTATCCTAATTAAGAAGATCAGAAATGAAAAGGGAAACATTAGAACAGAAACTAAGGAAATCCAAAAAATCATGAGATCCTACTACAAAAGTCTATATAGAACAAAACTGGACAACCTGGATTAAATGGAGTATTTTCTAAACAAATACCAGGTACCAAATTTAAATCAAGATCAGATCAATGATCTAAACAGTCCCATATCCCCTAGACAAATAGAAACAGTCATTAATAGTCTCCCAACCAAAAAAAGCACAGGACCAGATGGGTATGATGCAGAGTTTTTATCAGACCTTCAAAGAAAACCTAATACCAATACTCCTCAAACTATTCCACAAAATAGAAACAGAAGGTACTCTAAACAATTTGATCTACGAAGCCATAATTACTAATATGCTTAAACCACACAAAGACCTAACAAAGAAAGAACTTCAGACCAATTTCCCTTATGAATATCAATGTAAAAATACTCAATAAAATTTTTTTAATTTATATTTTATTAGATATTTTCTTTATTTGCATGTCATATGATATCTCCTTTCCCAATTTCCCTTTTGAAAAAAGAAAAAAATAAAAATAAACAACAACAACAAAAAAAAACCAAACACCTGTTCCCTTCCCCTCCCCCTGCTCATCACCCCAACCTCACCTGCTTACCAGCACTGGCATTCCCCTACACTGGGGCATAAAACCTTCACCGGGCCAAGGGCTTCTCTTTCCATTGATGACCAACTTGGCCATCCTCTGCTATACATATGCTGCTGCAGCCATTATACCACCATGTGTACTCTTTGGTTGGTAGTTTAATCTGTGGCAGCTCAGAGGATACTAGTTAGTTCATATATTTGTTCATCCTGATGAGATGCACACCCTTCAGCTCCTTGGGTCGTTTCTTTAGCTTCTTCATTGGGGACCTTATACTCAGTTCAATGGATGGCTGTGAGCCCCTATTTCTGTATTAGTCGGGTACTGTCACAGCCTCTCAGGAGACAGCTATATCAGACTCCTGTCAGCCAGCACTTGCTGGCATCTACAATAGTGTCTGGATTTGATGATTGAATGTGGGAAGGATTCCCAGGTTAAAGTCTCTGGATTGTCCTTCCTTCAGTGTCTGCTCCATAGTTAGTTCCTGAAATGCCTTCCATGGGTATTTTCTTTCCCCTTAAAAGAATGAAATATCCACATTTTGGTCTTCCTTCTTCTTGAGTTTCTTGTGGTTTGTGGATTGTACTTTGTGTGTTCTTATCTTCTGGGATAATATACACTTATTAGAGAATGCATACCATATGTGTTCTTTTGTTATTGGGTTACTTCACTTAGGATGATATTCTCCAGATCCATCCATTTCCCTAAGAATTTCATGAATTCATTGTTTTTAATAGGTGAGTAATACTCCACAGCGTAGATGTACCATATTTTCTGTATCCATTCCTCTATTAAGGGGCATTTGGATTGTTTCTAGTGTCTGGCTATTATAAATAAGGCTGTTATGAACATAGTGGAGCATGTGTCCTTATTACATATTGAAACATCTTCTGGATATATGCCCAGGAGTGGTATAGCTGGGTCCTCTGGTATGTCCAATTTCCAGAGAAAATGCCAAACTGATTTCCAGAGTGGTTGTACCAATTTGCAATCCCACCAGCAATGAAGGAGAGTTTCTCTTTCTGTACAACCTCAACAGCATCTGGTGTCACCTGAGTTTTGATCCTAGCTATTCTTACTTGTATGAAGTGTGGAATCTCAGGGTTGTTTTGATTTGCATTTCCCTGATGACTAAGGATGTTGAACATTCCTTTAGGTGCTTCTCAGTCATTTGTTTTTTGTCAGTTGAGAATTCTTTTTTTAGCTCTATACCCCGTTTTTTAATAGGGTTATTTGGTTCTCTGGAGTCTAACTTCTTGAGTTCTTTGCATATATTAGATATTAGCCCTCTATCAGATATAGGATTGGTTAAGATCTTTTCCCAGTTTGTTGGTTGCAAATCAAAACAACCCTGAGATTCCACCTCATACAAGTAAGAATAGCTAAGATAAAAAACTCAGGTGACACCAGATGCTGTTGAGGTTGTACAGAAAGAGAAACATTCCTTCATTGCTAGTGGGATTGCAAACTTGTACAACCACTCTGGAAATCAGTTTGGCTGTTTCTTACAAAACTGGACATAGTATTATCTGAGGACCCAGCTACAACACTCCTGGACATATACCCATAAAATGCTCCAACTTGTAATAAGGATACATGCTCTGTTATGTTCATAGCAGGCTTATTCATAATAGGCAGAAATTAGAAACAACCCTCAACTAGATATCCCTCAGCAGAGGAATGGATACAGAAAATGTGGTACATCTATACAATGGAGTACTACTTAACTACTAAAAACAATGAATTTAAGAAATTCTTAGGGAAAAGGATAGATCTGGAGAATATCATCCTGAGTGAGGTAACCCAATCACAAAAGAATACACATGGTATGCACTCTCTGATAAGTGGCTCTTAGCCAAGAAGGTCAGAAAACACAAAGTACAATCCACAAACCACAAGAAACTCAAGAATAAGGAAGACCAAAGTGTGGATATTTTTCCACACTTAAAAGGGGGAACAAAATACCCATAGAAGGAGTTGCAGAGACAAACTATGAAGCAGAGACTGAAGGAAGGATAATCCAGAGACTGTTCCACCTGGGAATCCTTCCCATATTAAGTCATCAAATCCAGACACTATTGTGGATGCCAGTAAGTGCTGGATGACAGGAGTCTTATACAGCTGTCTCCTGAGAAGCTCTGACAGTACCTGACTAATACAGTAGAGGCTCATAGCCATCCATTGGACTGAGTACAGGATACCCAATGAAGGAGCTAGTGTAAAGACCCAAGGAGCTGAAGGGTTTGCAGCCCCTTAGTACAAACAAATATATGAACTAACTAGTACCCTCAGAGCTCCCAGGTACTAAACCACCAACCAAAGAGTACACATGGTTGTATAATGGGTCCAGCAGCATATGTATAGCAGAGGATGGCCTAGTCAGTCATCAATGGGAGGAGAGGCCTTTAGTTCTGTGAAAGTTCTATGCCCCAGTGTAGGGGAATGCTAGGGCTGGGAAGCAGGAGAGGGTAGGTTGGTGAGCAGTGGAAGGGGGGAGGAAATAAGTTATTTTGTTTGTTTGGATTTTTTTTTTATTTATTTTTATTTTTTTCATAGGGGAAACTGGGAAAGGAGATAACATATAATATGTAAATAAAGAAAATATGGAGAAGTGTGCTGACACACCCAGGATCAGAGACCTTGGGGGCAAGCTCCGCAGCCAGTCCCACAACACCCAGAGGAAGCTCCATTCCCAGGCGCTCAGACACACCCAGGATCAGAGGTAAGCAGGAACAAACATCTGTCCCAACACTGGGAGTAACTGGGACCAGCTTGGCCAGCCACACAAGAACTCCACCAGCCCAGTGACTCAGGTTCCTTCCGGTCTGTCTGGGTTAGTGTTCTGAGCAGACCTTGGGCACAAGCTCTGCAGCCAGTCCCACAACACACAGAGAAATCCACACTCCCAGGTGATCTAACAAGCCCAGGATCCCAGGATCCCAGAATCACAGGATCACAGAGACAGCTTGACTCTGAGGAGTTCTGACTCAACCAGGATCACAGGAAGGACAGGCTCCAGTCAGATTTAGCAAGGGCAGGTAGCACTAGAGTTAACCAGATGGCTGGGGGCAAGTGTAAGAAAATAAACAACACAAACCAAGGTTACTTGCCAGCATCAGAACCCAATTTACCTACCATAGCAAGTCCTGGCCACACCATCACACCAGAAACACAAGATTCAGATATAAAATCATTTATGATAATGATACAGAACCTTAAGAAAGACATAAATAGTACCCTCAAAGAAATACAGGAGAACACAGGTAAAGAGCTAGAAGCT
>NW_022196896.1:7478302-7478513 GCF_008632895.1 Mastomys coucha
ATTGTTTATTTCATGTTTTTATACTATACTATGGTTTTCAGAACAGCTTATATATTTCAAAAGTACTTTTATACTCAAAAGAAACATAGACGGCTAACTAGGGAGGTGGCTTGTAAGAGAACAACAAAGTGAGACTGAATGCGTTGCTTGACATTTGTAACTCTTGTATCAAGTCTGAAGAAGAGGACTTTATAAGTTATTCTTTCTCTGA
>NW_022196896.1:7479060-7495026 GCF_008632895.1 Mastomys coucha
AACTTTTATAATACTTATTTTTGTTTTTATAATATTTTATAAATTTTAAGGAATATGACAAAAAATATATTATAAATATTGAAGGGGGTTTATGGGAGGAGCGGTGGTACAAAAGGGGAACAAGAATGTGATTCAATTCTATTTAATTAAAATATGTTTTTAAATGTTAACAAATTCAGATAAATTGAAATCATGTAACTTTACTGATAATGCAATAAAAGTTAAAAAAAGAAAATATCTAATAAAAATTAATGTATTTACAAAAGAAGTAATAGAATATGCTAAATGATAAAAAGTGTCATAAGAATTACATGTTTAAATACCTTAATATATTTCAGGAATTATTTCAGGGATTTTCATACTTTTAAAATCTTATTTGTTCCTCTCCTGTAAATATACTTTCCAGTGTTATAGACAATATTGGTATATGGGGAAAAATGAGTATATTTATTTGAGTTACCATATCTCAAAGTTAACAATTCACTTTAAAAGAAACTAAATGCTTGAATATAGGATATGGGCATTGAACTTAGATTTATGTGTTTAATATGAGCCATTTTCCATATTTAGTTAATAGGGAGTCACTGCTTTAGGATGCATATCAGATGTAGTAGCATCAATGGCATCCTCATAAATACCCGGAGCTATTTTGAGAAACCACAGAGTAAATAGTGATGTTGGAAGGGAATACCAGTTATGGTTTTAAAATAGAATACATATAAATATAGATATAGATACAGATATAGATACAGATACAGATACAGATATAGATATAGATTATATGTGTGTGTGTGCATGTGCGTGTGTGTGTGCGTGCGTGTGCGTAAGTGTTTGTGTGTATGTGTATCAAGAAGTAATGTAATGAGTGAACAGAAATTCAAAGAATAGAAAGGGAGAGTAAATAGGAGGGGTTTGTGGGATTGAAAGGGAAGGAGAAGTAATTATAATCTCAAAAATATAAGAAATATTTTTTTAAATATGTCAACCAATAGTATTGCTATTTTTAATTTAGGTAATACATCTTTACTGGCAGAGACTTCTGATTCTCATTTACAGTGTATCTGATTTCAAAATACATGTTAGGATCTTTTTATCCTTAAAGATGAGAATGGGTTTTGCTGTACTGTCATGGATAATTGTCTTATGAACTCAGTAGCAATGCTTGAAAAGAAAGGTATTGCTGTCCCTCAAATTAAAAGTCAAAGCAAGGGCTGTCTCTAAAGCTGTAATCTGCCTGTGGTATCTGATCCCTAACAGGGGTGCCTTTTCTTGCCTCGGTGGGAGAGAATGCCCCTAATCCTGCAGAGACTTGATGTGCAAGGGTCTGAATACCCCTGGAGAACCCCAACCTCTCAGATGAGAAGGGTATGGGATATGGGGGGACTTTCTTAAGGGGGACTGGGAAGGTAAGGAACATTTCTGATGTCAATAAATAAGTAAATAAATAAATAAAGTGAAAAAGAAAAAAAGTCAAAGAAAATACCGAATATCATGAAAATTCACAAAACACAATGCATATGCATTTTAAAGACTTAATTTAATATTATAACTAAATTAAAATAAGAAATCAACATTAAAAGGTAACCTTGGATGTTATCTAACAATGTTGGGTGCATTGGTCACCTTACTAATGATTAATATTTCTTTTTTTTAAAGAATTGTTCCAATATTAGTATTTGTTTTTAAATATTTTGCATTAGGAAAATAAGCCACTGTTGATTAATGGCAAAGATAACAAGTTGTAATAGGATCTGGGGCATCAATTAAAATTAGACATTTGAAGCTAAATACGGAGAAAACAAAGCATGGGACATTCTGAACTACAAAATCCACAATAGCCTGAAGATAGAACAGGGAAGAAGAAATAAGAGCATTGGGCAAATTGGCTTTAGAGAATTACTGGTCTATGGATACTGAACATTTAAGACAATATACATGACAATTTGTTGCATTAACATTGTTACATTCTGAAAACACCCATTTGCTAAACCTTACACATATATAACTACAACACACAATATTATATTAGACAAATATTTGTGCATGAGTATATACACTGTCATTGATACCCTTGAATCTTGTATGCAAAAAGTGAGAAAAAATCCAACTAAAAAAGAAAATTACATGGAAGACCAAGAAGACTGGGCTCATCCTATTCTTCGCAACTCATCCTGGGCTTGATAATTTATAAAAATGATATTAGGTTGTTGGAGTTCTTAGTGCAGTCAAAGGTTTTATTTCATTGTCACCTAGAACATCAACAGCACAAATATATCTAGGCAGTAAAGGATGATAAATTAAGTCCTACCTTTAAAAATGAGTTTGAGTTTTATTAGAGTATTGAGTTATATGTAGTTTGTAAGTTAGTTATGCCCAGAGGCAGTGTTCCTGGGTAGGGTGCGCTTTGTGGGTCACCATTCTATTGCTATGAAGGGATGTCGTTACCACTGAAACTCTTAGAAGAGAAAGCATTCAGTCTTATTTACCTTCAGAGGTTTCATCCATTACCATCATGACCAATGAAGTCATGATGCTGGAGAATAGCTAAAAATTCTACATCTAGATCCAACAGGTAGCAGGAAGAGAGTGAGGCTCTGGGCCTGGCTTGGTCTTTTGTAATTTTAAAGGCCACCCCCAGGGACGCATTTCCTCCAAAAAAAAGGAAAGGTAGTTTTTCTCAAGAGATGCCACTCTCTGATGACTAAACATTCAAATACTTAATCCTATGGCGGCCATTCTTATTCAAACCACCACAGGGTGTCACCCTAGATTAATTTATTCCAATAAATTTTGGGGGACTTTTAGATTGTAATATAATTAAATTGGAGTGCAAAACAAATGATAATTAGCAGTTGAAATGAAATTAGAGCAAGTTTTCCTCAGGTTGGAAAGAGTTAACTGTAATCTGTTAACTGTAAAAGGGTATTTCAGCAAATTATTTGAAATTCTAATCAGAAGTGAATAAGAACTTTGAAATGAGGGCGGAGGGCAAGATATAGATGAACAGACTAAAATACTGACCTCAAAATACATCAATCGATAAAAATAGAAAGTGTTTTATCTCCTCTGCTTCCTTTAATAACAAGGATCAGATCAAGAAAAAAAAAGAAAAAGCTCCCTTTGCTCTCCAGCTTCTTAAATCATCAACTTCAAAGAATTAAGTCTCTGCTCACATCATTAAGAGATACAGGAGAAAGCTAAGTGGGCCTCAGCTTCAGTGTCCCTTTGTCCTTGATCAGCTAAGAGTCCTGATTCTATTTGTCTCTGCTGAGCCTACACATCCTTGCACCTGTTTTTCAGAGTGCCTGCATGGTCCATGTTTCTGAGCTAACAGGGATGCACTTTGGAGTATTGTGAGCTTGACCAGACTGCCTTTCTGACAAGGTGAAAGATGCTGTCATACCTTCCAATGAGATTCCCAATTTACCTCTTCAAATTGAGCCTTTATTTTTATAGTTATACAGAAGAGACACAAGAGATACAAAAGGAAAACTTGTAAACTGTATGGAATTTTTTTTAAAAAGTCACATTAGAAATGTACTTATTTTTGGTTGTCTTTTAAAATTGCCTATAGCACCATATTAGGGAAAATAAATATGTATTTTACTGATTCATATAAAAATGACAAAATTAATTATGGCATGTAGAGTATAATCCTCAAGAGATATTGTTAGAAAATGACATATATTTACAAAATGACTATTCACTGCCTATGTAACTTTTAAGACAGGAAACATAAGCAGGACAATGAGCAGAACAAGGTAGGAAATATTTTCAGGACCATTAACAGGAAAATTAATTTCTCTCAGTGATAATTGGAACATGTTTAATCTTTAAGATAAGGAATTGAACTAATGGCCTGGTCTTGACCCTGACTGAAAGAGTTGTACAGTAATGAGAGAGAGCCAAAGAGATAGAGAAAATTAAAATTATTTCATAAGTCATTTTTACATTATTAAATATATATTGTTCCCTCTATTGTCCCAACAGTTGAAAGGCTGTGTTAATTATCTTTTATTGTAACAAAGAACAATGCCTCAGACAAGAATTTAATATATTTTGTTTCTGAGATGTCTTATGATTATTATAAGTGACCTCTATTAATGTAACAATTATTATTTTCAAATATAGATGTTTTGGTGACATAAGCAACCCAGAATTCCCAGTAAACTACTAGAATCTTCATAAATTCTGGTGTTTTCTTTATCACTACTGCTTGACATTATTGGAGAGTTTCCATTTTATATTTTAAGCACAGCTATAGTTACACAAAAGCCTGTGGATTCTAACAAGAATATTTCCTACTCTTGCTCCCTACCAATACTGCCACAGGGAACACTCTTAGAATCAGGTTGGATAACCAGGAGGAATATTTTGCTGTAGTATGTAATAGAGATTTGAGGGGCTATATATTACTGATGACTTACTCAGGGGAAGGAAGGCATTCTCAATATTTGCTAAAATATTTTCAATACTATAAAATCCTTCAGGCTAATTCTCTCATAAGCATGGAAACAACTTCTGTGATTTTCTTATGAAAACTGAACTGTTTTCTCTTTCCTTGGCCTTATTTTTATGCATCGTTATCTTTAAATGTTCTGTGTTCAAATGGAAAGTGAAATTAGATCCATGCTTTGGATGATAGACTAAAAGTCATCTAAAATTTAGATTCAAAAAAGAATTGGAAAACCATGCTCATCACTCTGACCTTTTCCAATTTAACTGACATATTTATAAAAATGTATATAGATAACAGATCATTTTTATAAAGATTACATGGGATTCTCTAGTACTCACTCATTTGAAAATAAGTATATTATCATACATGTATTATTCAAGATAACATATGTCTTGGTCTTGCATGTTTAATGATTACTTCATCATATTCACTCCCTATGACCCTTATTTAATACCTCAGTCCCTATGTCCTCCAATCAAAGTAACGTTTTTTCTTTATAAAAATTACAAATCTTAATTGACAAAGTATTAATTCATAATAAAATTACTGAACATATATGACAAAATGCAATGCCCATTTCTCAAATGGATTATAGGCCTCAAGATAATATCTTAAAGGATAATTTTATATGAATATGATAGCATATGTCTATAATTCCAGCTAGTTAAGAATATTGGGACAGAAAGATCATAATCTCAATTCTTGAGGGCTATAAATTGAGTTTAATGTTAGCCTGGGCAACTTAGTAAGACCTGGTCTCAATACAAATCTATACTTAATATAAACACATACTTTCACATACATTTGTCATTGATAACTCTGTTCCAAAACTAGGGAAAGTAACAACTGTCAATTTTTAATAGTTATATATAACTATTGACAATGTTATGTAAATTAATTTTCTAATTTCTATATTGATTGTGTTGTTATGTTAAGTATGTAAGGCCTGATAAATTTTATTAGAGGATATAAACACCTAACACGGAACCTGGGAGCCTGAGTTAAATCCTTGGAATCCATTCACAGCATGTAAGGAGAGAGCTGACTCCTCCCAGTAGTTCCTGGACTTCCATACATAAGTTGTGAAGCTTAAGTGTAATATGCATCATGCATGTGCACACTCATTCTCACACACAAACACACACACACACTCACACAGAGAAACAGAGATAGATAGATGATAGATAGATAATAGATAAATGTAATCAAATATTTGAAGCTATTTAAGACATAAACATTGTTTTGGAAAGCATACACTAAAGATTTCCATGATTCAAGGTAATCTTCCTTAAATTACTCTTAAAGGATCTGGGGAAGGAAGAAGACAATTCACACAGTGAATAGGTAGATTTATTAATGAGTTTTATTTTTTACCAGTTAGCTCATAGTGTATAGGGAAAACCCTTCTGATAACTTATCAGCATGCATACCCAGAAATAGGTTACACATCAAAGAACACATACCTTAATCAACAGACTGTATGGTAGAGGTTAACTATATACTAGCATACAGTCTAATTTTGATATCATGTTTTAAAAAAACTAATAAAATATGTTTGGGTTTATTTTGTACAATGTTCTAAGATGTGTAGTTGAAAAATGAGGTGTTAATTTATATTTAGAGTCAGAATTGTTTCATCTGGTAAGGAAACAAAATATTATTTCACCAAAACATAAGTATAGTAACACTCCTATTTGGTGGTATAATTTTCAAGACAACTGATTCTCAAAACAATCAGTTGTACTGAACTGTAACTATATCTTCATTTTCTATACATGGACATTATGATAAAATGTGATTTGTAAGTAACATAATAAAAGATTAACAATATATAATGACATAATTTTAAGAACACGATGTAGTAATTGTTCTTCAAATAACAATATGTATTAACTGGAATCATTTTTCATTAAGTGGAATCACTTTCTCATTTTTTTCTTTTTTTTACTTATCTGGGTTTTTCGCATCACTATTATCGTGACTTGTGGCCATTGTTAAGTTAGAGGTATGATTTGATCTTACTTATGAACCATGATAGTTGCCACATGAATAATGGGCACATGGAATATACAGCCTGAATCAGTTGTTGAAAGAGTGATTCATGACCTGAACAGATGAATGATGGCACAAGTTTCTATCCAAAGATAAAAAATAATACAAAACTTTAAACTTATAAATACTCTATTTCTTGAATTTTACATTTGATGATATTATCAGCAAAAGGAAAATGGTTGAAAGAATGAAAAACTAGTTCTTTCTGAACTTTGGGTATAGTAAATGTAAAATAATTATGATAACTAAAATAACTTTTCATAGAAGTGGAGGCAGGTTGAAACAATAAAGACCAAAACACCAATTCTTTACTGCTAGATGTTTCCTTTTGGACTGATGGTGATGAGCATCTCTTGGGGATATAGAAAAAGACTGTTCAGAATGTAAGGCCCTCTGCTCTGAGAACTTCTTTGCTTTCTACCATGTAGTTTACTGCTAGCATTAAGAAAATGCTGTCTATGTCTGGAAGAGTAAAGAGTAAGGCAGTTATTTCACATATGATAGCAGCAGGAATGTTATAGATGAGGGATCTGTGGGACCACGGAAAAAGAGAAAATGAAAACAGGAAACTGGGGAAAGGAACATAGAACTGGGAGTTTTATACAAGATAATTTCCTTAAAACAAGTTGTTCCAGATCTCAAAACTGTTTCAGGAGGAGAGTCTAGGTTCAGCAAGCCCACGGTTCATTTCAGATTTAATTAGTTATGAGTCCATATGTGATTTCAAATAAATATAATTTATAGGTCTTTGTTTTTGAAATATTTTATCATGTGTGATTTTTAACGAACAGTTTAAACATTTGAAATACAATAAATGTATAAAAATTGATGTGACCATTTCTTCTAGCTTCCGATTACACTTTAGTAATATTGTGTTATTAAAATTTTTATTCCATTAAATGGTTTCATATAAAAAGCCTTTATATACCTAAGTCATCTACTCTACCACAGTCAATTTATATTTATTTTTAAAACAAATTTTTCTATCTTAATTAATTTGAAGGACCTGACTACACAAAGGTACTCAAAGTTCTACTGAGATATTGAACAGCAAAATTTTAACTTGATTTTGCTATAATAAATTATTAGAATTACAAATCCTAGTCTTTAACTTAAAATTTCAAAGTAGTACATTCATTTCTCTTCTACAATAAAAGAATTAAAATATAAACAATGAGCTCAATATGGAGTCCCTTCTTGCTCTCTCAGGTAACTTGGTTGCTATAGCAAACAGAGGAGGCTCCCTAACAGCAGGTGGTGTGAGCATTTGTTCCTGTTTGGTTGCTAAGTTCCGGCCTTTTCCATAGCTTCCCCAGAAACACTCTAGCTTTTGCTTACATCAGCTATGAATCTGAACCTTTGTATCAGGACAGCCTCTAATCTTAGACCCTGGACCCTTCCTGAGAATTAATATAAACTTAACTTGCCCCTATTTGGTTGTTCTGAAAATGTCAGCCAGGTAAGGAGCTTTTTCTGTGACTCACTTACTCCACCTTCAGGGGTCTCTCCTTTCTTGCCAGTAGACATGATTAGAGGTGAGAGTGTAGTAAACTGACTTGGGGACAAGATGCCTCTTGTAGGTCACTTTTCAAATGCGGACTTGTTCTCAAATAGCTCTAGTCATTTGACAGATTTGGTCAACAAACATTGTTGTGCTTCCTATGTCACCTGACTTATAGTCTTATTGTTCTGACTTCTCCAATGCTATTCTTATAATTATCCATAAGACTATTTATAATTATAAATTATAATTTATATCATGTTTCCATAAGACTATTTGAGTGGGCAAGATGAATTTAAAATATTTTCATTCAACAAGAATAGGTGACACTCAAATTTTCTTATTCTATTTTGAGAACCTCTGCATGAAACTTAGTTACTGGCTGGTGGTAGGGGCAAATACTATCTCATTGTTTTGTTTTGTTTGTTTGTTTATTAGATGTTTTCTTTATTTACAATATCTCCTTTCCCAGGTTTTCCTCAAAAAAAAAAATAAATAAAAATAAATAAATAATCCCCTGTTCCCTACCCCCTCCCCCTCCTCACCATCCCACCCTCTCCTGCTTCCTGGCCCAGGCATTCCCCTACACTGGGGCGTAGAACCTTCACAGGGCCAAGGACCTCTTCTCCCATTGATGACCAACTTGGCCATCCTCTGCTATACATATGCTGCTGGAACCATGAGTCCCACCATGTGTACTCTTTGATTGGAGTTTTAGTCCTTGGGAGATCTGAGGGTACTAGTTAAGGGCCACAATAACTTATCAATTTAATTGGTTGCTAAAAATATATCTTGGCTGCTTCTAGGTTTTGGAAATGTGATCAAATTACCATGAAAAATTTTATGTTAGATGTAAATTTCCAAATTATCTGTGTATGTACTTGTCATTGTATTAAGCACAATTGGTAGTGTGGCAAGGGTGTGCCTAGTTTTGTATGAATGAACATATCTTCGACAGTCTGTTTAGTGTCTCTCTGCTTTACTTCACACTCCTGTCCTGCCCTGTGGATGTGGACTACACTAAAAGCTATGTAAGACTATCTCATTGTTATCTTTTGCCTTGTAGAGATTTTTCAATATGTATTGAAACAATTTTTATTCATTAAAATATAATAAATATATAAATTGAGACTACATATATTGATACTATGACTCAGGATTTCAACATGTGTTTAACAAGCAAAACATTAAATCATGAGTGTATGAACCAATAGGAAATATAATTTGGTATAGTTAACTTAAATATTACAAATTTATTTTGTAAATTTAAGACATTTAAAAATGTTTGAGAATATATGGCAGCTGTAAACATTTATTGCCATACTCTTATTTTTCAAAGCCAAATTTGAGAACAAAAACAGTCTAATTTTCATAACTGCATAAATAAAACATTTAATTTAAATAACTTTAATTCTCAATAGTAGCTTATTTCAGCTTTGTAAATATAATTGTGAACTACATAGAGGGAAAATTAATCACACATATATTTTTGCTTAATTCAGTATGGTCATATATGTACTCAAAAGGTCAAGGTCCACAAAATGTGTTCTTTGATAAAAAAAAGCAAAAGAAATAAAGAAACAAAGAACCTCTCTTTTACCTGCCAAACATTGAACACTATATGGTAGCATTTGAATAGTATTACAAGTTTATTTTTAGCAAGAATAACTTCAAAATGATTCATTTATATTATTGAGAACACATTAAATGATTACATTTATTGGAATTGACCTGTCTAGCTGTTAATAGAAAGCTAATATGTTAGTATCATTATATTTTAGAAACCTTTGACTGATGATATCATGAAGTTGAAAGCTATCTCTGCACTTTAATACATTTGTGAAGAACACCTGGCAGTGAAAAAACTTAAATAAGAACAGTTTTTTGACTTAAGTGAAAAACTGTTTCCCAGGGATTCTATTCTTTGCAGTTGCTGGTTTTAAATCTCTGTGTGAAGGTTTTACCCAAAATAGATGTGTTTGCCATACTAGGCAATGAACTAGAGTATTCTATCTTTTGACATTGATACTGGAACTTTCTCAGTAAACGCGTGTGATCTGATTTCATGTCATCATTAACACACATTATATTAGATCTGTATATAAAGAATTTGGAAATGAATGTCTGTTTCTTACCAAAATGAAATAAGATTTGGCTCACCACCTTATTTCACATACCTAATAAACCATACACAGCATACCATCCATGTTTCTAGGTTGTGTCCTCATCAAGAATAAAAGACAGGGACACCAGGGAAGCAGATAATGAATTAGGCATGAAATATGATGCTCAAGCACAGAGCACTGAGAAGGCCCTGGTTGCAGGATGTCCAGCAGGAGATATATGGCAATAGTGAAGCTAAGTGAGCTCTCAGAGGTGAAGGGATTAATTAGTTTGAGATAACCAGAGCAGAATCGCTGTGAGGACAGAATTACAACCATAAGAATTTGTAGAGATTCAGTGAGAGTGATCTTTGGCATCCCCCAGTGTAGGAGTCTGTGAACAAACAACCCTTCTAGGAAAAGATCACCCAGGGAACCCAGAAGGCATATAATCAAGCTCACAGGACCCTAGGAAGAGCAACTCCCCACTACTGTGCTTTAGAAAGTATATTTATATGTACCTACATACACGTTCCTGTTTGACTTGAATCCTTAGGATGTTCTTACAGGGATAAATATAAATACATATTCCTAGATTAAATTCTACCCTGGTTCTATGTGAGAAATCACAAGAACAAATGTTCAGAGAGATAAAGGCATTTCCAAGAGGCTAACCTGTATTACTTAATAACATTTGCAGTCATATAAAAATTATAGTAATAAGTAAGGTACAATATTCAATGCTTGGCAGTTGCTAAAAAGCCCAGCACAAAAGAAGCAAGTAAATGTGTGGTCTATAATTAGAAGGAACAATGAAGAGAAACCTGACCATTGAAGAATTATCAGAAAAGAACCCTCTCTAACATACTTGTTTAAAGGCATTTCTTATTTTAATCAGGTAATGAAACAAGAAGTAATGTGAGTTAGGAACATGGAACGCATAAGAATAAACCAAATCAAAGTTCTATGCAGTAAATATGAAATATTAAATAAAAATAAATATGATGCTATTATTGCAGTTTCAGAAGAATAGGTACTGAACGTAAAGCAAAAAAGATGAGCACTTTGCAAAATGAAACAGAAGAATCAATTAAAAATAATATGAAAATGTATGATGCATTTAGTATATATTAAAAGTCATAGTGATATATACTATCGTTCTAGGTCAAATGATTTCCCTCTTTCAGGTAAATAAGTTTATAATTAGAAATTATTGTACACCTTTGTATTTATATATCAAGACCTAATAATTTAAAAGATTATAGTATTTTTGCTAAATTATGTTGTGTTTTAACATTCCCACCCGTGGGGTTGCTGAAACTCAAGAGCAGCCTTGGCTACAAAGCAGCACTCTGTCTCAATGGCACTGGGAGAGAAGTGGAAAGGTGAGGCTGAGAATATGAAATGAAGAGTGTATATGTATAAAACTCTCAAGCTCAATCTCAGTTAAGACATTAGAAAAAAATAAGATCATAAAACAGATGAATAAGAAGTTAAATTTTTATTAGACAGGAGTAAAAGGCTGAGAAGCTCAAGTGGAAAAGACAGATGAGGTCAGTTACCAATGATTTCCTTGATAAGATGAGACTTAATTGTATTTGAGTGAGATACTTAAAGAATGTGCTTATGGAGAGTTTTGTGTATGTTTCCACATTTGTATCTTGTTTTTAGGGCATAAGATGAAGAAGCTTGTGATGATCCTTAATCCTGCCAGTCAGCAGTGCTCATACAGGGCCACGCTCCTATTCCTATGACTGACAGTAAGTGGGCCCCAGGCCACGACTCATACTTATTTAGTTAACACTAGCTGACAGCTGCACTTTGGAGGTCAGCCAGGAAAATTAAGAGAAAGGAGAAGCATTGCATGGACTTTCTTTTCCCTAAAATACCCAAATAGAATGGAGATATTAAAGAAACACTGTTTGTGTAAGTTTTGATTCAATACAGTCCATATATATTTAGGAAATTATTCCAGGATCAAAAAAGTGGTTGACAAAAAGAAGGAAGCTCTATGGTAACAAAGGATGCATTCATTTATAAAGACTGGAAAATTAACTTCACACATATACACACACACACAGTCCTAGCGTAGTTATATTTTTTCCAGGATGGAAGCTGGATGTGAGACAAAAGGAAGTAAGTATGGCATTAAAAACAACAGTCTGAAAATTTTAAGTAGCAACATATTCTTCCCATCAGGTTTATATACAATATGCAAAATGTGATCTTTAGAAACACCCAAGGCCTGACACTATTATCGAGGCTATGGAGCACTCACAAAAAGAGACCTAAAATAAATAATAATAATAAAAAGAAATATTATAGTGTGTGATGAGAGATCTTTGGAAGATTTAAGGCATATAATTTGTTGAGAATCTCTTACAGGGAGTATTACTGCAAAGCATAACATAGAGAGTTCTTCTTAAGAAAAATTTACTAAATATAAATATCAAAATTTATCAAAATTATCAAATATATTTATCAAATATCCTTATAATCATGATAGTCTTAGCACAGGTAGAACAGAGCTTCCTTTGCCTGCCTGTGTCTTGACCTGTGTCATTAGTCATTGCTGCTTTCTCTCCACTTTTACTCATTGGAGTAATACATACTTCTTGCGAAGACCTTATCCCATTGTTTCTGACCTGTATCTACATTGGTCCCATTTCTGCTTCTTTGTACGGGTTGTAACAATTCAATGATATGCTTTTTAATTTCTTGGATACATTTTCTTTATTACACAGTTATTTATCCGACTTAGCTGTGAACTAAGCCCTTTTTTCAGTGCAGAGGGCAGGGTGAGGCAGGATATGCCATGAAAGGCTTTCTGAAACCTATAATGAAAGCAGCTTACAGGACTCCAGGCTCAGCAGATGAACCTTCTCTCCCAAGCAGGACAGAGTGAGAAGTAGGCTAGGAAATACGTTGACTACTAGTGAAACATTCTGTGAGTGAGGTAGACAGTGATGAGATCATAAAAATGGGAGGGAATAAGGGTGGGAAAGAGCAGAGCAAGTGATGGGAAGAAGCAAGGAAAGCCAACAGCATCTCATCTTAAATGATATGCAAGTCGTTTCATGTAAGTAAAAATGATTACAGTAATTTCATATTTTCATTATGACTAAATTTATAGAATTGGCTAAAGAAAGCAATGCCAGGAAATGATAAGTGGGGTTTGCATTGGGCTGTAAACAAAGGTCATTGTTTTGTTATAATAATAATAATTATTAATATTAATAATAATAATTAATATTTATTATTATTATTTTATTTAAGGTAATATGATAATTATATTAACATTTATTATTACTATTACCAAAACTTGCTTGCAGAGTATATTTAAGATTCTTTGTACAGAAGGAAAAAAGGAAGACAGAGGCAGGGGGGAGTAAACAAGAGCCATCTGATTTCCCCTAATTCTGTTCCTCTTTCTGTTTCCTCTTTTATCCCTGTTGAATAAAATAAATTCAAGAATTCAGTTGGTAAACGTTCCTACACCTTCCTATGTGCCTTAGTTAATGCTGTCTGTTGTTTTCTTTATGTTACTGGTAAAGTAAGGAAATTTCACAGAAGAAATATTATAATGAAATAGAAGCTTAGAGGTTAATTATAGAATTTTACTACAGAAAAGATGATGGATATACACTGTATGACACTTCTAAAATGCCATATCTGTCTCTCGAAAAAGTGGAAAATGAAGGCAGACGATCAAGAGATTCTGGCCAACCAGGAAGAATATATAGACAATTTGAGATCATCTTCTGATAATAAATACTAAAACAAATAAACAAAAAAAACTAAAGAAAATAAATTAAGATAGTAAGAGATAATTTCAATCAAATCTCAAAACCCTATCAGGACAATTTAGTTCATAACATGATGAAACTTGGGTACAGGGTGCTAGGGTGCTGAGGCCTCTAAAGTCAGGAAAGACGTTACAGTCTTGAGTCCAAACCAGTTTTGCTTCATTTTCTTCGTATGTAAATATAGTTATTAATAGTAATGAGTGCATGTCTTCATATAAAGACTGCAAAACTCTGCAGTAAGAAGCTCAAAGTTTTTCCTAATTTTTAAGGTGAAAATCTAGGCAGGTCAGCTGACTGTCTTGATTCTATAGAGAACTGATCATCATGGAAAGAGAAATGTTTACTCTTTTGCCAGTTTTGAATAATGAAGTCATTCAAAATAGATTCAGCCACAAATAGAATTTGACATGCAGTTTTCTCAGCTAATTGAGGCCAATTAGTAGAGAAGTATTTTTCCCTGCAAATGTTCAAAATGTCATCCTTGAGCTCCTTTTGCTTTGTCAGAGCCTTTCTGTGAGTCGGAGGGAAATGCACTGACCACGTGTAGTGAATTGAGATGCAGAGCCACGGGGCTCTCACCTCCACCATTTCACTGAATTAACTGTGTTCTTCTGCTTTATACGGACAAAGCTGTTTATTTTCCCTAAGTGCTAAATATTCATTTCACTTTTCACGTGCTTAATTCTTCTCAGTCAACTCCATTAAAAAGGGATTAGGCATTACTAAACACAACAACAAATATTTTAAAATTTGTTTTTATTTTTGTAAAAGTATGTGCTTTCTGAATAACTTAAAGGTATGGAAACCCAAATATAAACAGAATACTAGGATGTTATCTCAATTCTGACCTTAATAATTATATTTGTTATGCATGTCAGTTATAGTCACACATATAAGTGACATAGGAAACTAAGACATTTCAAATATTCTATTAATGAGAAGTGGTAATATGTATTAACATTTTCTATGAAAGTATAGCAAGAGGTATTCTTCAGCACGGTAAGTTGAAGCAATACCATACAGGGCAGAACACTCATCAGATTATTATGTTTTTCAGCACTACCTAGGAATATTCTACTTCTTCATCTACTAAGTGAACTAAAATTTCTGGTTATGTAACTGCACTATTTCCTTGGTCTGGATTCCTTTCATGTTATTTACAATTATTACGTGTGTTCTATCTAAGTAAGTTGTTGATTAAATATATTGAGATATTCCATAGCATTTGGTTATTGCATACTCCACAAAATGGAACTTTCTAATTTTAAACTTTTAAAATTATTTATACACATAACAAGCATCATTTTGGTATACTGTACATACATAAAAATCTGTGTGGCAATTAAATGAATAATATAATGTAAATGATAATTTGGGAAACAATAATCATTTTGAACTGATGTTTTGATTTTGGAACTAAAATAGTCTGAGTATCATAACATCTTTTCTTTTCTTTCCCCCAAGACAGGGCTTCTCTGTTTAGCCCTGGTTGTCCTGGAACTCACTCTGTAGACCAAGCTGGCCATGAACTCAGAAATCAGCCTGCCTCTGCCTCCCAAGCGCTGTGGTTAAAGACATGAGCTACCACTTCCCAGCTAACATATAGCATCTTGAAATATCACCTATCAAATCTGATCTGATCATGGAAAGGGTTTAAAGGGTAGATAACAATCTTGAGTTGAATCCTCAGATTTTCCCCACTTCATCTCTTCAGCCTCTGCATTAAAGGTTGTGAATACACAGTTCATCAATAGAAGCTGCATCTTCACTGTGTGCTCACCTAGCAGCTGAACACTCTCCAGGCCCACAAGTTAAGTCTTAACTGAAATTTTATTAAAGTAAGTTTTGTCAAGCAGACACCAACCATCTCCACAACCTGCTTGATGTCTGAAAATCAGGTAGGAACAAAGCAGGTAACATTGTTTTGTGTTTTCTGTTGATAAGGCCCTTTAAATAAAAAGAAAGGGGAAAAAGTTGCTGTAGTCTTTCTATGAGGAATCTGCATAATCTGTTCCTTGGCTGAAGGTTTTTTTTTTTTTTTTTTTT
>NW_022196896.1:7495688-7503334 GCF_008632895.1 Mastomys coucha
CCTTCAGTCTCTGCTCCATAGTTAATCTCTGCAACTCCTTCCGTGGGTATTTGGTTCCCCCTTTTAATGGCTGAAGGTTTTGAGTATCATTTCTTAAAGTAAATTGACTTTTCTCCGGTTCAAAATTTCTAAACTTCATGATACTTTAGAAAAATATTTTCAGTGATTTTATATATATATATATCTTATATATATCATATGATATATATTTATATATATGATATATATATATATATATATATATATGTTTTTTCTTAGAAACTGCTGTAGCATAGGTTAAATTCATAATCCTCCTGTCTCAGCTCCCCAAGTGCTGTAGCTGTAGACATACACTTTTACAGTAAACTACCCTTCAGTGCTTCTTATGAATTCTGTATTTAAGTGATCCATGAATATTTTAAATATTCACATTGTTTTAATTGGGTACTTTACTTTTATATTTAGATAATAATATGTCCTGGGTGTGATTTACTATTGTACAAAAAAGACCACTTCAGTGTTTCATTGATGTAAATATTCCACAATAAGTTCATTGCAGTGGAAACCCTAGAAGTCTTGTTAATATTATTAGCTAGTAATTGTTGGTTGAGTTGAAAGCACTGTGCATTTTCTCTATGAATCTGAATGAAAATGTGCAATAGATTTATTGTTTATTTAAAACTACAAGAGGTTCCATCCAGTGCTTCATTGTCCAGTAACCTCTCTGCCTGCCTCCAGAAGGCCCACTGCACTAGGAACTTACGGGTAAGATTCCCTGAACCTGTATATCCCTGCCTAACAAGTCCCATGGAGCATGCCCAGCTACTCTGAAAAGTATACTGACCCATGAGGACTGAGGTTTGCTTCACCAGGAACACCTAGGGACAACAGATGTCCAAGGACACATTCAACACTTCCAGCACAACATGGAACCTTCAGAACACTACTAGACTACTACAGTAAGCCCTGGATACCATAACACAACTGAAGCACAAGAAAATGACCTTAAATCCAATCTTATAAAGATGATAGAGGCCTTTAAAGTGTAAATGAATAAGTTCCTTAAAGAAATATAAGAAAATACAATCAAACTGGTAGAGGCCTTTATAAAGAAAATTAATAAATCCCTTAAATAAATATAGGGCAATACAATGAAACAGGTGAGAGAAATTAATAAAACTCTTTAAGACCTGAAATTGGAAATAGAATCAAAAAAGAAAGGTAAACATGTGGAATCCTAGAGATGGTAAACCTAGGGAAGATAACAGGAACAGCCAACATACCATCACCAACAATGCAAGAGATGGAAGAGAACATCTCAGGCATAGGAGGCACAAAAGAAGAAATCAACACATCAGTCCAAGAAAATGTTAAACTTAAAAAATTCCTGACACAAACAAAACATACAGGAAATCTGGACTACGATGGAAAGACCTAACTTAAGAATGATTAAGAATAGAAAAAGGTGAAGAGTCCCAGCTCCAATAATCAGAAAGTGTTTTCAACAGAATCATAGAAGAGAATTTCCCCAGCCTAAAGAAAGAGATGCCTATAAAGATATAAGAAAGCTTACAGAACACCAATTAGATTGGACTATAAGAGAAAACTCTCATCCTATGTAAGAAACAAGTTTATAGAAAAAAAAAGAAAGAATATTAAAAGCTTTGAGAAAAAAAAAGGCCAAATAATATACAATGGCAGACTTATCAGAATTACACCTGAATTCTCAATAGAGACTCTAAAATCTAGAAGGAGTTGGACAGGGTCTTGCACCAGAAGAAGACCTACAGAGTCAACTAACCTGAGATCCTGGGTGCTCACATAGACTGATCCACCAACCAAAGTGAATGCAGGGGCTTGATCTAGGCCTGCCACATATCTGGAGCAGATGTGCAGTTTGATCTTCATGTGGGTTCCCTAACACTTGCCATTGGATCCCCTTTCCCTATCTGGCCTGTCTGGTTTGGTCTCAGTGGAAGAGGATATGTTTAGTTCTGCGGGTACTAGATTGTCAACGGGCAGGGTGGTACCTGACAGGGTGCTTTTCCTTTTCTTCAGAGAAGGGGAGGGTGTTAGCATTCCGTATAAACTCTGCTACATGGTTACCTGGCAATAGCTAGGTAGGCCTGGCCCTATAAAAGGGGATGCTTCTCTTACTCCTGCTTCTCCACCTTGCTTCTTACCCCCTTGCTCCCCCTCTCTCCCATTCCCTTCTCCCCTCTCTCCACATGGTCATGGTCATGGCCCCTACTCTCTCCTCTCTGCCTTTCTCTGCCTCTGCTATCCTCTTAACTCCCTTTCCCATGACCTAAACTCTCTTCTATATTTATTCTATATCATACCTGTGTGTGTCTGGTCCCTCAGGGTGAAGGGATGCCTCAGCATGGGCCCTCCAAGGCATCCCCTTCCCCCACACATCGCCAGAACATATTCTTTTAGCTCTTTCTCTTTTTATGATCACAACAGAGGGGATCATGAGAGAAGGGATTTGTAAGGATGGGACTGGGAAGAGAGGAGAGATGGGGCCTGTTAGCAGAATATAAAGTTAATAAATAAATAAATGATTGAGTGAGAGAAAAATACAAGAAAAGTTTCAAAGCTATACATGGTTGACTTAGTTTGGGTTTACTGCTATAAACAAACACCATGAGCAAGTCAACTCTTATAAAAGACAGCATTTAATTAGGGCTGGCTTACAGGTTCAGAGTTTCAGTCCATTATCATTATACCAGGAAGCACAGGAACATCCAGTAGGCTTGGCAGTAGGGAAGCTGAGAGTTCTACATCTTTATGAAAAGGAAACCAGGAGCAGACTGTCCTTATGCAGCTAGAAGAAGGGTCTCAAAAGTACACCTTTCACAGTGACACACTTCCTCCAAGAAGGTCACACCTCCTCTAACAATGCCAGCACTCCTAATAGTACCACTCCCTGGGCCAAGTATACTTAAACCAACACAGTGGTGTATAATTTTTCCATTGTTCTTCCTTTGTATATATTAATTTGGTTTTTTTAATGTTTTTTGCCTTTTATTTTTATTTTTCAAATTTGAAGTAAGTATAAATATTATAAATAATGCATGTTTACACAGTATATATTATCATATAGAGATCTGTCTCTCTCAATCTCTCCAGATTTTTTAGTTAGGGTTTTATTGCTCTGAGGAGACACTATGACTATGGCAACTCTTATAAAAGAAAACATCAATTAAGGTTGGCTTACAATTTCAGAGGTTTAATCCATTATCATTATGGTAGGAAGCATGTCAGCCTCCAGAGAGACATAGTGCTGGAAAAGAAGGTAAGTGTTCTACATCTCGATTAGAAGCCAACAGGAAGGGAACTAGATTTCACACTGGATAGAGTTTGAACATATTTATGACCTCAAAGTCTGCCTTCAGGTAAGCACCTCCTCCAACAAGGCCACAGGTACTCCCATAAAGTCACATCTCCTAATAGTGCCACTTCCTTTGGCCAAGCATTGAATATGTGGAGGAGCCATACCTATTGAAACCATCATACCTTAGCTATTAATTGGAAACAAACTTCTTCCGTGTTTGAAAATGTCCATTCTCTGAGAGATTAACCAATACAAATTTACATGAGCCTCTGAAAAAGTTGTATTCTCTATGCTAATTAAAAATTATCACTTGCATCCATTTTGTCCTTAAAAACCAGTAACAATTAATTACACATTTAGGAACTGAACAACACATGCATGTTGGTTTAGAGATACCTTGGAACTGTGAACATTTTTCCACCAGGTGAAGGCTTGGAGAGCAGGGACCCAATGTCTGTGACAGACAACTAGTGAGCAAAGATGTGAAATGTGAATGGACCAACCTTGTATCATGAAGATCAAAATAAAAATGAGAAGCCAGGAGAAAATGGATGCAAGTGATAGTTTTTACTTAGCATAGAGAATATACAAAAAGTGATTTGGGAAACTTTTATTACAAAGGAAACAGTTATTACTCAAATATGGGAGGTAGATCCAGACCCCTTCTTCAACCCTTTCATGTGAGGAGTGACAACCAATGTTATTTCTGAAGGACAGTGATCAAAAGGGAAGTTGCAAAGTGGAGCTGCATCCCGCAGAGAGCAGAAGAGTTTTACTAACAGCTTTCTGTGTGTGATCCCTATGTACATAGAAAAAAAATCGTCAGACTGCATGCATTGACACACAGTACTTGAACCCCAAACAAATGATGCTGGAGGCACCTCAGGAAAACATGTATCAACAGTTGTTATTTGTAAGTCTTCCAGACATAAAAGAAATAGCTAGATATTAGTGACCATGTGCTCAAAAATAAAGCAATCCTAAAAATATCTCAATATAAGATATAACAGTCATTTTTCTTTGTGCTTTAGAGGAAAAAATTGAGTTGCCATCTACATTTCTCAGTGGTCTAGTTCAAGTAGACTCATAGATGTACACACAGATCCTCCTCTGAGCACTGCAGACACATCAGAGAAACCTGGTAATGACACACATGTAATGTGATTTTTAATTGCAAAAATGTAAAATACCCTACTGGGTAGAATTCTCTTTTCTTCTGTATTCTATCTTTCCTCTGTTTAATTTTTTCCTTGTATTTTTCCCTATTCACTCCTTTTTTAGCATTGAAGAATTTGTTTACAATTCCGCAATTAGTTTCATTTATTAATATATGAAAAATATCACTAGTACATTTAGGTGCTTTAAAGACTTCCCCTTCTTTTAGTGTCATTGCAGAACAAACTCAAAAATGCAAATACATTTTGTGAGTGAAGAGAAATATATAATATATATTTATATATGTATATATAACATATAACAATATAACTAAATAATACATATAAATATATACATAAATGTTTTAGTTGTGGTTTCTATTCCTGCACAAACAACATGACCAAGAAGCAAGTTGGGGAGGGAAGGGTTTATTCAGCTTACTTCCACAAAGCTGTTCATCACCAAAGGAAGTCAGGACTGGAACTCAAGCAGGTCAGGAAACAGGAGCTGAGGCAGAGGTCATAGAGGCATGTTCCTTCTGGCTTGCTTCCCCTGGCTTCCTCAGCTTGCTTTCTTTTTAGAACCCAGCCCAGGAATGGTACCACCCACATGGGGCCCTCCCCTCTTGATCACTGAGAAAATGCCTTCCAGTTGGATGTCATTGAGGCATTTCCTCAACTGAAGCTCCTTTCTCTCTTATAACTCCAGTTTGTGTCAAGTTGGCACAGTACCAGCCAGTACAGCAAGTATAATATAACTATGAATATATGTAGAGAGTGGCAACTAAATTATCAAAACTATCTTTATTGCAAGATTAATAACATAACATTTTTATTAATTGTTGGAGAATTTATATTTCTTACTATATACTATGTATTTACCTCCATTCCTAAACATAAGTCAGTAGTTCTCAACCTATGTGTTGAGAGCCATAGGTTACAAATCAGATATCCTGATCAGATATTTACATTATGATTCATAACAGTAGAAAAATTACATTTATGAAGTAGCAACAAAATAATTTTATGGTTGGTGATTACCACAGCAAGAGGAACTGTATTAAAAATTCTCAGCATTAGGAAGTTTGAGAAATCTAGCATTCTTCTAGCCCCACCTTCAAAATCTAATTCAAAACAGAGTATCAGGTGAATTTTATAGGCAATATCACTATAATATCTAACATTTATCACACCTTAAACCTGTCTGACTATACATGCCCTACCTGGGGATACATTGTGGATGCCGGGAAGTGCTTGCTGACAGGAGCCTGATATAGCTGTCTCCTGAGAGGCTCTGTCAGAGCCTGACAAATACAGAGGCAGATGCTCCCAGCCAACCATTGGACTGAGAGGAGAGTCCCTGATGGAGGAGTTAGAAAAGGGACTGAAACACTGAGGGTGTTTGCAGCCCCAAGAAGGGAGCAACAGTGTCAACTGGCCAGATCCCTGAACTGACAAAGACTGGACAACCAACCAAAGAGTACACATGGAGGGTCCCATGGCTCCCACTGCATATGTGGCAGAGGATTTCCTTGTTGGACATCAGTGGGAGGAAAGGCTCCTGGGCTTGAGGGTGTTCTATACCCCAGTGTATGGTAAAGCCAGGGAGGGAAAACAGGAGTGGATGGGTGAGTCAGGTAGCACCCTCATAGAGGTATGGGGAGGGTGAATGGGATAGCGGGTTTCCAAAGGGAAGACCTAGAAAGGAGAAAACATTTGAAATGTAAATAAAGAAAATATCCTATGAAATAAAATAAAAACAATTACCAAAAAAAAAAAAAAATCTTCAGCAAATGAGTAAGGAGCATCTACACTTTTGTGTAGGTTTGTAAGTTTGCCATTTGATTTTTAGAAAACCATTCAAGAGTAAATGTTTGAGCTGGCGAGATGGATCAGTGGGTAAAAGAACTGACTGCTCTTCTGAAGGTCCTGAATTTGGATCCCAGCAACTACATGGTGGCTCACAACCACCCATAATGAGATATGACGCCCTCTTCTGGTGTGTCTGAAGACAGCTACAGTAAATTACACCGGAGCGAGTGAGGCCAGAGTGAAAGGGCCAGCAGAGGTCCTGAGTTCAATTTCCCAGCATCCACACACATGATAGCTCATAGCCATCTGTAGAGCTACAGTGTGCTCATACACATAAAATAAATAAAATAATAAAAAAAAGTGTATGTTTGTGTGACAAGATTAGCAAGATGTAACTAATACTTGTTACTACTGTCAAATTACTTATCCTTCCCTTTCTTTTAAAGAAGTTTTATGTTGTTAGAATTAATTAAACAGAATCATTTGCAAGGAAACAGAATAAAATAAATATTTCTGTTCCATAAAAGAAAGTAGTCTGAGAAATTCTCTTTCTCTGTTGAGTTTCTGTGTGGTTTAGGTATTACTGTGACTGACCTCATAGAGTGAGTTTGTCAGAGATCCTTCTCTTCCCATTTTATAGAATACTTTAAGGATTATTGGCGTTAGCTGGTCTTTAAAGGTCTGGTAGAATTCTGCACTAAAGCCATTTAGCTCAGGGCCTTGTTATTGTTGCTGTTGTGATTGTTGTTGTTGTTATTGTTGTTGTTGGGAGGTGTTTTAATGACTGATCCTATTTCCTTAGGGGTTATAGGACTACTCCAATTGTTTCTGTGAAGGAAGGACAATCCAGATACTGTCCCACCTGGGAATCCTTCCCATATACATCCACCAAACCCAGACATTATTGTGGATGCCAGCAAATGCTGGATGATAAGAGCCTGATATAGTTGTCTCCTGAGAGGCTTTGCCAGTGCCCAACTAATACAGAAGTAGAGACTCACAGCCATCCATTGGACTGAGCACAGGGTCCCCAATGAAGGAGCTAGAGAAAGGACCCAAGGAGCTGAAGGGGTTTACAGTCCCATAGGAGGAACAACAATGTGAACTAACCAGTACCCTCAGAGTTCCTAGGGACTAAACTATCAACCGAAGAGTACACATGGTGGGACTCATGGCTCCAGCTGCATACGTAACAGAGGATGGTCTAGTTGGTCATCAATGGGAGGAGAGGCCCTTTGTCCTATGAAGAATCTATGCCCAAGTGTAGGGGAATGCCAGGGCCAGGAAGGAGAAGAGGGTGGGTGAGCAGGGGGAAGGAAGGCAGGGAATAGTTTTTTTTCCCCCCAGAGGAGAAATCAGGAAAG
>NW_022196896.1:7503344-7503555 GCF_008632895.1 Mastomys coucha
AAGGCGTGCGCCACCACCGCCCGGCTCATCATTTGAAATGTAAATAAAGAAAACATCTAATTATAAAACAGAGGGCTTCTAAGAGAAGCAGTGTTTGAGCACACAGAAACAAAGGACTCAAAGCCAAATTGTTGGTCCAAACTGGCAGCTTATGTTTTGCTAGAGACAGGTATCCAGATTGCTCTATGTTCTGCTCAAGACAGTTCTCCAA
>NW_022196896.1:7503565-7503832 GCF_008632895.1 Mastomys coucha
CCTTCCCCCTCCCCCTCCCCCTGCTCACCAATCCACCCTCTCCTGCTTCCTGGCTTTGGCATTCCCCTACACTAGGGCATAGAACCTTCAATGAAACAAGGGCCTCTCCTCCCACTGATGACCAACTAGGTCATCCTCTTCTACATATGCAGCTGGAGCCATTAGTCCCACCATGTGTACTCTTTGGTTGGTGGTTTACTCTCTGGGAGCTCTGAGGGTACTAGTTAGTTCATATTGTTGTTCGTCCTAAGGGGCTGCAAACCCTTC
>NW_022196896.1:7503936-7516287 GCF_008632895.1 Mastomys coucha
CCTTCATTGGGGACCCTGTACTCAGTCCAATGGATGGCTGTGAGTCTCTACTTCTGTATTAGTTGGGCTGTTAAATTCTGTGTGGGTGTCCCACTCACAAAGACACAGAGATGGAGATTGATGCAATCAGCAAGAAGTTTTTATTGATCCAGTATACTAAGGTCATCTAGAGTTCAGAGCAAAGGCGACCCCAAGGGAACAAAGCTCTTACTTTTTATACCTTTTCAGAACAGAGTTTTACAGTTTTTCAAAGTCAGCTGGTTACACTTTACAAAGTGGACTGGTTATCTTTTCTATTGTTCTTTTGTTTCTATTGACCTTTCTTCTCCAGGAGAGGAGTAGATATTGGTTGCATGTAGGAGGGGTCTGGGGAGATCCACGCTCCTGGGGACATTTCCTGGAACTGGGCATTTCTTGGGGATGGGTGTTTGCTCTGTAAACCCTTCTGAAGCTCTCTGGTCTTTAGGCTTAATGGACTTTCCTTGCTCCTTGGTATTTTCATGAGGTATCCCTGTTTGCTCAATTTTTACAGGGCCTCTAAGTAGGAGAGGCTCCTACTATATCAGGCTCCTGTCATCCAGTACTTGCTAGCATCCACAATAGTGTATGGTTTTGGTGATTGAATATGGGAAGATTCCCAGGTGGGACAGTCTCTGGATTGTCCTTCCTTCAGTCTCTGCTCCATAGTTTGTCTCTGCAACTCCTTCCATAGGTATTTTGTTCCCCCTTCTAAGAAGGATTGAAGTATCTACACTTTGGTCTCCCTTCATCTTGAATTTCTTGTGGTTTTGGGATTCTATGTGACTATTATAAAACTCCTTTGGAGAACTCATCTCTTGTAGTTTAAATGCCCAGTTTTTCATTTACATAACAATCCAGTATTTTCCCCTGTCCTCTTGTTATTAGCCCATGGCTATGACCCCAACCCCTTGCCTTTAATGTTTAGGAGACAGCAAGGACTTTTTTTTTTTTTTTTTAAGATTGCAAAAGAATTCAGAGACCTGCCAGCTTCTGTTAAGTAGAGATGATAAATTAGCTGGTTGGAACCCTGCCCTGAAATTACCATTTCAACCATGCCTGGGCTTAGCCTTGCTCTGTTCCAGTTTGATCCTCAACTCAGGAGTTTGCCTGACCTTGTAAGCATAAACAAAAACTTAGCTGGGTGGGATCACCTGTGATTACCACTCCCTAAAACTCTTTATATCCTTCTTTAATATCTTTCTGACAAGCTGGCTCTTAATGTAACTGCCTCTCCTCTCTTAGATATGTGAAGCCCCTTATAAAATTCAAGTTGAATCCCCATATTTTACATAGTTGAGAAATGATATATTTTTAACTCATGTTTTTAGAATCCTTTCCCACAGCTTTAAGGACTGTCCTGAATGTTCCAGAATTTACAATTTTGCTAAAGATGCAGACATACCCTCTACTCCTACACTAGTGCTGTTTCTAATTATCATGGAGTCATTAATGTTAACAGAGAGGATATTCCTCAGAGGAGGAACCTAAAGTAAAATATACAAACAAACCTTACTCCTACAACAACTATGGGCACTCATGGAGGCCCATGCCCTGTTGGCTCTGTTCTAGGGGTAGGAGCCATGTTATGCTGTCCCTTATGTATGGCCAAGCAGGACTCTGTAAAGTTATGCTCATTAAAAATAGTTGTAGGGATTAAAGATTATAGATAAGAAGAGACTTACAAATATATCTGAATTTTTTCTCATTGCTATCCAAAATACAGAAAAAGTTAACAAATTCTAATGCCCCCCCAACATCATCACCCAGAATGGAATGCTGGAGCAGAAGTAATTATGGTGAGACTCAATCAGGAAATACTTAGGAAGTGCATTTGGGGAAGTATTCAGTTTAGCTTATGAAAAAAGAAAGATTAGGGGTAATCCCCCAGTAATTTCGTAAAAGCCAATTAAATAATGCATAGGAATCTGTATTGGTTATTTGGGGGCTGGCTGTGTCACATTAGTAACTAATAGAGCTTATTAAAATCCATTTGCAGTAAGTAGCATCCTTCCATTTCCACTGTATCAGCTCCTGCTTCTAGGTACCTGTCCTGTTCCAGTTCTTGACCTGACTTCCTCCCATAATGAACAGCAATATGAAAATATAAGCCAAATAAACCTTGTTCTTCACAACTTGCTTTTTGGTCATATTTTTGTTTGTTTGTTTGTTTGTTTGTTTTTGTCACAGAAAGATAAACCCTAAGTAAGATAGCATATCATATTCTCCTCTGGCTTCTACATGCAAATATATAAGCATGTACCCATTCACAAATTCATCCTCACACCCTCAAATTTACACACACACACACATACAAACACAGAGTGAACACTAAACTTTTGGTTCTGATTTACAATGATATGTCAATAGTCATCTATCATTTTATATATTATGCTATTCTGGTGACTGGTGTTGGATAGGTAGAGAGAAAGATAGATAGATAGATAGATAGATAGATAGATAGATAGATAGATAGATAGATAGAGGATTAAGGGTATCATTTACCAGTCACAGTTCACCATTCAGAGATTCAAGACAAGAAAGAAGAACTTTGAGGCAGAAATCATGGAGGAACATTACTTGCTGACTCACTCAAAAGCTCATGCTTTGTTGGCTTCCTGACATAGCCCTGGACTACATGGTCAGAGAAAAAGGTAAACAGAATTATCTCAATTTCTGTTTACAGACACTATGTTGAAGTTGTCAAATCCTTTACTTTTATGTAGTTAATCCAGATACTGTTTTTCTTGTGACCCAGTAAATTAGTCATCTGACAATAGAATTGTACTGAAACAGCAAAGCCTTGTGAAACAGGCTTTTGTGTTATTGAGTCTTTCAAGAATACTAGGGCACTTAATGGAATGGGCAAGCTTTTAATATATTGATGTCTGAATGCTGCCCTTTGTGGAGGAGTGATAGTCCTATGGCATCTGTGGCTTTTCTGGGACTTCTTTCCCTTTGACTGGGACGTTTTCCTACGTGCTTCCATCTTCCTCTGTAAAACATATTCTACTTTCCTAAGTAAATATTGCTGCAATATGCATTCTTTTACTAAGTATTTTCTACTTGTTAAGTATGTAAAATGTGCCCTTTTTTATACATATGTGTATTCAAGAGATGCCATTAGTTAATTATTATTGAGCTATCATGAATGGGGAAATTTTGAAATAACAATATATGTTTGAACCTTATGCTTCTTTGAAAATATTTAAGTTATCCCTTTCTTTCCTGCGTGTATCAGGACATAATGTTGTTTAGTATATGAATTTTTTTTATATATCATTAGAACTCCTGGAGCTTAGAGAAAGGGAAAAATGGTACAAAACATTCTCACGAAGTTCATAATGTTTTCATTGACTAACTAAAACTCTTACTTATTCTTTTGAATGTTACTAAGCATCAAAAATAGTAATCTATCATATTTTAGATAGAAAAACTTCTTTAGCTGAACTTTTAATTTTTTGACTTTCAGAAATTATTTCTTCTCTTATGATATTCATTCTATCTAATAGAATGAATTTTCTCTAATTATCTTTACAATTTTTTGGTGTCTCTCCAACCATTTAATTGCCTTGTAAAAACTCATAAACATATTTAAAATAACTTTAATATACTTACTCATTTTTAATCTAAATATATTGAATAATTAGAGATGATTATATGTGTCACCAATCTTTTATAACTAGTTGAGATTTATTTTATGCCTTGTAATGCAAGTCATTTGAAGAAATACCTCTGTGTTCTTGAGAGAAATATTCCTTGCCAATTGTTGACTAAGAGGTTCTTCATTTGTTTACTATAGATTTATAATTAATTGTATTATTCAAATCTCATTTTCCTACCTGGTATGTCAAATGAAAGAATATTGTAGATGAATGCATTTATCCTTATAATTCTGCCCATTTTATTCGATGTATATTTGTGACTCTGTTCTTATTTGCATATCTTTTAACTAGTGGTTACCAGAGCTTCCTGGGAATTGACGTGTTTGTGTGCATCTGGATATATCTAATTAAGGAAGAGGCTTTCTCACAACCAGGCCTCGTGAGGCCTAGTGCCTCATCATTGACCACTGTCTCCTTCTCATGACAGTGGCTTCTCCTCTGCCATCTCCATCATGTGCCTCATCTCCCTTCTCTCAGCTTTTCCTGCTGGTTTGCCCCTTCCTCCAACACTCTAACCTTCTCTCAACTTTTCCTGCTGGTTCTGTTCCTCCCTCTACTACCCTAATCTTCTTTCCCTCCCACTTCACACTCCAGGATCTATTGTCTGGCTCCTCTAGACCTTTGTGAACTACAGCATACTTGCTCACCACTAAAATTCTAGTAGCCTTAGGGCTGGCCAAGGTGGCCATAAATATTTTCTCTATCTTGACCCTGACTAGTAGAACACATGTATGTGGACATACATGCATATATAGAGGCAAATATATATTTTCCTTTTTTAAGTGAAAAATAAAAAGAATAGTAATTGAAACTCAAATACCTGCCATCAAGTGCAGTGCCTTTGTAGAATTATTCAGGTAAATACTTAGCTTTCTAGAGTAGTATAAATTTCCTGGTGCTACCATACATAGTAAACGATATAAATTGGATGGCTTACAATAATATAGCTCTATTTTTCTGGAATTCTGAAGTCAAAAAATCTGAAATTAAGATATCTAAAGGGCCATGTCCACTGCCTTTAGGGAAATCTATGTCTTGGCTGTCTCTGCTTCTGGGAAAATGACACATCTATTGTCTTTTGACATGCATTTCCAGTTTGTATCTTCATTTGACATTCTTTTCTAGTAATTTCAAATCATATTCTCATATTTAAAACATTCAGATTCAATTAAGGGGCTCAATATTCTACTACCAAATTCATCTTTAGTAATTTCATCTGCTAGGATATCTTTCCAAATGGGGATTCAGAATGTTTGAAACAATGGACTCCTTTGTAATACACTCAAGCAAAGCCATTGGTCCAGAGAAATGTCAGTAAATATGTGGTTAGAGAAGATTTTCATGTTAAGCTTAATTGTATTGTGTTTGGCATCTACTGGACTCATCTTTTCTGCTTGTGAACAAATGATGCTGTTAAAGTAAAACATGAGGGCGAATATTACAACTCGTAGATTCTTAGGTTTCCTGCTAAAATATTGCACTAAGACTAAGGTAAGTATTAATTGGGAAGTAAGAACATGTATGCCTATATGTAAATATATGTATTTTCATCTATAATTAAATCTATTTGTTCTGTTTTCTTGTCCTCCAGGCATAGAATCTTGTGTAATTCCAGCTGCTTGTGAGTATGTGGAGGATAATTTCTCCTGCAAGTATAAATACTAGCAAACTACCTATGTAAACATTCTGAACTACAGCATGTTTTGCTCACAAAGAACAAGTTTTACCTAAGTTTACTCATAGTAAAACCTTATCAATATAGTTATTTATTGTAGGCTATGTTGTCAAGCCCACAATATAAAATCCAATTACATCTAATCTTTATTTTCACTATTCAGACAGGCAATAAATTTCTATTCATTCATTTAAGAATATTTACAAGTTGACATACAACTTTTGATGGAGATATTCAAAACTGTTACAGCGATTTATTCATGGTCAACAGGAACTTACTGAAACTTTCTACATTCTCTGCCAGTGAACAAAGTTCAAGATGAACTCTCACAATTAGGAACTCTCTTTTGAATGAGAGAAGTTGAATCTTCTTGGTAATTTATTAGCAAATCATTATGCTCACTAAAATGAAATATTTAATGGTTTTCTTTTTTTTCTTATTTTTGAGTTTGTATATTTATTGCAATATTTCCCTTGCCTATTTCCTTTCTAAAACTTCCAGTATACCATTACTGTGCATTCTCCTTCAACTCTATGGCCTCATTTTAAGATATTTTTACAGCATGAATATATTTGTGTGCATGTATATGCATAAATATTCCTATACATAACCAGTTGAGTAAATATAAGAAAATTGTATTTCCTTGTGTTCAGTCCTGACCATTTGGCATTGGGCAAGCAAATGGTGTGCTTTTCACTGAGGAGGGCCATTTCTGTTGTCCCAGCTTTGCTTAGTTACTTATAGTTCTTTGTGTAAAGTAAAGGCCTTGTTGGATTGTTCTCATGTAGTTTGGAATGTTCAATATTGTCATTCTTGTTCAGCTCACACTTGGGCAGTCTTGGTAGTGAGAGTTTGTAGATACAGCTTATAGTGTTGCTAGGAGACAAATTAAAGCAACCTTCCTGGTCATCTGACCCTTACCAAACATTCTGACCCCTTTATGAAATGTTCTCTAATCTTAAAGTTTAGAAGTATTTGGTAGATGAGTCTGTTGAGACTGGACTCCATAATTCTGCATTTTTCTTCCTTTGGTGTTGTAATTCTAATGATCTTTTCTCATATTGCCTGATGACATCCCTGAATGTGTTGAAGATCATGTAATAATAATCAAAATACAAGTCTTCTTATATTTTTAAATTGAAAACAATTCATCTTCTAAATTATAAAACACATTCAAAAACTTACAATGACAAACTTTCTTTAGTGTTGAAAGTAGACTATAACTTGTACATTTTCTATAGTTTCCAGTGAAATATTTCATCAATATATTAGCAGTAATAAACACTGAAGTGAACATTAACTTGAGTTTATTTGTGACCTATTTTGATACTTTAAATATGTCTATATTTTTATACTTGCCATTCTAGTTTAATTATTCTAATTTAATGATTAAATAAACTATTTTTCATTTTTATTGGTATTCAATTTGTTACATAATGACATCCATTTTCTTTGTTATTTAAAATGGTTTGCTACTGTAAAAAATTTAAACAAGCCTTCTTGCATAAATTATTTTATATTTTCTTTTAAACTAACCTTACTGTGAGACTGTTTTCAGAATAGAATTAAAATAAATCATAATTTGATAAAATATTGTTAAATTATCATATTTTAATTGTGACTTGTACCTATCAAAATGCTTGTTAAACAGTTACTTTGGTTGCCTCCATATTCATTAGACGACTGTCAGCATTGTGTTCCTGCTGGTGGGGCTAAGGCTAGACAGATCATCATCAACTTTTGTGCTTCCTCTCATTACTCATAATATTATATTTTTTCTATAAAAATATTAGTTGTGATAATAGGATCTAGAAGTGGACATTCCTTACAGCTAGAAAGTATTCTCCACAACTCATTAAACATTGTCAGTGTTTTACCCATTTTTCTATGGTAAATCAAGTTGTTAATTACTTAAAGTGTTATGACAAATGGGATAAACAGAGCAGCAAAACATGGGCTCTGAATTATTTTTTTAAGGAATGATGTTGCATTTTATTTCTTCCCCTTACTTTCTCATTTTGATGTTTTAATTAGTTGTCAGTTTGCCTTATCCCAACATGATCATGAACTCCCTGAATGCACAATGTAATAGGGATCAAAGAAGAAAAAGACCACACAGCAGAAATGTAGGTTTTACAAATGATCATGATCACCACCACCACCACCACCACCATTATCATCATCATTATCATCATCATCTATCCCATTTACAGACACCAAACCTAGAAGCTCTTGTTGATGCCACAAAGCACTTGCTGACATGAGCCTGGAATAGCTGTCCCCTGAGAGGCTATGCCAAATCCTGACCAATGAAGATTCAGATGTATACAACCAAACATCAGACTAAGCAGGATTAGTTGGATGAGTGAGGGGGAGGACTGAAGGAGCTGAAGGGGTTAACAACCCCATAGGAAGAACAACAGTATCAACCAACCAGACTCCCCAAAACCTCCCAGGGACTAAACCACAGGGATTACACATGGAAGGACTCATGGCTCCAGCTGCATATGTAGCAGAGGATGGCCTTATCTGACATCAATGGGAGTGAAAGCAGTTGGCCCAGTGGAGGCTCAATGCCCCAGTGTTGGGGGATGCTAAGGCACTGAGTAGCCCGAAGTGGGTGAGCAGGTGGGGGAGCACCCTCATATAGACAGGGAGGGATGGAGGGAAGTGTGTTTTGGAGGCAAAATTGGCAAGAGGGATGACATTTGAAATGTAAATAAATAAAATAACAAATAGAATAAAATAAAAATAAAATATAAATACAATAAAATTTTAAATTATCAATGCAACTTTATAAGAGTTATTTATATGCCTAATGTATATTAGTGTTTCACTAGTATAAATAAATATTGCAGGCATAAGATCATTTCCTTCAAATGAGAAAAGTACCTGCATTCACTAAATGAAATGAAGAACCCCTACAAGGTAAAAAGACCAAATTAGTAACTGGAAATTAAAACTGTCAATGTATTTAATATGCATTATAAGAAAACTTCTAAGCATTACATTTTCATATGTGCAAACTACATGGAAATGAACAATATATTTTACTTAGAAAAGTGAATATCTTGAAAAGCATTTGAACGTATGTTCCTGGAGACTCATGAAGACTAATAATAAGAATAAAACTGAATTTATTTTAAACTACACTTACTAGATATCCTAAAGTATAGATAACAAGAAAGAAAACTATTTTACTTTTCAAATGCTTATTTTCACATTCTTAATGCTCATCTCTAATTTCTTTTTTCCTCTCATATTAGTGATTGCATTATCAGTGCATATCATTGAATTTTCAGGGCAGCTATATCTAGCTCTTACACTGCTAACAATTTATAGTTCATCTATCGTGTAGTACTGAGCAGTCCAGGTTACAGAAGAAAAGATGGAGTAGTGTTTACCTTCAAAGTGCCCTTTGCTTTCAGAATTCTTATAGTCGAGGTAAAATCTTTGATTTTACAGTTAGGGAGCTAACGTGGTGCTACCTAAACCATTGTCCCAGGTGGGCAAGGTTATTTGCTTGTTAGACCAATTCTTCATATCCTATGTGATTTGAAAATTAGCCAGTTCTAGTGGCGCAGGCTGGTTGGATTTGCTGAAGGAGGCAGAGGCAGGAGGATCTGGAGTTCGAGGCCAGCCTGGGCTATACATTTTAATGCTGGGCAGTGGTGGTGCATGCCTTTAATGCCTGCACTTGGAAGGCAGAAGCAGGCAGATTTCTGAGTTCGAGGCCAGCCTGGTCTACAGAGTGAGTTCCAGGACATCCAGAGCTATAACAGGAAACCCTGTCTTGAAAAAACATATTATTAGATGGTTTCATATAGTTTTATTATATTTGAGTATAAATTATTAAATTATTAATCAAAAAGTTTATATTCACTGATTAAATATGTCAAGTGGTGCATTTAGGGAATATGTTGGAAGAATGTTAAGATCAGAGTTAACTGAAAACGCTAATGTTAATACATACATATGTGTGTGTATATATGTATGTAGATACATACATACATTGTATATGTATATATGTGTATAGATATATATGTGTATACATATACATATGTGTATATGTATACACACACAAATATATATGTGTGTGTTTGTTTTTCTATATCAACAATTATACATTTAAAATTTTATATTCAATTTTCCAATTATTATATTTTGAGTGTTCACATGCATATGTGTATATGTACCATGTGTATGCCTGATGCCTGAAAAGATAAAAAGAGGATATCAGATTCCCCTGGAACTAAAGTAATGAATGGTATTGTTCCAGTATGTGGATGTTGCGAATTGAATATGTGTTCCTTCGAAGGGCAATAAATCCTGTTAACAATTGAATAATCTCTCCAGACCCAAAGTGATATTTTTAAACAGAGAAGGTGCAAGATAATACTTTTAGTGTTTTAAGGTCTAATTCTTTAATATTAGAAGAAATATTAATAATCTTCTTGATTCTAGTGTATGATCCTAAAAAAAAAACAAATCAATAATATGATAATGAATCGTACAGGTTAAATATTTTACAAATACAATTTTTTCCTAGACAATTCTTTTCTCCAAACTTATTCCAAAAATTGTTAGTATATGTCTTCTGACTTTCTAAGGTGAAGAAGGTTCCCATCTTACAAATATCCACATAATGCAGTACATCTTTGTTGGGAACCATGAGAGCCCTGAGATAAACATCCTGCTCCAGCTAATTGAGAACCCTGAGATTAACATCCTGCCTGACAATCACAAGGATCCGGCTTGGCCCTGAGAAAAGAACATTCATGGAAATCCACCTCCTCCCCACCAGTCACCCCAGAGCTCAACCCCAGAAGATTTTGTAACCTTCCATCTCCCTACTTCCTCTTCCTCTCCCCTCCAAGATTTTTGCTTTAAATATGCTCAGCTCCACTAAGTAAACGACTCTTGACAAGCAATGCTTCCTTGAGTCCTGTCTTCTCTCTTGCCCGTTCTTATTACAGGTTGTGGTCCTCCTCGCTCCCCCAAATAACTTTGCCTGCAGGCCAGGTCAGGTGGTGCCCGAAGTGGGGCTCAAGGCATGGACCCCTCCAGACATACCCTCAGAATGAGCGCTCAGTCATCAGCCAGAAGATTCAGACCTGTCACCCGCAGATAGTCTCTTCTTAGGTAAGTCAGTCTGACTCATATTTCAGAATGGGCTATTCCTTGTCTAAGGAGGCAACCTTTATAAAGGACCTCAAAACTTTACTCAGAGAGAGAAGAATAAGGGTTAAAAAGAAAGATTTAATTGAATTTTTCATTTTTATTGATGAGACATGTCCTTGGTTTATGATTGACGGGCCAGTTATCCACCTTAAGAAATGGCAGAAGGTTGGTCGTGAACTTAATGAAAAAATAAAACTTGAAGGAGACAAAGCAGTCACGGCAATGATCTTTACATTTTGGGGTCTCATTCTTGAGGGCACTGATTCCAATTCAGGGAAATGTCAGCTCCTCTCAGTTGCAGAACTCTGTCTCTCACAGTCCAGGCCTGGGTCCCGTCCCCCTTCTCGTCCGCCCTCTAGCTCTCCATCTCAGGCCTCTATTTCCTTTACTCTCATTGATATGCCACAGGAGGACTGTCAGATTCTGCCCTTTCCTGCTGCTGCTCCCACTGCTCCCCTCTATCAACCTCTCGCCTCACAGGTCCCGCCGGTTCCTTCCCCTTGTCATCATCCTCCTCCCTATAACAACCCTTTCTCTGCTGCAGAGAAGGGCCTTTCTAAACCTCTCTGCGTTCCAGTCTTCCGCCAACCGTCTGTGCCCATAAAACCCACCTCTTCTCTCTCTGCCCCCACTGCCTTCCTCGCAATTCCTGAACCGCTCGACCCTGGTGATGCTGCTGCCCTTTAGGAGGAAGCGGCCCGTTATCATTCTGAAGATTGGCCTCCCTTAACCCTGTCCTCTGCCCCTCCCCTGCCTCCTAACATCACCTCTGCCCTTCCACCTTCTTTCTTAGACATGAAGACTTGCCTCATCTCCCAAATTCAGGAACTGACCAAGATTCTTCAACTCCAGGAATGCTTTTCTCACCTTTCAACTCTCTGCTCTTCCTCCTCTAATGCTCATCCCTGTCTCTCACAGCGCCCCTCAGTCCACTTGACTTTTCCTGTCACTCATTCTCAGACTACTGGAGAGCCCGCTCCTGCCTCTAGTCCTCATCTGCCTCAACCGCCTGTCACTTGGCCCGCGACACGCCCATCTGCCCCAGCCTCTGCTCCTTCTTCTACCCCTTCTCGCCTTCCTTCTTCCTCTGCACCTCTGCAGTCCACATGAAAAGACCCCTCTCCTACTCATGAACTCTGATTCGGAGGCCTAACAGTCTGCTAGCGACCTTGAACTTGATAATGAAAATGAAAGTGAGACCGATGACTCAGTTCCCATACCCACGGTCTATCACTGGCTACCATTCAAAAAATTAGAAAAACTCAATTCTGCTGTCAGAAACTATGGCCCAAATGCCCCCTTCACCCTCTCCCTATTAGTATCAGTGGCGATGGCTACCTTACACCAAACTAGTGGCTTTCTGTTACTCAGTCTGTTCTGACTCGGGGCCAGTTCCTCACCTGGCATGCGTGGATTGGGCCGATCGTTGCCGCTCCTTGGCTCACACCAACAGCCAGAGTAGCCGTGTCTCCACCAGATGGTGGACACTAGACAAACTTCTTGGCCAAGGCAAACACGCCTTTGAACTCCTTGCAGATACTCCTTTCAATCTGTATACTGACGATAGTGCCTACATTGCCTCCTTTGTCCCTCTTCTTGAAACTGTCCCCTTCATCAATTCTGAAATTAAAGCTTTTCCTCTCTTTGCTCAGATCCAAAACCTTATCTCCAGATGCTCCCAGCCCCCCACCTCCAACCTTATTCCAGCTCACTATTCCTTCTGGGCCCCTACGTTCGGCAGAGTTCATAATTAAGTTAGCCAATGTCTCGATTGCTACGCTCAAAAATGATAGTTCTCCTAAGTATCCTGAA